>NW_022631106.1:5963815-6416417 GCF_010015895.1 Lontra canadensis | reverse complement strand
AAAGGAAGGGGGCATTTCCCAGGCCACCCCCCCCTGGAAGGGCCCGGGGGGGGCGCGCGGGGCCTTGGGCCCCCCCGCGCGGGGGGGGGGGGGGGCCCCCCCCCCCCCCCCCCCCCCCCCCCCCCGCCCCAACCACTGACCACGGGATCCCACAATCCGCGGTTTCTCTTTTCCCAACAAACGCTTTCAAGCAAAATGCCTGGCTGTTTTGGAGTACATGACTTCATGTCGATCCGCGACGAAACTCATCATGTCCTCGCTCAGGTCCCGGGGATTTGGCATCTCCAGGAGAGGCGAAGGGACTCTTTTGCTCCAGAGAGACAAGTAAACAACGGGAGCGTTTTATCCTCTCCCTGGCGTCGGTGCGCGTTGCTGAAGCAGTCTGGAAGCGGCTGCCAAGCACTCCACTATTGTCCTCCACCTCCCAAGGTTTTGAATGCCCTTGCTCTCCCAACTGTGGGTCTTCTGCAGGAATGAATGAGGCATTTTCCAGGACAAGACTTTATGAATGAGACAGACTGTGTATTACAAGGCAAGGGCTCCGTGAATTTCCTAGATTAAGAAAGCAAATGTTAAGGGAGCCCTGCATCTCTGTGCCAGTGGGAACGTGGAGAGGAAGGGAAATAACATCGGCCGCTAGACTTTGCCAGAAAGTCTCCCTACTGAGTCTCCATATAAAGAGGCCGGGCCTATAGGAGCCCTGCCCCGGGTGGGTTCTCCTACAGGAGCGGGGGGCTGTTCCAACGTGGTGGGGAGCTGCCCCCCACCCCCCCGACCGATGACCATTTCAGCCTGCGGGCAGATCCGGCCGCTGCTGGAGGTGGGGTGGGCCGCTGCGCGCGGGGCTGCACGTTGCTTTGGCGTGAAATACACCCGCTCGCCATCCTGTGACTGAGGACGCGTTATTCTGGAGACTGAGCTCCAGTTCTGGGCTCTTAGTCTTCCTCCGTCATTTAGACCTGATCAGGGCCATCATGTCCCGATTCCCTAGAGCTCCCTTAAGAAAGCCCAGGTATCCACTCAGAGTGGTGAACACACTTCTCTAATTATGATGATGAACTTGGATGTCTGGCACTTTGGTGTCCGGCCTGGCTTATGTCCCCTCCTTTCTTCCTCACCATGAACAGAGAAGAGTAAACAAGCACAGTTTGTGTAATCTCCTTGATATTGCCATCCTTCAATTAAACAAAGAAAAACCAGTGGCCACCCCCTCCGCCGCCCCCACATGCCACCGCGCTTCTGTCCCCCCAGTTCTGGCCAAAACACTCAGAAGCAGCTCCCAGAGGAGCCAGCGGGGACCCAGATCAAGGAAAAGTAGAGTCAACTTTGTTCAAGCATCAGGTTCCTGCTAATTTCCTCTCCTGCTGCCCTTATGGAAATGTCTCTGATTTTATCTGCGTTCTCCCACTTTGCCCCTGCTTATCTCTGATCCACCTCACCAAACTAATAAAATAAAGGACTAATGTTTCCTTCTCATCCTTAACAATTTATGCCAATTCGAAAACTTCTTTGATCTCCCCTCCATTGTCCTAAAACTAAACCCCAAATCTTTGGGCTTGAAATCAAGCCTTGTTTCTGTACACAACCCGGATATCCTATGGAAAGAAAATCACAGCAGCCACAGAAAATGATTACTGCTGAATTACAAATCACAGAGAGTTGTATAAATAGTTATGAGGGAAAATTGCAGGATAATGCTGCTGATAGAATCAATAACATCCTTGATAGTAATATACCCAGGGGTTCTATATATTATCTATCCTCTGAAATGTCAATATAATGAAACCTACAGAGGAATTTATATCAAGATCCATTCTGTGTTAATTCCCAGGTGAATAATAAATCAAATTGGATATCTCAAAGATCCTCTCTAATCGACTTGTTTAAGAAACTGGTTAAACGGGCCATCTTGCTTTTCCAACTAATGGATGTTAGTTTATATAGCATTTTAACCTATTGCCCGTGATAGTAGAGAACAAAATGGATCTTTTTATATATTCCCTAAGTAACTGGGGACCATGTAATTATATTTACCAGAAAATGTTTAATATTTGTCTTAGGTCTCTTTGAAGCTCATTGCTTAGGAAAGGACCCAGAAAAAGTAAGGCTCCCTATAAAATGCTTTTTCAATACCCAGATAGATATCCATCGAGCTTTCTTTAGCTATCCCTGCTCATTTTCTCTTTTCTTGCCATCTAACATGCTTTATATTATAATTTTTGAGTGTTAGATAGCAACCTATCTAATATTTTTGTAGAAAAATTAAATACGCATTTCAAGCGGAAGGCTTTTTTGATCCTCGAGTGACACCATAAATGAGACCTCTACGGGTCTTATTGTCACGTCAGGTATTTTTGCAAATCGCAAGAAGGCTCCTAGCTCACTAGGGGACCGCTGATTAAATCTTATTCCCACAAACAGGGCTTTCACATATATCTCTTTCCAAAAAAAAAAAAAAAAGTTTCCACATTGATTCAATATTCAGTGTAACAAAATTCCACAAAGATAATCGTTTTTCTTTTTCTTTTCTCCCTCCTTCTCTCTCTTCTGCACATTGTTGTGCTATGTTTGTTTGTTTGTGTTTTTTTTTAGAATAATTTATTTATTTTTATTAACATTATAATGTACTAAATGTATTATTTGCTTCAGGGGTACAGGTCTGTGAATCATCAATCTTACACATTTCACAGCACTTGTTTTAAAAGCTATCTATTCTGATTCAAATAATGAAGCAGCTATTTTCTGTGTGTTTTGGGAACCAAAAAAATGTTATTGGAAGTGGTCACGAGGTACCTACCTGCATGTGGCCTCGTGCTGGAGGATGAATCTGGTGAAACAGCCAGAGGGTTATCTGGTGGATGTGAAGATCTTCAGTAATCTGCCATTGTCCTAAAACAAAACCGGAGTGATCTGTTCTACTTGAAACAAAAAGATGTTCAAGAAATTTTGTTTCCATAAGTTTGATCAAATACTTTAATTCTTAGGAGAAAAAAAAAAGTGGAATCTAGGCAGTTCTGGCAATAGGGTTGGCAAGATCCTGGGCAAAATGAAAGGCAGGGCCCTCTGTACAAAAATTAAGAACCGTAAAAAAGACAAGAGCAGAACCTTGACCCAAGTACGGGCCCTTCTAAGCTCAGTGTCCTGTCTGGCTGCATGGGATGCTGGCCCAAGCTTGGCCTCGGTGGGATTCAAGCCACCCCCCAACCCCCCTTTACTGTCTGTGTGTTCTTGACCAAGTTAACCTCATTTAGCTTAGGCATTCTGGTCTTTAAACATGCTTTCCCTCACCCTTGCTGTGAGCGCACAATGTGAAAGTGCTTTGCACATTTCAAAGCATGATATAAAACTATGTCTTGTCATGCAATCATGTTACTATTTTTTCATCATGGGCTTGTGATTAGGGCTGGGAATGCACAAGATTATGATGTAACCAAATGCTGTCTTCCCGTCTCCTTCTCTGCCTTTCAGTGAAATGACTTGCTGTTCCTCCAGCCTCCTTGGGCTTTGGATCACATGAATACACCATCTGGTTTCCCCAGGAAATGAAACCCAACAACCACCTTCTGCCGCTGTCTAAGGGGCCCACTCTCACTAGTTGCTGGGGCCCGAGAGTAAGTTACCTACTGAGAACTTGTCGTCCTGAGGGGATCTTGTGTCCGAGCATGACTTCATGAAGTCCCTTGGAGCCGTTTATCTGAGCCCTCAGAGCACAAACATCATACACTCCAATCGAGCCCGCATTAAGTCAGAAGAACATTCTTCCCTCAGGTGCAGGCAGGGAAATGCCTTGGGACATGAATGTAGTATTTCCCTTGTTGGAAACCACAGCCAAGGCTCCCACGTAAGATGAGCAGCTGTAGAAGCCAGTGGGGACAACTTGTCAGTCCGCAGCCTGCTTCTGAAGGTCTCTGAAGAAGCCCTCTGGCCAGACTGAGAGCTCCCCAAAGATAGATGTTCCCATTGCATCAGGGCAAAGGGACCAGGTTGAGTCCTCCTTTTTGCCTAGATGCTTGGCTGGATTGGCTTATGAAGTGGAGATACAGGAGGCTCAGAGCTGAATCCTTTATCACAGCAGCCTAAGTGAGTTTAAGTAGCAGCTTCTCCAGCTTCTCCATAGAACCCTGGGGGCATGCAGGCTTGGCCTGAAGAGTTCCCTAACCATGGAATGTCTTCAAAATATCAGGTCCCATGCCCAGAACCAGTGTAGGCAAAACCTACCATACACAAATTAAAAAACAAAAACAAAAACAGAAACAAAACCACTGGCACATTTATGTCATAAACCGTGAATGCCATTGATAATAAATAAAGACTTCCACAAATTTGAGATGGACATTTGAGGTGGACAATCTGATGGCAAAATGGGCAAAAGATGTAAGCAGATGGTTGACAGAAACAAGTGAAATGAGCATAATTTGTAGGTGAGACTGGGAGGAAATGGTCCCTGTCATATATTTGCTGGTGAAGACAGAAAACGGTATATCTGGGGAGAGGAATTAGGCCATGTTTAGCAAAATTATATATGATTTTATCTTTTGATCGAGAACTCTCACTTCTAGGAAGCTATCCCATAGACACACTGCCAAAAATAAAGGAAGGCATATGCACAAAACTGTTCATTCCAACATATTAGTATTAGCAAAAGATTGTAAATAACCCAGGTGTTTCCATTTATCTGGGACTGTGGGAATAAACAACAGAGCATCTAATTTACAAAGAAATTCTGTATGGCCCCAAAAACAGGAATGAGAAAGATCTCTATATGTGGAGAGAAAGCAGCAAACACAACCGTTTGCATAAAAGAAGCACTATAAATATATTTACCAATTTGCTAATGTTTATTTTCAAAAAAGCAAACTGGAGAGAGAAACCAAAAATAAATATAAAATCATTACCTAAAGTAGAGGGCACGGGGGACAAGAGGGAAACGAGATTTCTCTGACTCCTGTCAGTATTTTGCAGATTGAAAAAAATACACAATTTAAATTTCAAAACACACTGAAATGAATGAACCCACTCTGTCACCATTTGGTGACATTATCACACAGAAAAAAGAATGATTTCAAGTAACTTTAGATGACGTTATTTAACCTGTGCATCCACAGTGGAATATTTTATAGGGTCAATAGAGCTGTAACACAATGTTCAACTCCATTCAGTAATCTCATTGTTAGTAGTAATATTGGTAATATCACTTGGTGCTTATTTTATGTACTTTGTAGGGTAAAGCAAATGAGTAACTTGAAGTCAGTATTTTCAGAGTGAAGCGCAAAGACGTACGAGCGTAAAATGAAAGGATCTAAGCAAAGCTCCTGCAGTGAGAATTGGAGATTTCAGTATTTACTCAATTAAAAAAAATTATGGATGTGGGGGTGGAGAGAGAAAATTGATGATGTTTCAGGGTACAGACTTGCAATGAGTAGTAAATAAGCCATAGCTGTCTAAGCACAATAGAATGAACTTGAGCATCCAAAAATGATGACTGATTAATTGAAGTCCATGAAATATGAAAATGTGAACCCTCAGTGATCCTAACAGTCAGCAGCTAAAGATAACAAAGCAAAACAATGCCCACATACATTCAAAACGAACAATTCGTTGGAAACTGTTGCAGGTAACTAAGACATCAAAGCCTTGGAATACCGGCAACTAAAGGAAAAGAACCAAACATTTATCCTATTTTTTGTGTACAAATATAATAGCCCTAGTTGATGAGGGAAAAAAAAATCTTTTTTAAAGGTTTTATTTATTTATTTGACAGAGATCACAAGGAGGCAGAGAGGCAGGCCGAGACAGAGGTAGGGAAGCAGGCTCCCTGCTGAGCAGAGAGCCCAATGCGGGACTCGATCCCAGGACCCTGAGATCATGACCTGAGCCAAAGGCAGAGGCTTTAACCCACTGAGCCACCCAGGCGCCCCATGATGAAGGAAAATTTTTTACAAAAAACGTGGGGATGGGTGCTTATGTGGCTTAGTCTGTTGAGTGTCTGACTTCAGCTCAGGTCATGGTCTCAGGGTCTTGGGATTAAGCCCCTGTGTGGGTCTGTGCTCAGCGGGAAGTCTGCTTCTTCCTCTGTCCTTCCTCCAGCTTGTGCGCACGCTCTTTCTTGCTCTCAAATAAATAAATAACATCTTTTAAAATGGGGAAAATTCAACTCAAGTAGAATGTCACTTGAAAAAAAAAAAGATTTATTTATTTATTTGAGAGAGAGAGAGCATGTGAGCAAGGAGAGGGGCAGAAGGAGAGAAACAAACTCTCTGCTGAGTGTAGAGCCCAATGCTGGGGTCGATCCCACAATCCTGAAATCAGGACCTAAGCCAAAATCAAGAGTTGGATGCTTAACCAACTGAGCCACCCAGATGTCCCTAGAATGTCACTTTTTACAGCATATAATGAATAGTGCTTCCAAAGATGGCGCCAATGATGTCTCCCTTCCTCTTTCCTCGTGTGACCTGTGACCTCCCCATCAAGAAATGAAGTCTCTTCCCAATCATTTTGCTCTAAGCTGACCTTCTGGCTTGTTCGGACCAACAGGGTGAGGTGGATGTCACGCTATGTACCTTCCAAGGGGGACTGTCAGAGACCTGAAACTTCTGCCTTTATCCCTTGGGACACTCCCTCTTCAAAGTCAGTTGTTTTATAAGACTCCACAGAGACCATCATGCCATAAGGAAGCCCAAGGTAGCCATGTGAAAAGGGAGGCCATATGGACAAGAGCTGAGGAGCCATACAGGTAACATTTTTGAGCTTACCAGCCCAGCCCAGCTACCAGCTTAATGTTGTAGAATGAATGATCCCCATCAGGGCTGCATGGATGATCAGGAAAAATGCCCAGCCACGCTCTGCCACTATGTGTGGAATGGTGAACAAATAAAATGGTTATTGGTTTAAGCCATTAAGTTTTGGGTTAGTTTGTTATGTAGTAGCAACAACATAATTAGAAAGTCACTGTTTCGTGAACTACAATGAAGTATCCAATTCAGGCACAGGTTATGAATGAGGAAATCAATACATGAGTTTGGTAGAGATTTTTACATTGGAAAGAGCAGGCTGTCAACATCTGATCATCACCAAGAATAAGAGAGCCTGACAGTAGGTGCCTCTGTATGTGATGCCAGAGGGAGGACACAACTTGGGAAATCTCCTTCTTCTCTTCCCCTTCCTCCTCCTCCTCCTCCTTCCTCTCCCTCTTCTTCTCCTCTTCCTTCTTCTTCTTGGAAATATTCTAGTAAAAAAAGGCAAAACACAGAAGACTCAGAGTTGAACTTGAGTTCAACCTAAAAGATTCTTTTGAGTAAATTCCAATTTATAGAAAATATAGAGATAGAACTACGAGTTAAATGACAATGAGAAGAAATGAACAGATGCATCCAGAGAGAGAGATTTGTACAGGACAACAGACCTGGCTGATCTGCAAAGAGTCAGTAACATTAAAAAAAGAAAAAAAAAAGGGGGGTAACTCTAGATCGAAAGAGACTTAAGAGACTATCAGCTGTAGAATATATGAGTCTTGTCGGGATCCCGATTCATTCGCGCCAAGTGGCAGGAGACACACTGAGATATTCAGTGAAATCTGAATATGGAATGGGTGTTACATGACACCAAGAAATTATTTTTAATTCTTTAGGGTGTGATAATGGTATGGTGGTTATGTAAGAAAATGTCTGGTTTCTATTTTTCTTTCTTTTTTTCGATAAAGAAATATGTGCTATGTAGAGGTGAAATGACGTGAAGGTTGAAATTTATTTTAAAATTCTTTACCAGTTAAAGAATAAGGAAGAGAGGAAGAAAGAGAAAAGGGAATAAATGATACAAAGTCTTGAGAACAGTTGAGTCTGGTGCGGAGATACAGAAACTCATGATATTAAAAATCTCTCTGCTTTTGCTTATGTGTGAAAATGTTCATAATAAGATTTACATAATGAAAATCCACAAAATATGGAAATTTATATACCTTTTATATCTTAGCTTAAATCATAACAATATTTGCTTGAATCTAGAACTATATTTCTCCAAAGAAAAATTTATTTGTATTTATTCTTTTTGATGGAGATAAAATTGGCGTATAAAACTATATTAGTTTCCGGTGTACAACAAAATAACCGCATCTTTAAATGCATGAAGTGATAAGTCTGGTTACCATCTGTTACCATACGATTGTCCTCCCTCACTCATTTCGCCCAACCCCTAGCCATCTTCCTCTCTGATAGCCACCCATCTATTCTCTGTATCTATGAATTTTGTTTTGTTTGTTTGGTTGGTTTTTTAGATTCCACATCTAAAAAAATCATTCTATATTTGTCTTCCCTTATCTGATTTCCTTCACTTAGCATAATCTCCTCTAGATCCATCCATTTGTTGTAAATGGCAAAATTTCCTTCTTTTTATGGCCGAGTAGTATTTATTATAGATTTGCCCCATCTTCCTTACCCATTGGTCTATCTATGGAGACTTGCGTTTAGCCCATAGAAGCAGGCAGCTCTTAGTTTCAGGCTGATAGGAAGTCAGACCCTCAGGCAACAGGTTTTAAAGTATGCATACATACATGGTCCTGTGAGACCATAATTGTAACCCTTGCTGGCCCCGAGAGCAGGCAATGTGGATATGTCCGTTGGTGACAGTGGCAAAAATTGGGGCTCCAGGTGAGTGCCTAAGCCCCTTTCTAGGAGGTACCAGGGAGCTGTATAGAGGCCAAGGGCAAGGGCCAAGATGGTGACTGAGGATCTATATTCGCCAGGAGCTCCTACACAATCTCTAGATGTGTGGCAAACCTGAAGCTGCCCCTTAGGATAAGACAATAGACCTTTTTCCCAGGAAGATAGGGGGTGTGTTTCAGTTCTCCCTCTCTGCCATACTCTGGAGTGTGGGAAACTTCCAGTAACTGTCTCTCCAATTGTTCCAGTCCCATAGGGGCCCAGCAATGCAGGACCCCTTGGCTGCCAGTCCTCCGTGTGGCTTGTGAGCAGGGCTGCTTGTGTTGGGGGTGTGGGCAGGGCTGTGGGGGAGCGCAGGGAGAGGTAAGCCTGCTGGCTATAGTGGGGCCATGGGCGAGCCTGCTGGTGCAAGCTAGAGAGATGGAGTGCAAGAATGGTGCCCACCATCCCCTCCATCCCCAGAAAAAGTCCCCATAGACCTCTTTGCCTCTGGTAGACATTTTAAGATTAACTAATTAATCTTCATATATAATCTAGATGAGTGAGTCTGTGTGCTGACCCTTTAACAGTGGACCTCCCATTTCCTTCAGCCCATGCTTCTCCTAGACATAAACCACGTTGATTTTGAAAGGGAGATATTTTGGCGACTCATGTCTCTGGTGCAGGTCCCAAGGGTTGGGATGCCATATATGGGGGATGGATTCCCTTGCTCCTCAGGCAATGAATGCTCCCATGTTTGTAAGATCCCTCCTGAGTGTGGGTCTCTACACAAGAGGTGGGGGTTTTGATGAGACTGTATCTCTGTCTCTCCTACCTAACTGGTGTGGTCCCTTTATCCACATGGAGGAACTGCTCCACTAGCTTTTAGGCCTTTTTCATAGGGAATTGATCTATGTGTAGCTGCAGATTTGGTGTGTCTGTGGGAGGAGGTGAGTTCAGGATTTTCCTACTCTGCCACCTTGAATCCAATCCCTCTAGAACTGTGACTTCAAATTATCAATGAATTAATCTAATGTTGCTTCCCAAATATTTCAGTAAAACTGACCTTCCAGAAACACCTGCTACCCCTCACACTCAGGTAAGAAGCCAAGGCTTCTTGTATCTTTATCCCTTAACACATATTCTCTTATTACTTCATTCTTGCTCATTTTTGTTTTACTAGTTTGGTGTTATGTGTTATCTAGTTAATTAGTTAGTTGTAAGTGCCTCTTGGACATCGATGGGGTATGAAGAAAGAAACTGAATGTAAGCATGAATGTTGACAACCTGACTCTGCTTACTCATAATAGGATCAAAGCACAATATGATGCCTAATGTGGCCCTTGGAGCCCATCTTCTTTGGTTCAAATCCTGTCTCCACCAGTCAGTTACATGACCCTTGGCATGACTTCTGTCTCTGTGTCTCTGTCCTCACTTGTAAAATAAAGAGAAAGCTGTCAGATCTTATTTGTAGACCCAAGTTCATAGCAGCATTATTCACAATAGCCAAAGGGTAGAAGCAACCCGAGTGTTAATTGATGGATGAGTAGATACATATGGCAAATACATTTAATGGAATATTATTCAGCCTTGAAAAGGAAAAAAATTCTAACTTGTGCTACAACATGGATGAACCTTGAAGAGATTATTCTCAGAGAAATAAGCCAGTCACAAAAATACAGAAACTGAATGATTTCGCTTACGTGAGCCACCTAGAATGGTGAAACTCAGAGTTTGTAAAGTAGAATGATGGTTGCCAGAGCCTTGATTGGGGGATGGTGGGCGGGCGGAAATCAGGGTTAGCGTTTAAGGGACAGAGTTTCAATTTGGGAAGATGAAAAAGTTCTGGAGATGGATGATAATAATAATAATGTATAATAATGTGAGGGTACTTAATGCACTGGGTTATACATTAAAACATAGTTAAAAAGGTAAATTTTATGTTATATATCTTTTATTACCATTAAAAAAGAATTGAAAGCTCAAAAAAAAAAAAAAAAAGCTTAGCAGCTCCTATGAAGAATTGTTTTGAGAATCATTGGCAGAGGGGCTCGTGGCTGGCTCAGTCAGTTAAGCATCTGAGTCTTGATTTTGGCTCCGGTCATGATCTCAGGGTCATGATCTCAGGGGCGTGAGATCAAGCCCTGCACCTGGCTCCACACTGAGTGTGGACCCGGCTTGGGATTCTCTTTTTCCCTCTCCCTCTGCTCCTGTCTCCCAAAAACCACCCCCCACCGCCCCCGCTCATGCACGTGCTCTCTCAAAAACAAATCACAAAGACTCATGGGCAGACACAGAGCGGGAACACATAGAGGAGTAGGCTACACGGAGTGGGCGGTCGGTAAGTGGCTACTATGCTGTCTCGAATTTTATTACTCTTACTTCCCTTCCACTCTGAAGACAAGGCTTTAATTCAATAAATTAACACACTGTAGGGTTGGGACTTTTGGAGGGTGGGCTCAGACTCATCGGAGAACCTAATGAAAATGAAGAAGCCTCTCTCTCTCACAGCCCTGCTCCGCACAACCATTTTGCATACATTTGATAGATTCTCCTTCCCCAGCAGAAGTCAGAGTCCGAGGACACCGGCAAAGAACGCCTGTTTTCATGTTAGTGACCGCCTATGTGCAAATTGCCCCAGGAAAAGTGTGTGTATTGTAATGGAGATCTGTTGGAGAAGAAGCCATTACACAAAGACATGGCTTTTCTTCCTTTCTTTCTTCCTTCCTCCTTTCTTTCTTTCTTTCTTTCTTTCTTTCTTTCTTTCTTTCTTTCTTTCTTCTTTCTTTCTTTCAGATATTTATTTATTTGACAGAAACAGTGAGAGAGGGAACACAAGCATGGGGAGTGAGAGGGAGAAGCTGGCTTCCTGCTGAGCAGGGAGCCTGATGCAGGGCTTGATCCCAGCACCCCAGGATCATGACCTGAACTGAAGGCAGACACCTAACAACTGGGCCATCCAGGCACCCCCCTCCCTCCTTTCCTTCCTTCCTTCCTCCCTTCCTTTCATCCATCCTTCCCTCCTCCCTCCCTTCCTTCCTTCCTTCCTTCCTTCCTTCCTTCCTTCCTTCCTTCCTTCCTTTGTTTTTGCGAGACAGAGAGCACATCCATGCACCAACAAGCATGAGCAGGGGAGAGGGGCAAAGGCACACTCCCCACTGAGCAGGGAGCCCAATGCAGGGAAGGATCCCAGGACCCTGAGATCACGACCTGAGCCGAAGGAAGACACTTAACTGACGGAGCCATCTGGGCGTCCCTTTTCTTTTCTTAATAGTGGTAGAATATACATAACATAAAATTTACCATTTTGACTACATTTAAGTGTATAGCCCAGTGGCATTAAGTATCTGCACATTGTTGTGTCACCGGCAGCATCACCAGTCACAGAGCTCTTTCATCTCCCCCAGTGGAAGCCTGTCCCCATTACACATTAGCCCCCCCTTTCCCCCTCCTCCCTGCCCCTGGCAGCGACCATTCTGTTTTCTGTCCCTGTGAATGTGACTACACTCGGGACCTCACGTGAGTGAAATCATACAGAATTTTTTGTCTTTTTGTGACCAGCCTATTTCATTCAGCATGATGTCCTTGAGGTTCATTTGAGTCGTAGCACGTGTCTGAATTGCCTCTTTATTAAGTCTGGATGATATCCTAAATGATGGAGTCTTGACGGGATGGTATGTCTGAGGGGTAGGGACATGGATGAATGTGGGTGAGTATCTGCACGAGGGAAGAACGCTTTCTTGAAGGTTTCTAAATTACACTGTGGAATTAGTTGCCTATTTCGCTGCTCTCTGAAGCTAGTCGAAGCTTGGTTTTTTGAAAAAAGTGTTCATAGAATTTATGAGCCTTGGAAATGGGAAGAAGTTACAAGGGGTTCTTGAGACAGCATAGATTTGGAACCACTATTTTCATAGTTCATTCAAGACGATTCTAGTGGCTGCAGAGACTGAAAGCAGCTTCCCAATGTCACACTTGCTTTCTATATCACGCCTTTTCACCTCATGCCATGTTTTCTTGGCATTCAATATGCTTACATATATTTCAAGATAATTTTTGGTCTTGAGAGCAAATATTTACTGGGTTATTAGCCAAATGAAAGGAAAACAAAACATGACCTTCTAGGGCTGAGCCCATATCTAGGATGGGAGTTTAAGGCACATAAACGCCTCCACATGGAAATCAGCATCAGTTGGGTACAGGCCTGAATGTATAAATTCCATGGGGATTTTCCCGTCTCTCCCTACATTGCTAATGTTCAAGAAAAACAATGATGTGTGTGGAACCCAATGAGATTAGACTAAAACCCAGAATAAATAAGGATTTTGATATCATCCTTTCCTGACTCATGTCTTGCATGCTTTAAATTCTCTTGGCCCCATAAACACATTACAACTAATTATGGCTGAAGCTCAAAAGGCTTGGGGGTTGAGTACACAGTGGATTCCAAGGCATGAAAACCCAGCTCAATTTCTCCACGTTGGCAAGGGCATACTCCTCTTCAAGGGCCAAAAACACTGGGGAGGTAGGGATGTAGTTTGCAGCCAAATACAGGGAAGGAGGAAAGAGAAATAGAAACCAATCATCCATCATCGCGTCGTTAAAATCACTTGGGGTTTTGGTTTTCTTTTAGTTTGTCCATTTATTGTAACAGCTGGAAGGGTGAGCTCAGCTGACTTAAAAATATTTTGTAGTACTAACATATTTGGTGACAACCCAACTGTTGGAAGCTGAGCAAAAGTGGAGAGATTAAAATCAGAGCTAGAGATTTGAGAATTCTCTGACATCATAGAGAAGAAATAGAAGATTTTCTTCTTTGATCTGTTATGTGACGTGAGTGTGATCGGTTATCAGTTCTGGAAACCGAAACTCAACAGCAAAGAACAAGGGAGAGTGTCCCTAGAAAGTGTGATTTGCCAAGGGCCTAGAGCTTGGAGGCCAGGATGGGTTAAGCCACGAGGTGATGGGGGGAGAATGGAGGTGTGGTGGTGGTGGTGGGGCCTAGGGCCAATGGTCCACATTGCTTTGAGGGGCTCACAAAAATATTTGCATTTCTTTTAAACTCAGAAGAAAAAGAAATGAATTTTGGGTCAAAGAAAATGTTTTCATACATAACATGAAAATATTTGTCTTTATAGCAACACACTTGGAAGACAATTTTTCATCTTATTTTTATGGAGCAAAGGTCCCACAAAGGGCAAGGGAGTCTGGGGCCCATGAAGGCCATAATGAGGCTTTGTGGGAAGTATTGGGTTGTGGTCTTATGTCATCCATTCCAGTGCCTCTACTGACATCTGGGTCTTGGAAGGAGCCCCGGGAGGTGAGAAATCTCCTTTAGGCACATGTCTGTTTGTGTTCATTGATTCCTAGAGGGGGTTGACATGGACTAAGAGCTATTTGGATTTTGACCATTTTCTTCTGAGGTTCTGTTACTGTGAACGTGTTTGAGTTTCTTTCCCTTTGAGGCCAATAATCTTGTTTCCACCCAACTCTTTGGCCTGTCGTGGGAGGAGTAGATTCTTTTCTGAGAGAGGAATAAAAGGATTGCCAGTCCCCAGGGAAATAACACTGAATTCCCTTGGGCATCTGGAGGAGCTGACAAAGAACCGTAACTATCTTTGGAGGGATTGCAGGCCACTAAGGAAGCAACTTAATGACTCGTGTTCGAATTTGGCATTTCCGGCTTACCAGATGCACAACACTAGCAACATTAACACATTAGAATTTTATAAAATGGTAATAATCATAAGCATCTAGGTTGCCTTCTGTAGTTGTTATGGAAATCAAATGAAATAATGCATGTGAACGTGTCTTGGAAATTTGGGAAGTTTTCTCCCACAGGAGAATCTGTGTGTCATTTCACACATGATGTCTTTACAGGTAAAATGAGGGAGATGGACCTGGCCTCCAGTTTAGTTCAGAGGAGGGTTTTGTAGAGAGGACTGGTCTGCATGAGGAAGTATACTGAAGACATAAATGCTTCCCATGGTTGTAAGTCATTGCTAAGCGATTACCTTTATCTGTGTATCATTGTACAGAAGACAGACCGTAGTTAGAACACCCCAGACATGTACGTTGGATCTAAAAACTCAACTCAAGAGCAGAACACTTGCATTTAGCCCATTGGAAACAGGGTTTTAAATTCTCCCCAGTGGGGAGGCCGAGGTGGTCCCCTGTGCATGGGTCTTGGGTGACACTGCTCTCAGGCACATACGCTTTACCTTTCCCCTGTGTGCCCGTACACGAGTCCTTCCTCGTTAAATAGCAACTCACCCACTCACAGCAGGCATGGTTTTGCAAAGAGCCTGAACTTAACTCATAGCAATTACCTTTTCCTCTGGCTCAGTTTTTGATGTGCTACCCAGTAATCTCTGGAAGGAACTGCAATCCCCACCTGTTAGAAGGGCTCCGCTCCCCAGGGAGAAGACAAATGGCTCCATGACCATTTCATCCTACGAGAAGTTAGAGCTACAAACCCACAGAGAGGCTCTCACTATCTCTGTTTCTGTCTTGGGGGCGAACCGTGGCTTCTCTTCACCCTCCCAAACCCTCTTCCACCTTATTTCTTGACTTTGTTTCTGCGGCACTTCTCTGTTCCTTTTTGAGGTTAAACTTCATAAAGGAAGTCTTCGTAAAAAAGTTCTTTTTCAAAGCCTGCCTTCTCGAAGGGCTGGCGATGGGAATCTGCAGAGTCTAGTGTAATGAAAATACATGGCCTGGTCAGGAACGGGGAAGTCAATGGCGCTTTCCTAAAGGACTGCCTCAGCCCCTGGGGCAGCCGTTTCTTTAGGACTGCAGCCTGTATGTTGTGATGTGCTCCAGACCTGCGTGGAGGTGGGCAAGGTGATCCCACCGAGGCATCCACCCAATGATCCTTGGGGTGGACAGCTAGCACTGGCATGTTCCAGAGATGTCCCAGGTCTGTTGACTGACTCCAACCGGCCCTCCTACTCATCCATTGGGGGTGGAGGCTCTTGGTGGAATTCGGCTTTCCCCTCCATCGCCAATGTGATGGAGGCTGGCAGTGGTGGGGAGGCAGAGGGGGAGGCCTAGGGCACAGGGGTGGGAGGTTGGATGGGGAGTGGGGTGTGTGCTGGAGGCAGAAGACTGAGACCCCATCCCAGGAAGGCCAGAGGAGGTGAACAACCCCCCCCCCCCATATAATGTTCTACTGTCTTGCTGTCCTGACAGATTTCACTTACAGAACCCAAATTCAAAGACAGAGTTAATTTCAAGAGGGTGACCACAGGGCATTCAGTTCCAAGGGTGGCTACTCTGGTCACGTACTGTCTCATTTCCTCCTGCCAGCCAGGCTCCTGCTTCCCACCACACTGATGGTCTTCTCAGCCTGCCTAGTGCAGGGGGGCCCTGTGCTCCATTGCTATCTCACTCAACCCAGTCAGATCAACAGTTCTGACAGCTCTAGAAGCTCTTTTCTAGAACCCATGGTTCTTACCTGGTTCACCCTGGTTGCTCAGGAGTGAACCCAGGCCACATCCTGGGCTTACCTCCAGCTTCCATGCTGGGCCCACTGCTGGGACTCCATGCTAGGTCGCCCCAGGGATCCAAGCTAGGTTCATGTTTTCTCACTGGCATTCTCTCCCATGGATGCTCTCATTCATGTTCTTGGGTCAGAGACCACTTCACACACCTTACCCCTACATGGGCAGGCTCCCCTAAAATGCTCCACATTTAGTTTTTCATAACTGATTTTAGAAAGTTGGCCTTGCATCTGTGGTCCTCCTACTTGGAAAGCAACAGCTTTGATTCTATTCTGTATGTCTGGAATTAAGTCAGACCTTTTCAGGACTTTCATGGTTACAGAAAT
Organism: Lontra canadensis; assembly: GCF_010015895.1. NCBI lineage: Eukaryota > Metazoa > Chordata > Mammalia > Carnivora > Mustelidae > Lontra > Lontra canadensis. Next base: position 6,399,959 of record NW_022631106.1, on the reverse strand, counting down.
CAAGAATACATTCTGGACTTTATATTTCTTGGTGTCTAGTACGGTCAGAGCAATGGCTCATTGATTCTCTTTTGTAGACTGATTCCTTTTTAGAATTCTGGAAAAGTGTTTTTAATTGAAGATACAGCTGGGAGTCTCAAGATTATATGGCTTGGGGCTGGAAGGTAACTGAATATCTCTTGGGGTCCCAGAATTTCATTGAGCGGCCCAGAGGCTACACCTTGAGGGTCAGAGGGAGGCTGATTGGATAGCTCAAGTATTCCCTCTGCATTTATTTTCTCTTTTAATTTCATATACGATTTCATCAGAGGGGAAGCCCTTGCAGTCAAGGGAACTAGTGAGTTGCTAGAGCTACACACTGATGAGTGGAGGGACCAGGATTAGAGCTTTGATTCCAATCCCAGGTTTTTCAAGGCGGGGTTGAGAATAGTCTTGACTCTACATAGATACGCATGTACATACACAGATGTACACAATGCACACACATACATACCCACATGCACACATACACACAACTCTGTGTTACTGAAATTCATCTTGAGTTTGGGAAATTAAGCTTTTCTTTCTCTCTTCAGCATTTCGGATTTTGAGGAACATGCAAGTTTGTGGTTGTTTTGGTCTCACAGTTTGGTAATGGCCTTCCAGAAAACACGAAATCACTTGGGCACACTGGATCAGCATCACGGCTCTTCCGTGGCCCTGGAATTTGCACACAGGATCAGAGATAGCTCGCAGTACTTTCGCCAACAGTGGACCCGAGGGCCAAAATGATCCACTGTCCTACCTGCAGCTTGGTGGGTAAAGTCTCTGTGCTTTGAAAAGGACATGGCTATCGTTACAGATTCTCAAATCTTTTGAGATGCTCTGTTTATCTTCAGGACCCTGCTCCCAAGCAATGTATTTCCCGAGTTCATTTTCTGTTGAAGCAAAACTGCCTTTACATTTCCTAAAATCCATAAAGATGAGGGACTGCCAGTCCACAGGAAGACATGGAAGTTGGATGCAGACAGAGTCCTGACTTGGGGCATTTAGCTATGTCATTGGTCTGTGTTGTTTTATTTCTTCTGGAATATGCAGAATTGAATGCCCTTCATATGTTTATGCTAAGAATTAACTTATTCAAAAATATGATGTGAAATATAAAGCATAATGGCTATGCAACAAATGGGAAATATACAAATATATGTCTGTGAATGATCAAAGGATGAATACTCATCTATCTCCCCCCACTCATATATAATTTTCCATATTATATCAGCTTTTCTGATATTCGCACTACTTGGCATATACACTTTGAGAAAAAAATAGTTTTAAACCATTATATAACTATTTATTTGTCTATTCATTTACTCAATAAATACTTACTGAGCAAGTATCATGTCAAAAGAGACCATATTCAGCATACGAAGATAAGTGAGTCTTTGTACTTTGCTTCTAATCTAGGGACAACACACAATACTTTTTTTGTAGCCACACGACTTTTTTATTTGTCTTGAAAATTTCAAATGTCAGAAGCAAATTTCTCAGCAAACTACAAGACAGTTTCTGATGAGTGTTCAAGCATTTTGTCTTGAATTCATACTATCAACTTGATATCTCTGCTGTGTTAAGAGATACTCATGAGACAGCTGAAAGGGATAATATTAAAATAGATTAGGTGATTGTAATTCAGTGTCTATAAAAAGCTATAATCTAAAGGCCTAGAAAGTTTATTTCTATAACTACTAAAATGTAAATGGACATTCAAATGTAGCATTCATATTTTTAGCCAAACATAGCTTTTATCACATATAAACAAACAAGTAATCCAAGATTGTCAAAGAAGTTGTTAGAAGTATAAAATGACTAATTAAAATAAGAAATACCGGTCTTATTACCCTGCAGTGGTCTGGAACTGAATTGAATGCTGTTTGATTTAGGAATTATAGCAATTCATATCTTAAGGGCTCTGGAGTCTTCATCAAACCATGGAAAATATGGTACATTAACTCTGGCGACCATACACAGAGATGCTAAGCTAAGGAACATTCTAGCCAATGGAAATTTCTAGAGGGGGAGCCATGCTTTTCTTTCTGCATTCCACGTTCGATCTGCTTAGTTTTGGGTAACCATTGTTCAACACCCAACATTTTAGTCAAAATTTTTTTAATCGTTTTTCTGAATTGGTAGCAAATTCTCCTATTTTGGAAAATCACCTGTTCAATAGGCATATTTCCTCATTCCTCAAATGGGATTTTTGTGGGTCTGAAATGGGCATGGTGACTAAAAACCTATAAAACTTAACAAAGAGGCAGACTAGCAAGCCCAGCCCCACTTTTAGGAATTAAGATTATCAAAGTACAAATTTTATTAGAGATCTGCAAATTCAAGATTTATAGTGGGGTCTTGGAAGTGATTTCTCTCTACTAGTTCCCACTCTCAAATGTGACTTTTTAAGGTGTAATTTCAATTTTAAATGACCCATCTTGCATTGATAACAAGGTTCTGAGAGTTTTTTCATGGACTTGAATTAACACCAGATGAAATTTTGCCATGCATATTCCACTGTAGTGGGAAGACAAGTGAAAAATGAAAACAAAGTTCAGCACACATCAGCATAATCAATGCTCTCAAGAAACCTTCCTTCTTTGCTGCATTCCTTTCTCTGTTCCCACTCTGTTTCCCACTTTTAATTTAATTTAATTTATTTATTTGAGAGAGAGAGCGCATAAGCAGAGGGAGTGGCAGCCAGAGGGAAAAGCAGGCTTTCCGCTGAGCAGGGACCCTGATTCAGGGCTCCATCCCAGGACCCAGAGATCATGACCTGAGTTGAAGGCAGACGCTTAACAAACTGAGCCACCCAGGTGTCCTCTGTTTCCCTTTTACATGGTTCCTTGTCTCCTTCCCTTCTTTCTTTTCTTCCTTCTTTTGTACTGACATTAATGAATGAATTTTTTTTTAAAGATTTTATTTATTTATTTGACAGACAGAGATCACAAGTAGGCAGAGAGGCAGGCAGAGAGGGAGAGTGGAGGAAGCAGGCTCCCTGCTGAGCAGAGAGCCCGATGTGGGGCTTGAGCCCAGGACCCCGGGATCATGACCTGAGCCGAAGGCAGAGGCTTTAACCTACTGAGCCGCCCAGGTACCCCCCATGAATGAATATTTCACTTGTAATATTCCTTTATAATTTTAAATTTTATTTAAATTCAGTTTAGTTAACATATAGTGAATGTATTACCAGTTTCAGAGGTAGAGTTCAGTGACTTATCAGTCTTTTTAAAAAAGATTTTATTTATTTATTTGACATAGATAGAGAGAGCACAAGTAGGTGGAGCAGCAAGTAGAGGGAGAGGGAGAGGCAGGCTCCATGCTGAGCAGAGAGCCTGATGTGGGACTCGACCCCAGGACTCTCAGATCATGACCTGAGCTGATCGAGGATGCTTAACTGACTGAGCCACCCAGGAGCCCCAAAGTGACTTATCAGCCCTATGTAATGCAAGTGTTCATTACATCACCTGCCCTCCTTAATACCCAATACCCAGTTACCCCATCCCCCCACCTGTTGCCCCTCCAGCAACCCTCTGTTTCCTTATAGTTAAGAGTCTCTTATGGTTTGCCTCCTTCTCTCTCTTTTTAAACATATAATGTATTATTTGTTTCCGGGGTACAGGTCTGTGATTCATCAGTCTTACACAATTCATAGCACTCACCATAGCACATACCCTCCCCAATGTCCATAAATTTTCTGATTCCATATAAATTTTAAGATTATTTGTTCCATTCCTTTGAAAACAATTGATGGTATTTTGATAGGGATTGTATTAAATGTGTAGACTGCTTTAGGTAGCATAGACATTTTCACAATATTTGCTCTTCAAATCCATGTGCACGTTTTTCCATTTCTTTTTGTCTTCCTCAATTTCTTTCATGAGTTCTTTATAGTTTTCTGAGTACAGATTCTTTGTCTCTTTGGTTAGGTTTATTCCTAGGTATCTTATGGTTTTGGGTGCAACTGTAAAGGGGATAATCATATTTCTTTCTTTTTTTTTTTTTTTAATTTCAACTGGTTAGATTTTAGTTCTTTTATTTCTCCAGAAAGGGATTCACTAGTATTTTCCATGCTTTTTTTCAAGCCCAGCTAGCACCTTGTTAATTGTCATTCTGAACTCTAGTTCTGATATCTTACTAATGTCCACATTGATTAGGTCCCTAGCTGTCAGTACTGCCTCTTGTTTTTTTTTTTTTTTTTTGAGATGAGTTTTTCCACCCTGTCATTTTATCCAGATAAGAATAGATGAATGAGAGAACAAAATACTAAAAGTGTAGCAATGAGCCCAGAAAAATATACATTAACCAAATCAGAAGAGACCCAAAGCTCAGTGGGGGGGGGGGGGAAAGGGGGAAAAAAAACAAAAACCCACCCACAAAAACACCCCCACATATATATATATATAAACATATATGCGTATGTATATATGTGAATAGAATAGAGCCACACTCTTGATTTTGGGTGTATTTTGGTCTGTTAGAAGAAACTGCCTCCCTAAATTTTAGAGAACGAAAAACTTTTATGTATATGTATATATACACACACAAAAATAAGCATAAACATGATGAACGGATGGAACATGACTGTAAAGATGAAAATTAAAAAAGATTCTAAAGAAGGAATTGATAAGATAAGAAGTTGGTTGGAAAAAGAAAAATAAAAGAGGAAAGAATATGATCAGGCTGGAGACTAGAACAAAGCCATGCTCTAGATTTAGGGTATATTTTGATCTGTTAGAAGAAAGTGTATCCCAAAATTTTAAAGAAAGAAAAACCTATATGTATACAAAAAAGAAAGTTAAATACAATGAAGGGATAGAATATGGTGATAACAATGAAAATTTAAAAAGATTTTTTAAAAAGGTATTGATAAAAAATAGTTAAAAAGGTTAAAAGAGGAAAGAAGAAAATTTAAAAACTAGAATAAGAAAAAAATAAAATTAAAAAAACATTGACTTTGAAAGACTAGAGAACCATGGGGGGAAAACAAAACAAAACATGAATTCTATGTGTTATATTCCCCCAGCTCTGGAGTTCTGCAGTTCTCATTGATGGGTGGACTTGGACTTGGCTGGATATTTTTGCTGATCTTCTGGGGGAGGGGCTGTTGCAGTGATTCTCAAATGCCTTTGCCAGAGGTGGAATTGCATTGCCCTTGGCAGGGGCCACACTAAGTAATCTGCTCATATTCGCCCTCAGAGTTTTTGTTTCCTGAATGCTTTCTGTACAGTTTTGGAAGACAGGAATAAAGATGGTGACCTCCCAATCTCCCGCCTGGAGGAGCTGAGAGCTCGGGCCCCATGCCTCAGTGTGCTCTCAGAGAAAAACAGTCAATCCAACCCATTTCCCTGGTCTCCGGCCATGCTCCAAGCTCACCCAGCCTGTGACTGAGTATTTCTATCTCTGGTGCATGGGCCCCTTTGGAGTCTCCAAACCCCACAAATTCCTGCCACACTGCTACTCCCAGAGGAGGAGGAAGGTGAGTCTCCCCAGATCTGCCACTTGTGGGGTCCCCACCCAAAGAGCAGTGGTCCAACTCTGCCTTGAATCACAGTTTACGGTAACCCCGAGCTGAGAGCTCACTCCTTGACTCTGTCTCTATAGTAAGCTTCCCTGCTCTGATACCTAGGAGCTCCACACTCAGACATCCCAGGTCTTTCTGTGACCCCACAGGTCCAGAGACCACACTGTCTCCGTGAGGGCTTTATCTCCGCTTAGCCTCTGGAACAATGTCTCTCAGTGGAGCAGACTTCTGAAAGTTTTTTTTTTTTTTTTTAAAGATTTTATCCATTTATTTGACAGACAGAGATCACAGGCAGAGGGGCAGGTAGAGAGAGAGAGAGAGAGGAGGAAGCAGGCTCCCCGTTGAGTGGAGAGCCCAATGCAGGGCTGGATCCCAGGACCCTGAGATCATGACCTGAGCCAAAGGCAGAGGCTTAACCCACTGAGCCACCCAGCTGCCCCCTTCTGAAAGTTTTGATGTTGTGCTCTGCTGCTCCACCTCTTGCCCGGAGATGGCCCCTCCCCCTGTGGTCTATCTTGTATATTGACTTGGATTCACTTCTCCGCATGTCCTACCTTCCAGAAAGTGGTCGCTTTTCTGTTCCTAAAATTGCTGCTCTTCTTCTCTTTGATCTCCTGTTGAGTTTGTAGATTCTCAGAATGGTTTGATAATTAGCTGAACTCCTGGGACCCCACAATATTTAGGTCTCCCACTCCTTCTCCATCTCGCTCCTAACCCCTCCAGAACAGTGATTTTAAACCTACATTTAGCAGACTCTATTCAAATGCTAGGCGCTTTGCTTAAATCATACTCACTTAACCTTCTTAACTCCTTTTCTGGCCTCTGAGTCCTCTTACAATCTAGCTCCAGTCTGTTTCTCCAACCAGGCCTCACTCCCTTCCCTGTGCTCCAGCCACACTGGCCTGCTTTTGGTTCCTGAGAAACCCAGCTACCATCTCCTCCTTCTCTGTTTTTACCTTAGTTTATTTTTCCTTCCCTTCCCCTGTGTTCATCTGTTTTGTTACTTAATTTCCACACATGAGTGAAATCACATGGTATTTGTCTTTCTCACACTGACTTATTTCACTTAGCATAATACTCTCTAGGTTGATCCACATCACTGCAAATGGCAAGATTTCATTCTTTTTGATGGCTGTGTAGTATTTTTTTAACCTATGAGAATGATCATTCTCCGTCTTCTCTCTGAAATCTGAATTTTAATTTTTTTTTTTTTTGGTTAAATTGATCTTTTTAAAAATACATCATTACCTAGGAGAAGTTCTCTCGTGGGCTAAAAATCTAGGCTTCTGTTCCCAATGTGCGCCTCCAAATTCCAATAATTTGATATATCTATAGTTATAGAACTAATGAGCAGTAATAGATATCAATTTTGGAAAATAGAGGAAAATGGTATAATCTGTGAGAAAGAAATTTAAAATCCACTTGAAATCTGTGAATAATAATTCCTGTAGGAAATGCTGCTTTACCTATATTTGACTTGGCATTTGTTTATCAAGTGAATACAATTTACCCAGTTTTTACTGAGTGCCAACTATGTGATATATGATGAAAAGAAAAAAAAACATGCATCCAAATAAAATTCTTTGGTATACTATTCCAGGAAATGGTGTATGTCTTAGTACTGATATTAAACTAGTGTCACTGAAAAATACTAAATTTGAGAGGCACCTGGGTGGCTCAGTTAGTTAAGTGACTGACTCTTGGTTTTAGTTCAGGTCATGATCTCGGGGTCATGGGATTAAACCACCCATGGGGCTCCATGTTCAGCTGGGAGTCTACTGGAGAGTCTCTCCTTCTTCCTCTGCCCCTCTTCCTTCCCTCCCCCATGGCTCTCTCTCTCTCTCAAATAAATAAATCTTTTTTTTTGTTTAAAGAAAAACATTAAACTTCAGTTGTGGAAATGGTCTTTTTTTAGAGAGAGTGCTGCTGTTTTTTTTTATAGAGCACGGTATCACATGTCATTCCAAGGACCACATGAAAGAGGGCACTGAGACAGTGTACTGGGTTGAAAGGCCATAGTTCAATGTCTTAGTCTTTCTTCTTTATACCTAACAATATTACACAATTTGCTGGCTAGACATATGGTTCATTTATTACTGAATAAAACCAGAGGCCCAGAATCAATGTATCTTGAGTAGAGAGATAACTGATCTCCCTTGGTTAATCATACTCTGTATCCATTCTTGGGTCTTTTACCTGTGATTTAAAATTTACCAGATAAGTACATTTAAAAAAGATAATTTCACTTCTTCCTCAATTTTTTTTTCTTAATTGACTCACAGGCCAAGTTTTATATTTTTAATTCTTGTATTATTTTAAAAATACCTGCATACGTTAAAATTTCCCTTACAACCAGGATTCATTCAGTTAGGAGTCCAGCATAGGCAGATATATGTGGACAAGAACAGAGCTGTGAAAATGTTCAAGCTGTAACATTCACCTGCTTGTGTCTAGATCTGGGCTTGATCCCTCAACAGCTGGGCTGCACTGGGCAAGTTACTGACCCTCTCTGTGCTTCTGTAAAATGAGGTTAGTAACAGAGCTCACTCACAGGTTTGTGAGCATTAATACATAGAAAGCATTTAAACCAATTCCTGGGTTAGACCAAGAGCTCAGTAAACGCTTATTGTTGTTATTGTTATCATTATTATATTAAAAGGTATAGATAAATTTAAATCTTAATGAGTATAGTCAAATTCAGTCTCACAGGTACACTTTCTTTTGAGTAAAGGAAATGTATTGCCTATGGGGAGAATAACACGGACTGAATTAATCGCTACTAACAGCAATGATGTCTAAATACAGACACTTAGCAGACAACAACAGATGGAGGGCAAGAGTTCTGTCATGAGTGGTCTATTTTGTTGGTAATTCTTCTCACTGTGCAATTGCTTCATGACACTTGAGGTGCTGCATCTTGAAAGAATCATTTCTCTCCTTATTTGCAGCATCTTATCCCTTCCCACCAACTTTGCATCTCCTTTGGGGTCAAGGGTAGTCTTCTCCTCACTTTCCCCTCCCTCTTGCATAACGTAGCTGGGATGTGCACCCGGGGCCTGCCACCTTCTGTGTTGAAGGTGGGGTCCAGCTCGGGCTACACGGGGGGCAGAGCTTGGAGACATGGAACTGCAGGCCTTCCACTAAAGGAAACAGGAGCGGAGAGAAACTGACCCGTTGATTACCATCCATGGCTAAGCACTGCTTCTTACTCCTAAACTTGTATTGGACCACTGAGACAAACGATTGAGATGAACCTTGTGGAAAATGGGGCATGAATAAGTACCCAATCCCACTTTTCTGAATTCTAACTCAGGGGTTTTTGCATCAGCTCTCCAGCCCTTGGGAGTGGGCCCGAATGTTCGTTTGTGCCTTCTCTCAAAATGGCTTAGTGGCAAACACCAGGTCCCTATGGCAACCACAGAAAAATGAAGGAGTCTGGAGGATGGCATACGGCCATGAATCCTGAGTGAAGCCTTGTTTGTCCCTCCAGAACCACTCAGTTAAATTGCAGCCCTAACGTTAGCTGTGTCTCTATTTGCCTTTATGAGATGGGTACCTTGGTAAGGGAATACTGTTCTGCTCTTTATTTGATGAATTTCCTAAATGCAAGAATTTTATCTCTTAGTGTTTACGTTCTATATCCAAGCTGCTTTACAAATATGAACAATTTTCAGTTGTATTAAAAGTCATATTTTAAGGGACTCTGCACTCCTAAAGAGATACATTATCTTACGGTGTTAACTGAAGACCTCAGCGAAGCGTTTTATGCAGCCAGTGCTTATAGTGTCTGTTGTTCTTGTCCCCAAAGTGTAGAGAACCATGTTCAAAATCTCATTTATGCTCAGTGTGATTCGATGCAATGTCACGAATGTCATAAGGACAATGATTCAAATTCTTCCCACCACAGGGGCAGGGGAAACCATTGCTAAGATGCATTTGGAAAGAAACTGAGGCCACACAAATTTCTGAAGCCTGTACCCAAAGACTGAAAGCTGATCTGCTCCTGTAAATCAACTGTGCGTTGAAGTATACAGATCTCCAAGTGGTGAACACATGTCCAGAGTTGTTCCTTTACGCTTTCTGGGGAAAAAAAAAAAAAAAAAAAAAAAAAAGAATTGCTGTGAAAGCTTGGTACCCAAAGCAAAAGACAAAACCTAACCTAACCAAAAATCAAACCTTAGACTACATCCATATTGAGAGAATGGAACCGCTAGATGTTGAGCCATAAATTCCGTGTCAGAAAAGCTGATTACAATGATATTAATGGATCCTTCTATTTTTCGAGATGCATGTGCTCCATAAACTGAGCAGTTTGATTGGATGCCTGGGTGAAGCTAGGCTCAGTGACGATTCTATCAAGATCAGAAAGGAAGAGACCAATAGAATGGTAACTGGTAATTAACCATCTAAAATCTAAATTGGAAAACGCAGACACAGAAGTACATCTGACCAATTCTGAGCTTTTGAGAAGGGAAATCCATTGCGATAAAAAGGCTCTTCAACGGGCAGCAAGAATTCTTCTCCGTTTTCTGGGTGCAGATGCAATCATGTCACATCAAATCAGCCAACTGGTGAACAAAAACAGTCCTTTGTGGTTGCTTATTACTTAAGTGGCCCAAATTAATGGCAGTCACCTCAACCTGATTTTGGTGGTTCCCAGTGACAATGGAGTCCTGATGAACCTGCTGTGCTCACAGGTGTCTGGGGGCTAGCTGGCTCAAGGGGAGCTGCGGGCTGTGGTAATTTGCCTTCACGAATGGCTCAGACTTTTCGTCCTGCAACACGCTGAATTCTGGCAAGGTCAACATTGGTTGCCTTTTATAGTGAGAGCTTCTTTGGACTTGCCCTGCCCACGAGCCCAGAGGTTGCCCAGTTCAGATACTTCCCTTAATCTCTCGATGTTCCTCCATCTAATATGTGATTGGCCTTGAACCAGAGTTTTTGTCCACAACCTCAGTCTCAAAACACAGAGACTGTAAGGCTATTTGCTGGTGCTTGCTGTGGAAACCCTTTACTTTACTTCCTGCTTTGTGCTATGTAGGGAAGCCGCCAAAAATGTGTTTTTTGTTTATTGGTAATGGATCTTGTTGGAATTAAATTACTTAAGAATGTGTCTGTTGCAATTAAAAGAGGTATAATGTTTATATTAACATTTTGAAGTTTGGTTACTCTTGGAGCGTCAGTTTACATGAGTATAAATAGGCGATAATGAACATGATGAAGTATTCCATAGTCAAACTGTAGCTTTCTAGGAAAATGTGAGTGTGGTTAGTCTCCCCAGTACCAGCTGCAGGACAATGTAAGATATTACTGTTAGGGTTTAGTTTCTGTATGCCTTAAATAGTAGGTGAAGAAAATTGCTCCACGAAATTTTCCCACTTGAAATTTCAGCGAACGCCTCAACTACAGGTTGCTTAAGATCTGATTGTGAAGAAACGAACTTGGAAATGGTTGTGGGAAAAGAAAACTAAGTATCTGGATTTAAATTCTTTGCCAGAGATTTTGATTAAAATCATACTGGTTAGAGAAGAGCATTCTGGATCCAATAATGCATTCCATTCTGCGTCCTGGGGACCCCCCATGATGTACTTTTGTCTGTATGTATGTTGACTTAGGGCTCGCTGTCCACAGCACTTTCCTGTCTTCTCAGTGACGTGGTCATCCCCTAAAACTCTACAGGGACCTCTCCCTTCTACCTCTAACCCATTTTCATTTCACTTGTCTTATTGTCAAGTGGCATGTCTCAGTGTTCCCTGCCGCAACCTTTGGTTTGTTTTCTGGGATCTCTGTGTCCACAGTGGGCAGAGCCTATATATTGGAAACATACAATTTGTATCTCTTCTTTCGAAAATTTTTCACATGATGGGGCCCTATCATTCTCAGGAGACACTTAATTTCCCACTCATCCTGTGGAGCTCACAGCTTCCGTACCCAAGGGCACAGGGGCCAAGCTGAAAGAAAGAAATCAAACTTCTCACTCCCCAGGGAATACTTTCAAATCAATTCAATAAATCTCTGTGGCGTGCTTGTTATATTCCAGATACCGGGTGCCGTGGGCTGGGGTGGGCAGGGAGAGTAGATCCAGAAATACAAATAAGAAAGTTCCAGCCATTGACAAGCATTTGTGGAGGAAATCTACGTGCACACAAATCACTGTATAAGGCAGTGGTGCCCTGGTGACTGAGTCGGTTAAGTGTCTGACTCTTGATTCAGGCTCAGGTTGTGATCAGGGTCGAGAGATTAAGCCCTTCATTGGGCTCTGCACTGGACATGGAACCTGCTTAAGATTCCCTCTCTCTCTCCCTCTGCCCCTCCCCTCTGTGTGCTTGTGCTCCACCTCGACCCCCGCCCCCACACTCTCTTAAAAAAAAAAAAAAAGGATGGAATGTAGAATAGAAAGGAGATGTGAAGCGCTGTAGTTTCCAAATAAGTAGCTACATCTTCTCAGTGGAAGGGTAGAGGAAAGCTTGACGGAGACATTTGCCCTGCTGATGGGCCTTGAAATGGGGCTCGGGTCTTGGTGTCAGAGGGAGATGTCTGGGGTACAGAGACCAGGAATGGGAAATGAGTAAGATGAGACACATCCTGATTTCATGTGTATAGGAGGGGTGGGGGAAGGCAGTGAGGGAGGGGCCCATGTGGTGGGTGGGGACGACTGTGGTGGACCTGCGCAGCATTTACGATCCAGTTCTGAGCCATCGAAGGATTTTCCAAATATCTCCTTTTCTGAGGAAATTTAGGAACTACATAGAAGCATAAGGAAGAAAGATACAGCGCCTATCTTTCCTGCCTAGAGGGAAACTACTGCTCATATTTGGAGAGGTTTCCTGCTCATGTCTTTGCTACAAATTTTAGAGAAACAATTAACAATATATAAGTGTTCTGAATTATTTTGATAAAACTTTGTATAAATACCCTTGTATTTGTTTTTAACATTCAGTCGATATAATTTTAATGGCCACAATAATGTCCCCAATTAACATACGCTTTTCCCTTTCTGCAGGGTGACCGATGGCGGTGGGGCTAGCAGTCAGCGCAAAAATTGTAAAAAGGGATTGCACATTGTATGTACGAAACCTTTGTTTTCACAAGACATCATAATTAAACCTCACTTTCGTCCTTTTCATTATTAGAAATTCATGCCACTTGATTAAAACTCAAGGCAACTCAGGGCCCCCGATGCCTCCTGGACCATAGCCAGCTTCCTGGAGGATGCCAGAAACTGTGGGCACCCGTCCTCTCCCTCTCCCTGGCATTCACAGGGTGATTATTTCCCTGCGAGCCCTGCAGAGGCCGTTCCACACACTTCTCTCAGAGTTGTCTGACCTGCACTCCTCCTGCGCCACCATGCCCCTTACCCAGTAAAGGCTCTTCCTCTTGGAGGGCTCTGGAGGGACCTCTCCTGGACATGTACCGCCCCTCCACTTGCATCTTCCAATGCAACAGACCCGCGCTGCCACAACCCCGCTTCCTCTCCTCAGACTTCTGGGCTTGGGCCCCTGAAATCAAGGTGACTCGCTCCAGCAGCTTATGCTCCTGCTGGTGGCTTGTCACGGTCTAGCTGGAGCTCCAGGGGACAGGAATCTGATTTCAGGTGCCTAACTCAGCATAGCCTTCTTTCTCCCTGTTCACTTATCCTTTTGTCATCTTTATTACTAGCGATATTTCATCCTGATTAACTTTGAATTGGCTCCGACCATGGCCATTATTCCAGGCCTTTCACTCTCTTTAATGCCAATTTTCACCTCTGCCCAACTAACTTAGAGCAGTTTACTTTACCTTTTTTCAAGAAGATGGACAATACCTAGAAAGATCGCTTTTGGTATTTTTACTCACCCTTTAACATAGCCTTGGATTAGTACTTCTCTCCTGCTTCAGGAAACACTCCATGAAACACAGAAGTGCCGGAATAGACAAAAGACTAGAAACAAATGGTTCATTTTCAAAATTGAAAGAATGAATGAATAGGTAAAAAACCAAACCAAACCAAAAAGCTGCCTTTGGCTTTTGACAAGAAAGAAATACCCAATTCTTTTCAGCAAGCAGACAATGTGGAATTGCAATCATTATGATGATCACTGTCATTTTGCACACTATCCAAAACCTTTCAGAATCTGGTTGCAGAAGTGAAAAATGTATCGTGAAAATTTGGAAAACTACAAAAACAACGTGAAGGAAAAAAATAACCCACAGAAACACAGTGGACAGTGTTAAGTAGGACCAAGATTGTCTGAGATTAAGTACTGGCTACTTATTAGCTGAATGATTTCAGGCAATTGAACCTCTCTTTCCTTCGGTTGTATCATTGTTACCCTAGGGTTCAAAACAGGATACATTCTGTGAATTATTAAATAAATAAATTAAGTAAAGGTTTAATCACAGTCCTTGGCGTTTAGGAAACCTTGATCAGTGTAGGTTTTATCCTTTCTTCATATGTGTATGTATGTGTCTACATGTAGGGGCTCTTATGCTTCTATGTATACATGTAGACACATACATACACATATTACATATTACATCTCACACATGTACATATATTTATGAAACTGGGGTCACATTGCAGTTAACTCTCTATGGCCTACTTTTTAACTTGACATTGTCTTGTCAGCATTTCCCTGAGCTATTTCTCATTCTTTGAACACATGGTTTTTAATGGCTGAATAGCATTCTGTTCTATGGATTTACTATAATTTTACTTAACTAAATCTCTATTGTTGGTTAATTAGGCAGCGGCAATTTTTTGCTATTATAAATAGCATTGCAGTGAACATCCTTGTACATAATCCTTTGTTTGTTTCTCTCATAATTTCCTTGGGATAAATTCCAAGAAGTGTAATTATTAGGTCAAAGGACCAGAACATTTGTAAGAATCTTGATCCGTGTGGCCAAGTTGCTCTCCAGGAAGTTTGCCCTAATTCGTATTCTCTGTAGCAATATGTAGGAGTTTTTATTTCAATCACACCTTGACGAGTGATGGGTAGGTAATGCACAATATCCATTTTGGAGACTGCTGGCCTCTTTAATAACAGGAAACCTTAGAGCACTATTCATTTGTCAGCTTCGGTTATAGGAGTGAGTCCTTGGTGATGTTAGGAGAACAGACCTTTAGGGCAATTACTTTTAGGCAATTCCTCCCAGAGTGCTAAAGTGGACTTTGAGAAGTTTAAGATATGCATATGAAAAATTAAGTGCAATTTAGTTAACAATGATCACTGTTAATCAATTACCAACATTTATTTTTCAGATGAATATTATACTTATTTTTAAATGCCTATAAAACTAATGTTATTTATTTGAGAATTGATCTGTAGTATTTGACCCCAGCAGTTTTATTGTCCCTAAAACTTGTGGGATGATGGCGTGTCCCCAGGAACTGAAAGTGAGCCGGTGCTTCTCCCACAGCGAGATCAAGTCCGGGCACACCCCACTGGGTATACCTAAGGGCTTGCTCTTGACATTTAAAGAGGGATCAAAGGGAAGTCTTTTTTATTCATAATTCACTGCTTCTATCAGTGGAGAAGCAAGTGGGTGATAGAGTAGGTAGGGGTACGGACCCCATCAGAAAATGCTGGAGTTACTACTCAAATAGTTTAAAAAAAAAAAAAGATTTTATTTATTTATTTGACAGACAGAGATCACAAGTAGGCAGAGGCAGGCAGAGAGAGAGGGGGAAGCAGACGCCCCGCTGAACAGAGTGCCTGATGCAGGGCTCAATCCCAGGACCCTGAGACCATGACCTGAGCCGAAGGTGGAGGCTTAACCCACTGAGCCGCCCAGGTGCCCCATACTCAAATAGCTTTGAGTCCCTTTTCTCACTCTCTCTGTAACTGGTAAGGTCAATACAGTAAGTTACATCCACCATGTGAATGTGAATAGTGTGTGTGTGTGTGTGTGTGTGTGTGTGTGTGTGTGGTGTTTAAGCTATGGATTTTGTTTGTTTGGAGGAACGTGCCTCCATCATTTAGAAAGAAAGGGACAGATACTTGCCTCTGGGAGATGGGGGTTGTGGTATGTGTTGAGTCTTGGCCTTTTTACTGAATCAGGCAAAAGAGAAAGTCTTTCATTTTGTCTGTGAATGAGGCGGCCATCACCACATTTGTCCGAACAAGCGAGAAGCAGTTTCCTTGTGCTGTGGGGAGCAGATTAGAGTAAAGCATGCTCCCAGTGGAAAGCGGGTAGTGGAGAGGGAAGAGGGTGTGAGTGAGTGCGGCCAGCCTTCGGGTTGGGACGGACAGCTGAGGAAAGGCGGGAGCAGAAAGCAAACCATTCAAGACAGTGAAAATCTAGGGGACAACTCATAGCCCAGATGCCGAGAAAAAGGTAGAACTTATGTAAATAGAGGTCAATAACAGCCCCGCTTCCACAAAAGGGTGGTTTTTAAATGAGATTCAACTGGTTTTGGTGGCTTCAGCATCCGCCTTTGTCTCAGGTCTTGATCCCAGGGTCCTGGGATCGAATCCCACGTCCCGCTTCCATGCTCCTCGGGAAGTCCACTTCTCCCTCTGCTTCTGCCTGCTGCTCCCCTGGCTTGTGCTTGTTCTCTCTCTCTTTCTCTCTGTGAAACAAATAAATAAATCAACAATCTTAAAAAAAAATTAAAAAAGAAAGGCCCCAGTTAGATACTGTCTGTTATAACAATAGGGATTAATTTTAATTTGGATCCTTTGCTGATAGGAGTGCTGTCTGTGTTAGAGCATAGCGGGTGTTTCCACCTCACACTGTCATGACTGAGGTAGAAGGAGTGACTAGATTAGCACCGTAATTTCTCTAAGTCTTCTGTAGCTTTGTTTAACTAATGGCCTGGATGTGCTGCTTTGCCAAACACACGCTATGATTTTGATCGAGACTGCGCCTTGATTCCCTGGGGGCTGGGGACAGTGGTCTCTGTGAGCACAGGATGTCCCGCCGAGGTGGATGAGAACGCACCGTTGAGTGGGCTCTGTAGCTAGAATTCCAGTCAGTCAGTCCAAGTTGGGACTCAGGACTCTGATTTCCTCTCTCAGCCTTGAATTTGTGCTGTTGGCACATGAATCCTTCTTGATTCTTATCTTAGTCTGTAAATAGCACAGAAATTGCACATGGAAAAATGGAACAAATCATACTTTCTTTCAAAGGGCAAATTAAACATTCCATAGAATAAGGGAAGAGTTGTTAGCAGGGGGAAAAAAAAATGCACCCTTGCTAGGGCCAGTGTGAAAAAAGAGTGGAGTCAATTGGACTCAAACTCAACCTTAAAGAAAGTTTTGAGTATTTGCACTTTTTTCTTTAACCACCCTCTTAGCCTTCCTGCCAAATATCAAATCCTGAGTTTTCCGAAGGTTTGAAAATATTCCCATTAATTTTTTTCTCTCATAGCTGTATTTACCAGGGCTTAAAATGGAAATACTGAAACCCAGTAATAAAGGGCACTATGGTATTCCTGGTCTGTCTGAGGCCAAGCACTCCTGGCAGGACTCTTAGGGAGTCCCGCTCCTACCAGGCTCCAGGGGAATTTTCAGTTAGAGACGGTTTTGAAAATTTGGGTTAATTCAGAATAGGCTGTTTACTTCAAGAAAGGGAGTGAGCTCTTTTTTTGACTGAAGGAAAAAAAAAAAAGATAAATTCAAGGACGAAACTCAGAAACTATCTTCCTGAAAGGGGAGAGGAGACAAACAAACCTTCCTCTGTGAGAATGACCTCGGAATTGCAGGCTCTTCTCGTTGTTGTTCAGGAGACCCTGGCTACATCAACTATGGTTTCGTCTGGGTTCAGGCACACACACACGGGTTGCTGCTCACTGGTGGGATTTGAGAGCGTCCCCTTTCTTCTTCCATCCAGGGTGCTTTCGAGAAGCATCTGTTTAAGATACGGGCGTGTTCTGACTCAGTGTACACACCCGGCGCACGGCCCAGTGCACAGTCCCCAGCAAACACCTGGGTTGTTCAATGGATGGTTGGACAGATGTGAATGCAGGAGAGAATGCCTGGCTCTGTGTTATTCCGAAGAGGCCTGGATGCGGGGAGGCCCGGTCTTGGTTGTGTGCGCACAGCTGGTCTGCCATCCAGTTAGGCTCAGGGTCTGGATGCCCCACCACCCCTGCCCCGTTCTGCATCTGTTCACTGCCCAGCCATCTCAAGGCTTTCCCAAGGACTGCTCATCTCATCCCACCCTTTACCTTTAAAGTTAAAGCCAGCCCCTCTGCTACTCCACTTTTTTGCTTATAACAGCAGCCCCTCACCAGTTCCCACCCTGATCCACACCCCCTCCCACCTCTCTTAGCTTAGGGTGGACATTTCTGCTGCTCCCTTACGCCATGCCTGTAAGCAGAGTATCCTCCCCTATCTGTCCTCTCTTTCTCTAGGAGGGGCAGCTCTATTCTTTTCTGGGGGAGATACCTTCTGCCAAGGTGTCAGGCCCATCTCCCCCCCCCCACTCCCATAAGGGTGTAGGCTCTCGCGCTCTCTCTCTTTTGTCTCACTGGGCTCCAAGCCATTCTCTGGATAGGCCGGACCCCCACATGTGGCTGGGGCTGCTCAAACCTGCCCTCTTCTGCATGGAGAACTCTTCTAGAACCTCCTTCCTCCTTTGCTTTGCCTTTCATTGCTTATGGACATTTGCTCTTAATATGCTAATTAGGACATTAAGAAAAAGTTCATTTCAGAAAATATGAGAAAATAAATCACCATAGTTTTATATATCATTTTGGCTAGTTACATTTTTTTCCCCTAGGTATTTTAAAAGCAAATTCACAATCCCATAGAATAAAAAAACACAAGTGTATATGCTATTTATTTGATTTAAAAACATATGTGCTCTTTGTAGAATATATGAAAAATGTAGAAAAGCCCGGAGGGGGAGATGTCGTAGAATTTCACCCTGCATTTCTGTGTACTTCCTTAGAATCCTTTTATTGCATGAATATATAAAGAGCATACTATATGTGCAAAGTTTCAAGAATCACCTGGCACAGGAAGACTCACAGGAATCTTGCTGAGGGAAATTTAACAACAGATTACAGTTACCCTTGGTGCCTCAGTACTCTTTACCAATAAAGAGAGAGAAAAAAAATCTCATGTGGTTTTAGGTCATTCTTGTAAAGATGCCATAAATCATGACTCAAGTTTTGGGCAATAAAAATGCTTACGGTATTATTTTATTTACAGATATCATGGAAGAAAAAAATGCTTTTTTATTTTAATGGTTCTGGTGTCTCAATCGTGTATTAAGCTTCGCTGGGATGGAAACTGATCATTTATTAGACTGAGAGGCAACATAGTTTAGTGGCTAGCCATAGGGTTTCCTTGGCTTCATGGCCCAGCTCTGCGACTTATTAGCTGTAACTTATTAGCTGGCGATAGTATGAATTCTTATCTTGTCCGTCTCCGTAGTTAGTCTTAGCGAGAAGCTGGGTATATCAGTGTAAACAGCCACTGCCGGCCAAAAACCTGGTGGTGTTTCCTCTTTGAGAGTTCTCTCTGGCGTCCCTGATCTGCACCTCACTGCCGTAAAATTCATTTCTTTTTTTTGTGCTTGTATAGACTGGGTACTCAAGTTCTATCATCATACTTATTTCAGTGCACATTCTAGTTATTTGTTTAAGTGTCTGTCATCTCTCCTCCTCTATTTGCCAATACAGTGAGCATGTGAACTTATTAAATACGAGGACTTTTTTTTTTTGAATCTTTGCGTTATCAAGACCCTGCCCAGACCCAGTGAGTACCTAATTAAAGTGCCTGTCAAATGTATAGACCCACCACTTCTGGCTTTGATTCTCAAACTGAAATGCATGGCTTTGTATTTATTCTTTCTGCATTTTACTATTTGTGCCTCAACTTCTCAGGGATGTTTATTGTTACCTGGTATGTGGCTATAACCTCGGAAAAGTCCAAACAGAACAAGACAAAACTCTGCGTCAGTAGGGGGCAGCGACAGAGCTTGCTTGAACAACAATTACATCAGTGAATGAGGTGCAGTGGAATCTATAAAGAGTGTAACAATGAAGGTATTATTTATTTTTATTTGTTCCTATTTCCCAAATGAGCCAACCGAGGCTCAGAGAGGCTTCGTGATGAAGGACAATGCAGAGTTAATGGCGGGACTAAGCCTACGACACTTTGTGCAGTGGAAATAAATGAGTTTCTTGAGATACAATGATGAGTAGAAAATGCTAGGTGAGGAAACCTTATTGTAGAAGTGGCATCATGAATTTTATCTAGCAGCAAACACACTAGACTAGAATAGAATTTCCGGGAACAGAACCGTAGTAACTGAGAATGGCAAGGCTCAGGGCTTGAAGGAGACTGAGAAACCTGAGGTTGACCAGATATATGGCATAGAGCTGTTCTTTCTTTCTCTCTCTCTCTCTTTTTTTAAACAATTTATTTATTTGGGTGGGGGAAAGGGAGGGAGAGAGGGAGAGGAAGAGAAAGTCTCAAGCAGACTCCAAGCTGAGCAAGGAGCCTGACATGGGTTTTGATCCCATGACCCTGAGATCATGACCTGAGCTGAAATCAAGAGCCCTCAACCGACTGAGCCACCCAGGCGTTCCTAGAGCAAGTTTTCTTACGTAGCTTGAAATTTCTTCTTCCCCAGACCTCAGCAAACGGCTCATATATCTGAACAGCCTTGATTTTACTGTTTCTGAAATCTCTATTGCCATCCTTGTTCACCTCCAAATTCAGAGGTTCTAGAATGTAGGTGAAGGAGTTACAGAGGTGATAAAGGCAGTCAGTAGAGAAATACTGTTGCCCACGGGTACTATGGTCTGAGTTTTAGCAATTTGTAATTTTGTTAGCATACGTTGGTGCAAAAGCATGAAACATTGGTTAAACTCTTTTTACGAGATCTGAAAATAATTGTTTACAAAGGTAATCATTTTAAGTTGTTTATTTCAAAGGTATTCAGTGTACTTGATGTGATAGAAACTCTTGACTTCTCAATGAGGGGGAATATGGAAAAAAAACACAAGGTTTCATTAAGGATGCAAAAACACACATGATTGGAAAATTTTCCAGGTTGAGATAACAAAAAGAATGTAAAGAACTTTCCAGATGAAGAAACCTTTAAGGTTTGTGTCAGAACTGGGGCATGTGGTAGGTTTTGCTGTCATATGTGAAAAACAGTGTGTCATAAAATTTCTGCAAACTTTGAAGGCTTTTTGCATCCTTAACGCTGTTTCTAAGTGCCATCAATTAATAAAATGTATGCCATAGCAAACATTTAGTAAATATTTACTTTAGTTATTGAATTGTACTTACCTCAAGGTTTTTTTTTTTTTTTCTTTCACTTCTGAAAAAGCATGATATAGATTACAGTGGAAATTGGCAGTCACACAGATGTCGAAGTGTGAATTTCGGATGTTTGCACGTTCTGAATATGTGGAATTTTGATCTTGAATGGGAACTTAACATTGCAACCTTACACGGTTGGAGAAATTTTGCAATAGCAACAATCTCACATTTGCATAAACAGCTTTATTGTAGTTGGAGTAATATATAGGAGGAACACAGATTACCCTGACCAGAGTGAAACCTATAAAGCAATCACATTTGAATGAAGATTTTACTTAAAATCATAGACTCAGCAACTTTACAGTGCTTTTATCTTTCACAAGAGACAAATTTAGCCTGTTATGAATGAAGTCCCTTAATATCGGCATTTTCTGGCTGGCATATGTGTTTTGCCTCAATGGAACTTTAAAATAAGACCACACATACCAAAAAATTAAAAGAGAGGCAAGGAACCGAAACATTTGATGAACAAATTCAATTTTTCACTCTAAATAGTAAAATAATTGAGTCTAAAGTGTTTATTTTAATTGAACTATAAACCTATAATCCCACTCAATTCTTGATTTCAGTTTGAAGGTGTGGAGGGTACAGAAACAGCTAGAATCTTTAGAAATTTATCCTTCTCTTACCTTCTGTTAGTGTTGGCACCATCTTTGGTTCTTGATTGGTGGAGGTCCGGTTTTGGTGGTGCAATTTTATAAGTATTTTGTTAAACTATTCAGGGAGGTGGGTAGCTACATTCCACGTGTAACATATTACAAGCTGTTCTTCTTGGTTAATCAGAATATTTCATAATATCTTTTTAAGCCTAAGGTTGAAAACAATTTGTGTACCACCATCAAGGTATGATATTCATTCAAAGAATTATGTAAGTTAGTTCAGCATTTTGGATAAATGTTGGATTAATTATTTGGCTCCTAGGAAATTTCACTCAGGCGTGTCTTAGTGGCCTACAGTTTGAAAATAAAAAGCAATTGAACTGAGAAATACAAACATACTATTGCACGGTATTGCTATTTTTATTGTAACTCTAAGTCAGTTTTATATAGCAAAACTCCAAACTTCAATGGAGGGAACCTTTATAGTTTTTAATAGGTCTTAACTCAACTGGTTATTAACTCCAACTCCTAAAAATATTAATTTGTAAATTTGAAGGGAATGAAACAAAATTGTGTCATCATTTGAAAGCCGGTAAAGCCATTTGAAACGAAAGCACTCCTCTACAGGATTTCATTTTTCTAGTCTCATTCAAATTGATGTGAACTTGTCAAAGGCATTCTCATTTTTATGTATTTTTACTCACTCTTAACACACTAAACGGTGCTTTGGTTCCTTAAATTCAGAAGTGGAGTGTTAATTCAGGAGACAGAGATGCAAACATGGGGATGTCTTTGTATTCCTTCCCTGACAAGTCAGAGGCTTGTGCAGATATAAGGGGGAAGATCGCATTTCCAAACTGGAGATCCTTCCAGGGAAAGGAGGAACAAAGACGAAGGGAATTCTGCTAATGCTTCTCCAAATACCAGCTGCACATCGGAGTATGGCTCGGCTGATTTTGGTTTTTATTGTAAATTTGAAAACTGAAATTTAGTAGCAGATCCTAGCTGCGTGTTCCCTTCTTTACATGTTTGGATTTTTGCTCACAACCCTCGGAAATAAATACAGATATTATCCCCATTTTAAGGATGGATTAATGGAGGAAGAGAGTGGTTATGCGAACTCTCAGGGTTGGCCATTTGAACCCAGGCATCCTGTCTGCAGAGCACACATTGCGTTATCTTGTCTTGCCCTAGTCAAAACCAGCATGGCTGCCTATTGCACTGGGTCCTGAGCAAAGAGTATGACAAGTAATTTTGAATACATTAGGTTTTTGAAGATGACTTGACAATAGAAATAAGCAAAGAGAATAGATTTGAAATCACGTGGCATCCCATTAGCAAGCAATGAAGATGATAAAGCTTTTGGAGTATGGAATTCGAGGTTTTCCAGTACGTATGGGCACATCTGTACACAAGCACACATTTGCTGACCCCTGAGCTTTCCCCAAGAGAACAACGTCCAGAACTCAGCCCATCCTTGTTGCTTCTCATCTCGGGGCATGCATACTGCATAGAACTGTGCTGTCAAGAAGAGCTTAGCAGCAAATCTGCATGTCCTCTCTGCAAATGTCTGCCCTTGCGTGTGCATGTTGACTTTCTTTTCCTTCAAATTGTTGCTTGTTCTTTTTCCTTCTCTGCCTGCAGTGTCCTAATATATGGAGCATTTTTCTCTCCATCAGTTGTTACAAGGCCATTGCATAACGTTTTTAGATCCTCTAGAAGCTGACTGGTTGGATCTTGGAGGTACTCCCAAGGGCTACTTGCAGCGGGTAGCCTGTATTTAACACAGATGATCTCGAATGTACTCTTGAGAATTTGTGCAACCCTTTGAATTTTCTCTCTTTATGTGGTACTTGTTAGGACTACTTACCAAATATTTTCAGTCTGCTGCCTTCTGAGTGCATTGTAGGATCGTGCTCTCCGGCCTTCTTTTGATTGGGGGGGGAATCATATGACTGATTCGAGCCAATAAGGTGATTGACTTGATAATTCAAGACACTCTAGAACACTGCAGCTCACACGAATGTAAGTCACGTACATAATTTTAAATTTTCTCATAGCCACATTAAAAAAGTAAAAGAAACAAGTGAAATGAATTTTCACAAGCTATTTTCTTTAACCTAAGCCACTCAAAATGGATTCAACATGTACTCAACCTAAAGTTAATGAGATATTTTACATTCTTCTGTTATTATCATTATTATTTCTACAAAGTTTTTGAAATCACTTGCATGTGTTAGGCTTAGAACCATCTAAATTCATACAGGCCCCATTTCATGGACTCAAAGCTGCATGTGGGTAGTGGCTACTGTTTTGGACAATCCCTCTGCCATGGCGATCGGTGGTCGGCCATGTTTCAGATGGACACTTTGAAGGACATGTGGGGTGAAGATGTGTGACATATGGGACAGAACACACAGTTGCTCCAAGAGGAACATGAAATACAAGCGAGGATTAAATGTTTGTTGTTATAAGCCACTTAAATCCTGAAGTATTTGTAATATCACAGTGTAAACTAACCCATCCAACCTGTTTCTTCTTTTCTTGAAGTAGAATCGTACCCTTTATGTAGTTTCTCACCCACTTTTGTATCTAGATATCCTACTTGGTATGCCTTCATAGCCACCATGACACCTTTTCTCTTGGTTGTACCATAATGCCTCTTATGCATATAACACAGTTTATTGAACTGGTTGTCTCATTGTTGTATATTTAGTATTGGTTGCAATTATACACCATAATGAGCAATGCTGTTATCCTCATCCTTACAGTTAAGTCTTAGGGAACAATGACGATTTTTTTTTAACACCAACTCCTAGAAATGAAGTAGCTGGGGTAAAGGGCACAGCACTTTTTATAGGGTTTAATAATTACTTGTGGTTATTTCCTCAGGAAGTATTAGCATTTTCTCTACCTCCTGAAGCACGGCCGAGGGTATTTGAACTTTGACTTCTTACTGCGGTTCAACACTTCTTCGTAAGTTGGACAATTGTATCTATTATTTTGCTAATTGCTTGTTCATATCTGTTCTCCTTTTTCTCCTGAGTTGTTTAATTTTTTGTTGATTTGTAATAATTCTGTCTGTATGCACAATAATTAACCTTTTGTTACCATAAATATTCTATACGTTCCTCACTTGACATTTTTCTCCAGGTTGAGATTTTATAAAAATAGAAAAATATGACTTCAAGTGTGTTTTTTAAGTATAATTTGTCTTTAAATCTGGTAATTGTTGCTCTTCAGAAGCAAACTAAATAAAGCATTACTGAACACTTAGTTAATCATTACGTATCTGCCCTCCTCTTACAAAGCCCCATGCAAAACCCTCCTTGATCACAGAACAAGACACGCGCTATAAATACTAAACCTCTGAGTTACATATAAGTAAATAAATTCCCACTCTAAGTTCTGTGTCTATGTTCTATATGTAAAATACATAACATCTAATATTTCTACAACAATTTTAGGTTAACTGTACTAAGTGCACCTTCTCGTTCGTTAACGTCCAAACCACTTTTGACAAAATTCATATTGTAAAAAATGAGAGTTGATTCTCCTTTCCCACTTCCCCATTTTGTCCAGTGACTCATCGCAATTTCTTTCTAAAGGATTCTCTTGGTTCTAATCTGCTCGGTGGTCGCTGTTATCATTCCACGCTTGCAATATCTGCCTGTTGTTCTTGGAAAAGTGTACTGTGAACTACAAGCTTATGCTATTTCTTAGCACTTGTATGTCATTCTTAACACACACAAGATGATTTGCATTCATTTGTAATCATTGTTCTTTGCAAAATACTGGTAAGGGGGTTATTATAATAACTGCCATTTTGCCCACAGGGATAGTGAGACCCAGAAAGGTTAAGTGACTTACCCAAAGGCATACAGTGAATTGATGGCAGAGTCAGGATTGCAGGCAAGAATCCTCAGAGGTTGTCCGCTGTTCAGAACACTCAGCAACAGGCCTCTCGGCTGTGTTTTCTTCCTTATTATTCCTTCACTACGTGAACAATTCTTCTAGAACACGTGACACGCTTATAATACAAGGTTGGAATAACAATATCTTTCATTCCATTTGGTTTTTCTCTTTTTGTATGTATTATTTCAGCAACCTGGAAGCAGGTGAGAAATGGAGAAATCATTCAAGCATTTTACGGGGAACAACTGAGTGCGATCACTGAAGAATCCAGAAGTGTATCGAGGCTTTTTCCTTAGGGGTTGGAAAACGCAGTCAGGTGTAAAAAGTAACCATGTACTTTCCTACGTCACGTATGTTTCAACAATAAGAGGGGAAAAATAGATATTAGCAGTATCACAAGTTGGTGCCGTGATTTCAAAGGTCTTTTTCGTTGTCTCGAGTGATAAACAATGCACAATGGAAATCTGTGGGAATATTAATTTCAATTTATCCCCCAAGTTATTTTCCATTCAAACTTTTTTTTTTTTTAATAAACACTTCAGGTAATAGCAATGCTATTAAACCATCAAAACAATAGGCTGTTAGTGAAAAAAGGTTTTTCAGCTTCAAGTCTTAGGGACTAGAACACTTTGCAATGTCCTGCTGAAATGTTGACTTAGTATTGTTTTCAACATAAGATTTTGGGAATAGTTAGGGAACTCTTCACTTGGGTGTGCTTTTGAGGATCAGTATTGTACTCATATAGAAAAATAGGCTGTAACTTTCTCTCTATAGTCCCATTACTGTCCCATGGCCCCATTACTACTTGAAAGAAAACTTGTGTTTGTCTATTTGCAATACTGTTTGTGACTAGTTTTTCCTAGTTTGAAAGATATACTTTTGACTCCTCTTTGTAAATAAGTTATAAGAAAACGTGATTTAAATAAGAATCTTTGGAAAGCACCTGAAGAATGTAAAATAAATTGTTGTCCAACTAAATTTGGAGCCCTAATTTAGAACATACACCTCGGTTTTTGCCTCCAAATGGTTTTTCAGTAACTCTCTGTCCCAAGAAGTTATCAATTATTACCCACCCTCAGGAAGCAAGCCAAGTATTCCAAGGTAATCAGATTAAGAGTGAAACTCAATCCGATTTACCTCAGAAGTAAGTTTTCTTTTTCAAACTTCCAGGGATAACACTTAAATACATGTTTATCTAATTCTGTGGTTCTGTATGAAGAATGTTAGGTCGCATTGCTTCCTGGAGAGGCTACTCAGACACGCTTCCTTTTTCCTTATTCCACAGTGCTCTTCCTGTACCAGGAAAAATGAGGTAAGAAGAAAAACTCACCCTCTTAGGCAACTTTAGGCTTTACGTTTCAGAAAACAATAAAGCAGAAAATCAATCAATCGAACCAAAGGTGGTTCATATCTTTTGTATAAAAGCAGTAACTCCCTTCTCTCTCGCCATCTTCCCATTTGCTCTCTGCCTTTCCACCCGCCACCTCCAGTTTTGTGTGGCCACACCCACTCTGGACTTGGCCACACCCCCTCTGGACTCCACAAAGCCCAGGGAAGCTGAGAGATGCGATTACCCTTGGGCTTCCTCTGTCTGGATTCCAGGGTGCGGGTCAGGTGGACCAGATAACATCCCTGTTTCTTCTCTGCTGTTTCCTGTGTTCAAGGAGGATCAGCCCACTGCATGGTCGGCTCCTTGTCCTGGGCCCCTGGAAACTGATGGGTCCTGGCTCACCGGAGACCAGGGAGGGCCATCTTTGCAAACTTATATATATATTTAGCGGCGTAGCTTGGGCCTTGCACAGTTCCTTCTGGGATGTGAGTTAAACCCTGAGGGAGAGAAGATGGGGGCTGGGGCAGGCAGGGAGGGACACGAAATGCTCCGTGTCGGGCGGAGCCTGTTCTCACTCAGGACAGCAGTAAACCCACAAGGTCATCACTTGGCCCAGTGCTCCACTGACCCTTTGTTCTTTAAAGAGTCATAGTCTCATCTCCAAAAGAATTAGGAAAAGGAGGGAAACCCCGACAACCACGGTGCGTGCAAACGCAGGTTCCGAGATTAATAGTTATCACGTCTAGCAATCAGCTCTTCAGGCTCATTTATTTGAAATCTGTGAGTTTGGGGAGGTCATGATTGGTGGGGGGTTTTGGCAGCCCCAAGCCTGAAATAGACGGAAACTCCTAAATCATCCTATTAAAACCAGATATCTGGCCACATTTGTTGATGTTAGTTTGGCAAACATTTTTTTTTTTTAAATACAATTTTTTTCCAGTTAAAAGTTCACTTAATCCTACTCATATAAGCTTCCCTCTCTCTCCCCAACTCGTTCCCCTTCCTTTTCTCTATCTGGTCCCTGGAGAGAAAAAGAACAAAAAACAAACAAACAAAAAACCCCACCCCATACTGATGCTAAATGAAAACCAGAAAGAGCAACCTTATGTCATTTATTTCTCTGGGATTGAACAGAAATTATTGCTTTCCTTCGAAAACTGTTTTGGTTTAAACTAAAAATACTTCAAAAGATACTTTGCATCAAATGTATATCTTCCATGACAAAAAAAGTCCACACCTAGTGATTTTCTCATCTTGTCCCTCTCTGATAAAATCTGTGTAAATATCTTTCAAAAAAGAAAGAAAGAAGCAAAAAGATAAAAAAGAAAGAAAGAAAGAAAACCCTTTGTGAGCAGCAGAAATCTCTTCTTCAGTCTGGGGCCCTTTCCATTCTTTTCTCTGGGGTGGAGAGGGGGAAGGGAGCTTTCTGGGCTAGGCTGGCCCTACGACCCTCCGAGTCTGGGGCCCCTGTGGGCCCCCCGACTTCAGCTCCCACCCCATTCATTCTGCTCGACCTGGGAGCCCGGGTTCAGCGTCCCCCTCCCCTGGAGTTCACCCTTGGACCCTGCTATTGTCCCTCTTGTCTGACCTCTGCTACTCTAAGTTCCAACAAGGTGATCTGGAAAAAACACCACTGGCTCCCTGGCGGGCTCCCGGACTCGTCTTTTCGCGCTCCTGGCGGCGACTCTTTCCTCAGGGGGACCACCAAGCGCTCAGCTTTGCACCGCCAATTTATGGCGCTGTCAGGGGCTCGGGCGCCGCGCCCATTGTGCGGGGCGCCGGGCCTGACCCCGCCAGCAGCTCCGGGGAGCCCGATTGTTCCCTCATTAGGGCGGCCGGGAGCGGCGGAAAGGCTGGCGGCCCTTTCCCACAATCGGCGACAATGTGCGGCCGCAGACGTGTCACTTTCGTAGGCGAGGAGAAATGGAGAGGATGTGCCTCGGAGTGGGCTCCGGGCACAAGGCATTCCCACGCCGCCGGGACGAGGTGGGGGGACCCGAACCCTCGGGCCCCCCGGAGCCCTGGGGACCGTAGTTATTTTTACGCGGGGTTTTGGTGGGGGCGGCCAGTGCGCATAGGAAGTGTGCTGGGGGAAGCAACGAGAACGCCTTCCAAAGAACTCAATCAAGAGTTACAAAGAACCAAAAGACAGTCGGTGAACCTGGGCACAGTGGGTCTTTGTGCACAAGGGCCAGGATTGCCCAGATGTAAACAGAAGGCTGCACCCTGCCCTGCCAGGAGCTGGGCCGGTGGCCACCGGGAGGAAGGCAGGAGCAGGGCCGAGCCGTGAACCAGTCGCTAGGAGATGAGCTCTCGCAAATGTTTCTTTTATAAGGAGAAGACATCCGCTGTGTGCAGCATGCCCCTTTCTGGCCTGGCTTCCAGAGCCAGTTGCTTTTTTCCTCTTTAGTGTTGTCTGTCCGGAATGTGTGTGTTGCTGCTGCTCTTTCCCAGTGAAAGTGTCTCCCAGAGAGGTGAGGGAGCCTCAACTCCAGACTGTCACACGGTCACTTTCCCTCCTGGCCCGCAAAGTGAGGAACGGGAGCCCCAACCACGCTTTTCTCTCTCCCCCCGCCTGCCTCTTTGGCCTGTTGCATTGAAGAGGCCTTCTCTGAAACTGCAGATAAAGAGCCCAGCTTCAGAGAAACCGGGCAAAGGCTCAAGGGGAAGGGACAAAAAGAACCATCTCTGTCCTTCCCTCTTAGATGTACACAAAAGGCTATGCTCAGATTCTTAGGTCTGTGAAATGCTATTTGAATTGGACACAATACCCGCCTCACAGGGCAGGCATGGAAAGCTATTTCAGGCAGCCATAACTTAGGGTAATTCTCTTTAGTTTATAAACATCATTAACTCATCCTATGAGATGATGCAAAAACATGGAACATTTTGCTTCTGCACTTTTCAAAAAAGTGAATTCTAGAGCTCGAGAGCCGTGACTCTGCCTCAGGAAGGAACCGTGTTTATTAGCAGGTGATTTAAAATCAGGCACCCAGAGGAAAGTTGATGGCAAGAAGTTTCAGGAAGGCTGTGCGCAGAGTTGTCACTTTCGAACTCTCCTCAGCTCAGTGCTTTCAAACTGCGATTGTGTTTATGTCTTTGGTAGAATATAGGGGTGAAAAGAAAGTTTGCATTCCAAGATGCTATTTGTGTAAAATGTGTATTCAAAGATACCAATGTCTGTATTGCAATGGCCATTTAAAAATTCTAAGTCCTCCAGGATTTTAAATTTCTCTTGTAGTAGAGCTGAAGATATTTTCATGGTTGCAAAATCATGGGAGTGAAACTTTTTTTTTTTTTTTAAAGATGAGGTCTCATCTCTGAAGTGCATCTTGTTCTATGATTTTGTCTAAGCTACCAAAGCTTTTTTGACCAGAAAAAAAAGGGCTCTAGGCTCTTGTTTTTAGTATTATAACAAAAACTGGGTGGAAGTGTTATCACAAAGCAATTTGTGTAGTTTATAAAAATCATCGTGAAGATTAATTTGGTTGTGGCACTTTTTCTTTTCTTCTCTCTCTCTCTCTTTTTTTTTTTTTTAAGCAGATGGCTTTCTGTTCACTGTTAGGCTTAAAATCAAATGTGTAAAGTTTTTCTTTAAAAAAAAGAGCGGTCTTAATTTGAGGCACGTTGTGTGTATTGTGGTTTGTGATGGCTGTTCTTTGGTGATGGAGGGGTGTTTCTTTTGAATTTCTAGTTTTCCGTAAGTCTGTTAAATTTCACTGTTCTTGTAGTTCTGGGCTAGTAAATCTGCACTTGATCTGGGCCCAAACATATTTTGATTGTAAATAAAAAGTCTTCTTTTATGAGGATGTTCACTTCACAGGTTGAGCAGTGTAATTTTTATACAGGTCTCAGCGATCAATAAAAAAGCCACAGGAGGAATGATTTATCTTGTTGGTTACAGAGACTGTCACCGAGAGAAATTGTAAAAGATCAATTTACACAACCTGGTGTGAGAATGTTATTGATATAACACGGTTGATCAGTTTCTGGTCGTCTATGCACAGATGCCGCAGAAGGAGTATATCTTGCCATAGGTCCACTGGCCAAGGTCTTAATAGACTCAGCGCTCCAAGAAATGGACCGAGAACCAATGGAGCTGAAGGTGTCGGGACCACACGGGGCTCAGCGGCAGAGGGGACCAGGCATTGGATGAGCTCCCATTACTTCGTTTAGCGGTGTCATGCTTCCTCCTCTGTCTCTGTTTCGGTCTCTCTCTCTCTTTTTAATTTTTTCCCTCCTACTGTGAGAACTGTTCACTTGGAGACTCCCCGTCTTAATTACAAAGAGCCCTTTTAACCATAGGTCACAGGACTTGGCTCTCTTGACAGGAAATAAGGAAACAGGCTACTTTCCTGGTTTAAAAAAAAAAAATCAAACTTCCACTTCTGAAATTAGTTAAATGAAGCTTATCAACGGTTGGGAGTTGAGACTTTGACAGTTGGTTAATTGCAGTTGGTACATTAACTATGTTTTAACCAGAGCTGTTGGGGATGCAAGTAAATAAAAAATAAAGTCTAGGCACTTCCAGGGGAAGGCAAAGTGCTGCTGAAAAGAAGAAAACATTAATTTAAAAAAAAAAAAGAACACAATGTTAGAGGATTTAATTTCAGTCTTTCTGGCTGTAAGTATCGTAAGACCACGGAACAGAGTCCAGGCCTTTACCATTTTAATTAAATAGATTTACAAGCATTAGCATTTTTAAAAATGACATTGAAACCCCTTTCCATCTGAGGAAGTTCTTTCTCTCTCTCTCTCTGTCTCTCTTTTGATTCTACCTTCAAAATATCATCTGCCCATATAATTTTGTATGAAACATGCTCTGGGAAATCTACCTAGTGCATATCTGTCTCCCCGTCCGTGTACACCAGTCTCAAATACAGAACGTTTTCAAACGAAGATGAATCTTAGTGGAATTGGTTTATTTTCCGATTTGCAATTCTTTAACGTTATTACAGAAGATGGAATATGAGTGACGGTGATGGAAAGAACAGCAGCCATGAATGTCCACGCCAGGGGCTTCTCTACCGAAAAGAATATTATAATAAGGCCAGCAGAGAGAAAGCAACCTAGATTTGGGAAAATGTAACTGTGTTTTTGCTTATTTAACCCATCATTTGCACTCACATGTAATGTCAGAATGATAATTCAAATGTGGCCGGAGTTACAGGAGTATCAGAGAATGAAAAGTCGAAGAAGACAAATGATTACATTCTTCCAGCTTAGATTTTTAGCTATAATTTTAGTAATATTTTCTCATGCTGTTTTGTTTTTTACAGGGTCCACAGTTCCTTGTATCTGTATATGTTCATGTGTGTGTATATGTGTCTATACTTATTTATTGCGTATCTGAGGTCTGTCTTTGTTTTTTTCCACGTTTTTGCAATACACACACACACACACACACCTTCTGCTTGGAAAATGGATGAATCTCATGCTTTCTGAACACCTATTTAAAAGGTAAAAATCAACTAGTTTCTGTGCATTCTATTAGATCAAATTTTAATTGCTGAATGTCCAATTAGTATTTACTTGCTTTTGCTTACAGAAGAGTGAGTAAATGCGATCTTGCTTTCATATTCCTGTATATTAAAATTCCCTAATCGCGCTCATTGTCTTTTCATTAGCTAAAATTCATCCTCACATTCATTATCAACTGAACACAAACAAAAGACTGCTCACAAAATCTGCCTTCCCTTCTTTTCCTCCCCCCGCCAAGTGCTTTCACGGCATGTGGATATTCCTATCTCGATATCAATGATGCCTGTAATCCAGCATCAGACAACTTTGCTGCTTCTTTACTCTTCAGGGCTATAAATGAATCCGCGCCCATATTACGTAGCTGGTAAGGATGCTCCAAGTCTACAGTGGGAGCAATTTTCCCCTCTAGATCAGGAAAATCGCTCCTCGGTATCCTCACATCTGGAGAGGACATGCTTGCTCACATCTTCAACCCATGTCTTTTGTTTTCTTTCTTTTTGTTTTAATGCAGTTTCTGTTCGTGCCAAGCTCCTGATGGCCGCAGGCCCTGCAAAGGTCTGGTACTGACTGTTCTCTGTCCTAGCCCTCCTCCCACTTCCACCCTCCTAACCAGATCAACCCCTCCCCGGCAGGATCCCACAGATCCAAGTTAAAATGCAATTTCCTGCTTTTGATAAGTAGACACTATCCAGCCAGAACAAAACAGAACACTTTGATACGATTGTCTCATGGCCAAGGGGAAGGCAACTCCCACCCTTCAAGACTTCCCTCATTTAAGCCGAGCAGGAAATGCAATTTCTGATCTTTATTCCTGCATTTTTCACCAGACTTTCCAGAATCATATTGATGGGGTCTGCACATGCAAATCCTTTGGGGAGCCAGGGCCAAGATCTCAATCACGGGGAAGTTGTAGACAATCCTACCCACCCTATTAATTCGAACAGTAATGGATATTTCCAATCTTGAATAGGCAAATAATCAGAAGAATCCCAGTTCAAGAGCTCCAAAATGTATTTTCATACCTGACATAGTTGTCTGCCAGAGTGTGCCTTATCTTGGGAGGGTATTAAACTACCTAGAAATATGGCCTGATTTTGCCAAATGACTTTCTGTAGGAGCTATCAGGCTGCATTATCTCTTCTGAAGACTATCAGTTTTTATTCAATCATCATTAATATTATTGGCTTCCCCTGCTTTTCCTGCAGTAGCTAAAGGACATATGGTTATGAATAGAGTTTCCTAGTGCATACAGTAGGACAAATGGAAGGGAACTAAGTAATTAATCAACCAACATATTTTCTCTACATGCAAAGCACTTTGGGCAGCCCCGAAGGAGTTACAGAAGAATGTAAGATAGACTCTTATCTGAATGAGCCTATCAATTTGTTGGCAAGAAATCGTACTCAGGGACGAAGAGTAAATATGAAATTGGATTGAACTGATTAGGTGTTTTCCAGGAGAATGTGGCATCAGTAACACTCGGATTTATTAGGAAAGCTTTCCAAGATAGAAAGGATTTGGTGTGAAAGAGGGAAGAATAGAGAGGATTAGAGGTGGAGAAAGAACATGAGAGATGGTGTGGAGATGGGAATGGATGCAGCCTGGTCTGGAGTCCATATCATGATGGACACCATTAGACAGAGTCTTTATTATCTTCTCGGTTATGTCAATAAGCAGGTTGGAGAGACAGGAAACCAGGTTATGAAGAGTCTTGATAGTTATATCAGACAGTTAATGCATGTTCAATAATTAAGTAAATGAGCTTAGATTCGAGGTGGTATAATGTGAATCAGTGAGGGCTTCTGTGTAGTAGCATGACTTAATGAAAGAGAGACTTTTGAGATATTGCTTAGATATTGGTAGGTTTGATGTCTGTTAGTGTGTGTGTGTGTGTGTGTGTGTGGTAGTGGTTGTTGTTGGTGTGGGGGGGGTTGCCTGGAGCAGAAGGGACAACTGCAGGATAATCTGCCATCATCCAGGGGAGAGGTGATGAGAACCTGAACCTGAACTAGAATGTCATGGATGGGGAGGAGGGGAATGAAAAGAAAGGGATGGTTTTGGAAACATCAGAGAGAACGGAGTCTGTACTTGCTAGGCAGTCAGTACAGAACTGATGACAGCATAATGTCATTGGACTAATATTGAAGGTAATGAATAAATCCAAGATGGTACCAGAAAGGAGTGACTGGGATCATGGTCATACCACTGGCGGGGCTAGACTTCCTGATTTGCCTAAGGAAGAAATACATGGCTTGGGGCATGTATAGGGAAGAAATTATAACCATTTCAAATAAAACACCCAATGGGAAGTTAGACTAGACATTGGTTGAAAGAGTAAGTCTGCATGTACAATCATGAGGATTGCTTATGAATCCATAAATCCAACAAGCCATGAATGTAGGCTTTATCTATATGCTTCTAATGTGAGTTTGAAGAGGAATGGGATAACTTTCATCACATACTTTGCAGATTAAAGCAGGATAGAAATAGCATGCAAATATAATGCATGTCCTTTAAGAAAAGTCAATAAAATCTTTTTTGATGGAACCATGTTATCTTATTATATTTTTGAAAGTAAAGAACTCATCCTATTCTAGCTTTTTTTTTTAAATAAAGCATAAAGATGTGTGCTCAGAGAAACATGAAAAATGCAACCTCTCTTCCTGCTGAACAAAGTACCATCTATAAGGAAGCTCTCCACACCGAACTCATGTTTCACAACCCAGAGTCTGTGAACACAGAAAAAAAAAATCTTTTGAGGGAAAAGGAGTTGTTTGAGTGAGTGAGTGATGTAATAAAAGCAGGATTCAGGGTCAAATGATCAGGCAACAAATTTCGAGCATGTAACTAAGCACCAGGACGCTCATCAAAGGCTGACTTGTTTGGGAGAACTATAAAAAATTTTCCCAGGTAGTACCTTTTGTCTGATTTTGCCAGAATTAGCTATAGAAAATAGAAAAAAAATTAATTATTTATGTAGCAAGCGTCTGCAATGACCATCAGTTTCACTGTGGATAGTATTATCAACTCAATTATGAAATTATTTTCTGATCCCATAAAGGATATTGTAACTTTTTAAAAGAGATTTTATTTATTTATTTGACAGAGATCACAAGTAGGCAGAGAGGCGTTCAGAGAGTGAGAGGGAAGCAGACACCCTGCTGAGCAGAGAGCCCGATACGGGGCTCGATCCCAGGACCTTGGGATCATGACCTGAGCCGAAGGCAGAGGCTTTAACCCACTGAGCCACCCCGGTGCCCCAAGAATATTGTAACTTAAATTCCAAGTGACACCATGCAAGATAGACATTAGTGATGTTGGTTGGACACAACTGAGACATACGAACAAACTAGTTATAAAATCTCACTTTGAAAGTCTTTAAAAAACAAATGCATTGAGTCATAAGTGCCAGTTCCCTCTTTTCCAGAAGGTTTGACCTGGCCCTAAGTAACAGAAATCATTTGTGAATTAATGTGAATTAAATCATTTGTGAATTAATACTAAGGAAATGAAGATTATGATAGGCTCTACTGAACATAGTACAAGAATGAAGATAAAAAAGGAAAGAGAAATATATTTGTAATAAATGCTGAGGGCTCACTGAAGATTCTGACACCGGAGATGAGGACATTCAACCTGTGGAAATTAATTGGAAGAACTTTCATATCACTAAACCTATAGCTCATTTTAAGCACAAGAAAACTAGGTCACGTGAATATCCTAAAATTCTTTGTAATCAAAAGCAACATTATGTGAAACGAAACAACACTGATATCCTTGAAGAGAAACAAATAAATTTGATTCATCAGTTTTGGTAGAATAAACTCTTCGTGCATAATAACAATTTTTAGTAAATTGAGCACAGATGAAAATGTGCCAAACATAAGGAGGACTTATTAGAACCCAAGCCCGTGGACTTGCAGAGACATTTTTAGAATCAAGAAGAAGACAAGAAGTCCTTTCACATGGCTAGGTCTAGACAAGGTAACATGACAGATATAACAGAAAAGAGAATATGAAACAAATGAGTAAGCAGCAAAAATATTAAATAGGGATTTTCACTTTGGATATGCTTTTTTATTGGCTTGAAAAGAAGATCTGCTCATATTTTATTTCTTGATTTTTATCACGAGATTTCAGTGAATAGTGGCACTGGTCCTTCGCTGTGTGTTTCTTACCATGATAAAACATGCATAACAAAGTTTAGCATTTTAACCATTTTTAAACGTGAAGTTCTCATTGTTGCATAACCTCACTACCATCCATCTCCAGACCCAATCCATCCTCTGAAACCGAAACTCTGTCCCCATTAAACATTAAA
Source organism: Lontra canadensis (assembly GCF_010015895.1). Taxonomy (NCBI): domain Eukaryota; kingdom Metazoa; phylum Chordata; class Mammalia; order Carnivora; family Mustelidae; genus Lontra; species Lontra canadensis. The sequence continues at coordinate 6,363,493 of NW_022631106.1, read as the reverse complement.
CCACATCCCACCCCAACCCCTCGCCTCAGCCTCTGGTAACCATCACTTTCCTTTTTGCCTCTATGAATCTGACTACTCTAGGTATCTCATATAGGCAGAATCATACACTATTTGTCCTTTGGTGTCTGATTTATTTCAATTAACATAATGTCTTAATGTCAGAATGTCTTCAAGTTCCATTCATGTTGTAGCCCATGTCAGAATTTCTTTTTTAAGGCTGAATAATATTCCACGATGTGTATAGACCACATTTGTTTCATTATTCATCTGCCGACGGATAGTTGGGTTGTTTCCACCATTTGGCTCTTGTCCATGATGTTAATAAGAGCATGAATGTACAAACAGCTGTTTGAGTCTGATTTCAATTCCTCTGGGCATATACCCAGAAGTGGAATTGCTGGATTTTATGGTAATTCTGTTTAATTTTTTTTTTTTTTTTTTTTTTTTTTTAGAAAACACCATAGTATTTCCCACCATGGCTGCATCCCTTTAGGTGGCACAAATCTTCCAGTTTCTCTACATGCTCACCAACACTTATTTTCTCACTTAAAAAAAAAAAAGATTTTAGTTATTGATTTGACACACAGAGAGAGATCACAAGTAGGCAGAGAGGCAGGCAGAGAGAGAGGGGGAAGCAGATTCCCTGCCAAGCAGAGAGCCTGATGCAGGGCTTGATCCCAGGACCCTGAGATCATGACCTGATCGGAAGGCAGAGGCTTAACCCCACTGAGCCACCCAGGTGCCCCTCTAACCTTTTTTTTTTTTAATAATCACCATCCTAATCAGTGTGAGCACTGGTCCTTCAAAATCCTTTTTTCTATGTGAATTGGGACACACATCATTTAGTTTTAGCCAATTGGTTCCTAAAGATAAACATCTAAATATATGTAAGCTGAGGAAGCACGCGTCCCAGATGATGAAGACAAAGCACGATTCTTTTGTTCCTAAGGGAGCGGGATGCAGTCATGCCTCCATTACGTCATCACATCACAGTGCATGGAGGAAGGAGCCAGAGGGGAGGGTTGTCCCATGCCTTGAAGGCACTGATGCACTAGGGTCTTCTGGTCTTACTGAGTTTCAGAGCTTCTTAGAGTACTTTCTTAAATCCAGGGAAACGAAGGTTTTTATTTTTGGGGATGGACCCATGGTCTGGCACTTGCTGGACTCTCTTTCCTCAGACACTGAGATCTGCGCTCACCCTGATAATATCGGCTATTTCTCTTCCTTCCTCCTCTCAAATCTTCCACCTCTTCCTACTCTCTTGAGAAATAAGAAAGTTACTTCTGATTTATGTATATTTCTTCCTCCTGCCATTCCATGTGGATTCCAGATACGCTTTCAGTTGGGTGGCTTCAAAGTCAAGTTGAGGGATGAGCTCTTTGTGGAAGGCCAGTGCATTTCAGGTCATCTAGTAGGCATAAAGAAGGCAAATTAGGTTCCTAAAGAACATAATAGAGATCAGATCGTATCCTTCACCTTCATAAGCCCAAGGTGTAATAAAATAATGTCCAAACACCATTGCTGCTGTGCTTGGAGTATGTGGGTTGTAGAAACAATTTTGAAGCGCCTTCTTAAAATGTAGCATTTATAAAGAACTCACGAAAATCCACTTACTCGCACTACGTAGTCTGAGCACATGTCTTACAGAAATGCAATAGAGACGGATTCTTTGCTTTCATTTCTTTATTATACAGAAGGGGTGTGCTTTCCAATATGTATTAATGATATTGATAGTAATGTTGGAAGATGCAAGTCCTTTGTACTACTTGTGCATTTTTCTATCGTGGAAAGCCACGTCAGAGAGCAGTCACGAAGGTATGCCAGATCATAGAAGAGAAATAGCCAATAATATTATTTGTGAAATACGTGCATTTGAACAAAAGAAATGTTGCTGTTAGAAATCACTTTAAATAGTCTCTTGCTATTTTCTCTACAGAACAGAATTGCTCTAAATACCGCCAATAACAGTGACGGCTCTTATCTAAAAAGGAATGTCTTTTGTTAATAGGAAACGCTAATTCTCTTTTCCTTTATTTTTAACAGCACCAACACTGAAGAATTCTTTCTAGAGGAAAGGGAGGAAGGGAGAGTTTGGGGATCGGAGGTAGTCAGAAGGGGCTACCAAAAAAACCATCTTTCACTTCGAATAGGTCTTAATGTTTAAAATCTCTGAAGTTTTCTTGTGTGTTATGAAAAGCAACCAATTTATCTTTTTCCATTTTCCCAAAGGAGGTTGACCCAAATCCAACAGCAGCAGTTGAAAAATTTCTCTAAGCTTTATCAAATGGCCCCTACAGAGCCCAGCTTAAAATTAAAAGCTCCCCCTACCAGAGGGAATATATGTGACTTTAATAACTGAAATGTGTTTTTACTTTCTATTACAGAGGTCAAAAGGTTCCTAAACAAACCAAATTTATCAATTATTTAGAGCTGATTTCTTCTGAAGTGGTATTTCTAAGATATTATTTGGTGGATAAATTCAATGTTCCAGAGCCAACAGCAGCATTTTATTCATAACAAATTTCCACTAAACTGAATTTGCCGGGGCAACTTAATTTCCACTATCGTGTTTGCACTGTAGAAATATCAACTGAAGTGTTATAGTGCCTAACTAGTGGGCTTTTCAAAGAAAAATTCCATATAAGCATGCTTATTCAGCACCCCTCCCCCAGCTTTCTGTTTATTGCTTAAGAAATGAACTGCCCTTTCTATCTACTGGGATAAAAAAAAAAAAATTTTTTTTTAAAGCTCCTGAAACATTCTTCAAAACCACAGAGACACCTTTAGAGTTAAAAACAATATCTTAAACTACATTGTCATCCTAGCCACCAAAGAAAAAGGAGATTGTTGTCAAAGTTTTTTTTCTTTTTCTTTTTTTTTTTTTTTTGAAATGAAGGAGACATAGGTTTGCGTGTCCTCACACGTGTGCCAACAGACACACACAGTGTGTGTGTACTTGGAGTAGGTCAAGGTCTTTTCCCCCAAATTCTTCTGGAATCTTGATGGACTATTTGGTTAGGACTCTATGTTAGAGAATTCAATAACAGTTTATAGAGCAACTGTTCTTCATTCTTAACACAGTGCATAGCCCATGTAAATATTATGTTTATTATATACTAACTAAACATATATTGGGTTTCTGCCTAAAGTCTGCCATTTGGTGTATGCAGAAAACATTATAGAACAGTTCATAAATTCATTTGAAGCTGTGTTAAATGAAAGCAGCCATCCAGAAGCTGAAATTTTTTCATCTTTAAAATAGCAGGGCTTCCCGGCTTGAAAGCAGGAGGAAGCAGGAGGCTTACGTACGCTGGTGACTGCAACACACCAAAATAATCAAGGAGCTACGTGGCAGATTCTGCTTCAATGAAAGCAAATTTTGTGAAGGCAAAAGACCTAGTTATATTTCCCTTATCAATACAGCTCTTATTTTATTACTTAGTATCATTGTTATTATTTTTATTATTTTTGTAAATTCAGAAAAAAAAGGGGGAAGAAAGCTTCTCCCCCTTTGATACCTATTAGCCTGTTCAAGATGGAAATAACAGCAATTAGGTTTTCCAGACATCCACTGATAAAGATAAATGGAAATGAAGGTGGAAACAAGAAATGGGAGCACAGGCAAGCCATTCTACCTCTCGGGGCACTGGGTGGCTGGGGGCAGGGGGTGTGGGGGTGTTGGTCTGAGGCTAGGCTGCTTGCATTTCTGAATGGCTGGCTGACATCCAGCCACAGTCCGAGAAGACCCCCAAAGGCTCATTTCCATCTCCCCCCCACGGTGTGGGTCTGGGTCTGTGGAGGGGAGTTGGTGGTCTTAAGTCAGGTACCAGAAGGGATGGAACAGGTACCGATGTGAAGACTGACTGAAGGGTTTTCGACTCTCACGTGTACCCTTCGTTCCTGGAACTGGTTCATGGTAGGTTTGGCTGAACTAAACTCCAAACATAACATTTGGGATTTTCACTAGTTCACTGAGTTGACAATTTCAGCCCTGAAGAAACAGAAGACCAGTGTTCTAGGTCACTGCTGCCATTTTTTATCACCACTTCCAAGTGTGTATTAAAGTGCCTGTGATGGTAAGCAAAGCTTGGAAACTAACATGGCAGGAGAAAAAGGAATGATGTTGTCTTGGTAACAATCTTTGTGAGGTCCAAATGCCGGGAATGCTGTTATCAAATCAATTAACCAATATATATATTTTTTTTGCCTCAGGAGGGCAGGGATTTTTGTCCATTTTGTTCGCTGACGTATTTTAAGCACCGGAACAGTGGCCAGCATATAGTATGTGCTCAGCAAAAATCCAATGACTGAAGGCACCCATCATTTGTTTGAAATGGTGATTTTCAACCTCGAAGCTATGAGCCTGGCTTTTCCCAAGTATTCACATTGTACTGGAACTTGAAGGCTTCTCGTTTAATATTTTGGGCCTCTACTTCTTGCATTTGACCCTATGGAAGCACATCCTATTTTAATCCTGCTTATATAAAATATTCTCTTGAGAGGAACAGGTTTCGTCAGTTGCTAGAGCATCGGGCCAATATTTGATAAATTCTCCCTTTTGGAAAATCAGGTGGTAACAAGGGGAAGCCTTCTCTTCTTTTTGGTTGTTAACATTTTAAGAATCGGTATTTGTAACTGCTCCGATATTCACCGTGGAGTCCTACTGTGGTGGCTCTTTATGAGGTTATAGCAACCAGGTTCATAAAAATATCACTGCAACTCAGAGAGTCCAGAATTTTTACTTCCTTCGCTGATGAACTTCCCACACATCATGTGAATAAAAATTTGTCCCAAGCACTGGAGACTTCGGGTTCCCGATGAGGTAATTAGCCCATAAAAAATGCACCCTCTCAAACCCAGAAGGAATGGCTAGGGGCTGGATACTGATGTTCTTAAAGTATCAGGTGGCCTTTGGTGGCTTCTTTGCCCAGTCTGAAGGTTTGCAGTGCCTGTCTTATCCAGATGTTTGATTTTGAGATGTGAATGGATATCATGAATGCAAGAATTTTTAAAAAAAATGCCAACTGTTCTTGCACAGTTGATAATCACGTGAGACGTAGGGACCCTGTCAGTGCTTTGCAGATGTCGGTAGAGGAGCAAGATGTCTGACCTGCCTTTTTTGCCTCAGAGCGGGAAATGTACATCTCAAAGAAGGGCAACTAGGGACAGAGGACCCAGCTTGGTCCCTGAAATTGCCAGGAAGGCTCTCCTACATGGCATGCAACTGGCAGAGAGGCAGAAGAGGAAACTGCAACTGCCAGGTATGGTTCTGGAAAGGAAAGCTGGACCGGAGATAGTTTTGCTGAGGAAAGGTGGACCGGAAATAGTTTTGAATATTGTTACCCACTCAGACCATGGCAGCTTCCGGTGCTGCTTTTTTTTTTTTTTTTTAAAGATTTTTTTACTTACTTGTCAGAGAGAGAGAGAGAGAGAGAGAGAGAGAGCACAGGCAGGCCGAGGCAGAGGGAGAAGCAAGCTCCCTGCTGAGCAAGGAGCCCGGTGTGGGACTCCATGCCAGGACGCTGGGATCATGACCTGAGCTGAAGGCAGCCGCTTAATAGACTGAGCCTCCCAGGCATCCCAGCTTCCGGTGCTTCTCACGAGCACTGGGACCCCTGATACAAATCCCCTGTGTCTTCTGGCTTCTATACCCTGTAATTCTCCTTTACAATCACCAGCCATCCTCCGGTCAGAAGCTCGAAGCAGAAGTAGAATCTGAGCACTGGAGGTTTTCCTAAGTTCTTGCCTGGTTATCCACTTAGTTCTCATTTTTAGTGTTGATTCTAGGCAAGAAGAGGATGGAGCCCTTAAGGCTTTAGCTAAACCCTGTTATTTTCCAAGCTGGAAAACCATTAAACTGCATTCGATCATTTTTTAAGGAACGTGACGGTAATAGGACATGACACTATGTGAAGACAAAATTGAGATATCAGCTTTTAGAAAATGATGCTAATTATTTTTATTATTAACATTAATGTAATTTTCCACTTAAAAGAACAGTTTTCCTAAGCACAGGGAAAAAAGTCAATAATTGGTGGCCAATTGGGCTTTAAAAATCATCTTGAGTTTTCTAATCAATAAATAATTAGCCAATTAGTATACTTGTGTCCCAGCATCGATAACAGATACTGTTTTGCCCCCCTCCCGTAACCCCCCACACACCTCCTATCAGGACAAATAGATCGTCACACCAGTGTATATAAAGAGGTTCATAGAAACATACAGAACTTGTGAATGTGTGAGGCATTGACAGGACAGCTTCTGACAATGTGAATTCTTAGTTCCTATTTTTGTTCTTAGACCCCATTTACCAATCTAGGCTCCAATGTTTAGAATGTAGGTAGATACTACTTTGAATGTAGGTCTTATGCCTAATTAACACAGGCTTGTTAAAAAGTTGCTCAGTGAGTGTTTTAGTGTATTTGGATTCAATTTTCTATTGATAAATATTTTACCCAGTTGTCAAGATTATCTTAACATGGAGACAAGTAGATATTAGATTAATCCAAGTGTTTTTAGAGACAAGCTGATAAATTATAGAGAGAAGTGTTGATTTTATTTGCAACACAGAACTAGCAAGCCTTTCGGTTTTCCAAAACTTAGTAGAAACAATAAGTACTTGTCTTTCCACATAAATGTAAGCCATTCAATGCTTTACACATTCTTAAAAAGAACGGCAGAAGTTCTGGAATGGTGTAAATTTATCTTTCGTTGTTCCCAACTAGAAAACAAAACACCCACTTTGAATGCAATGGAGTGAATGTTTGTGGCCTCAGCTCTGACTCCCCAGGGGGAAAAAAAATTATATGTGGAAACCTAATCTTCAACAAGATGGTATCTGGAGGGGGGGTCTTTGAGGGGTAATTAGCTCATAAGGGATTAGTTTCCCTATAAGAAGACTGCAGAGAGGGGTGACCTCTCCCCCCACTACAGTGTGAGGATACAATAAGAAGAGGGATGTCAGCAAACAGGAACTGAATCTGTCACCACCTTGGTTTTGGACTCTTTAGGCTTCCTGAACTGTGAGAAATACATTTGTTGTTTAAGCCACCCTGTCTGTTATAGTTTGCTAGAGCAGCCCAAGCTGACTTCAGACATGGACTAACCCTGCTATGTAGAAATCCTGAAGGTTGCTCTCATTTTGGTTCCTCAAAAGGAGCGAATTCTCTTTAGTGCATTTAATTTGGAAAATGTCGTCTTACAGATCATCATGATCTTGTTTACTGTCCGGTCCTGAATCCCTGGGAGGTGTCAGGTGCTTGAAACCTTGGCATGGGTGGTCAAGGGTTCCCTATGCATTTCAGCTGCCAGCTTCCTTGCCCCTGACTCACTAACTTCCAAGAAAGAGCTGCTATTTGTTGATCATATGGTAGAATGCAATTTTTCCAGCAGGCGAGACCCCTGAAGTTTAAATTCAGACCCAGGGATTTGCTTCTGTCTGGTATGCTCTGTTCTTTCCTTCTGGCTTCAGACGGGGAAATCAGTCTGTTTATCTACCTTTTTCTCTTCCAACAACCCTGCTTCCACCCACCACATACACACACACACACACACAGAGAGAGAGAGAGAAAGAGAGAGAGAAAGAGAGAGAGAGAGAACTGGTTCAACTTCTTCCTTCCTCTATTGTATCCACTCCTCTACTTGGAGGCAGGTTAGACAGAGATTGGCTTGAGGCCTGGTCACTGCTCTGGCCTCACAGGAGAAGGGTTACCCTATTTTTATTTCCTGCTACCACGAGGACATATCTCTCAGGGACTTGGGGTGGAGGAGCTACAGCATTCTGGACTTGGGTTCAGGCATTCTGGGGCCCTTAGGCTAGTCTCCTTGTGGAAGTCTCATTGCAGCTTTTTTCGGATTCTTTATCTCCATTTTTTCTTAATGGCCCCGAAAGATGTTAGTGTCACCATTTGAGTGACAAGGAAACTGAGGTTCTCGACTTGTTCGAGGTCCTCTAAATGGGGATATAGGATATAAAGAAGTAAACAGACCCCAAAATAGAATTCCAGTATTGACTAATGCTGTACAGATAAGGTACACCAGGACAGAGTCAGTGAGAGGGATGGGGCTATGTAGTTTGGATTGTTGGGGAAAGCTTAGAACATATAAAAGATCATTCTGGCTTGCAGTTGAATAAGTCTTGTGTTAGGGTCACGTCAGACAGATCTAACTCTCAGCTGGGGAGTTCAGTCAGGGAATATTTCTAACGAGTTTGATCTACTCCCTGCATAAGCTATGCTTTTCTTTTGAGAACTTTCTCTCCCCCTGCCCATTTATGTTCTTGTGAATTAAAAATTAAGGCTACATTTTCATAGGCTTAATAAATTTTAAAAACCATGTTCTTTAGCCAAGATGTGGATTTCCAAGATATTATAGGTGTTAAAGGCCGATGTCAAATGTAACAGGAGCAAATGAAAACTCAAGTACTTCCGGTTTGTAGAAGTGGTCAGTGATGGAATGGCTCCAACAGCTTTTTGACATACTTTGCACAGGTGCACACATGGTTGCTAGCTCATTTGGTGTGTTTGTGCAAATTAGGGAAGATATCTCCCTTTCTCCATGATAGACCCAGCCCCACGTCCAACCACATGGCTTGATGCCCCAAGAGTAGGCTGTATTTCAGCTTACCTTTCTCACCTCTGCCAGGTGCCCTTGGGCAGGACGTTGTGTTCATGACTTTATGACAGTCTCTGACCTCTTAGGCAATAGTAATAACTGCCTACAACTGGTCTGCAATGGAATTCATTGCACAAGTGCCATCTCATTAGTTCCCCAAATCGGCTTGGGTGATAAATGAGGCAAAGATATTTATCGTCACTTTATAGTTATGAGATCAACATACAGAGAAGTTAAGTGACTTCCTCAAAGCCACACAGATCCTAGATGGCTCTGACCAGAAGTGGAGGTAACTGACCTTTGGCCTTATTTCTTCAGATTCCTTGAGTACCCTCCAAGCCAGAGATACCCATCCATTCATTCATTTAATCATTAGTCATTCAAGATTGCAAGTTCGTTGGAGAAGGACTCTGCTTCATTTACCTGTGCATTCTGCAAACCCATCATAGTATTTGACATGTAATAAGTATGCAATAAATGTTTGCTACATGAATGGCAGAAGCTGGTGGTTCTGGTCGGGACATACATTATAGACATGTTCTTGCTGATGCAAATGGTGACTCAGAACCTCCTCCATCTTTTTTTTTTTTTGCCATGCAAACTGTAGGCGTGGTGGGCATCACACAGGCCCATTTGTCCTACCGCAAAAGCCAGTTCACAGCTGTGCTGGTCAAAACTCTGTGGAAAAGGGAAGAAGGCAGTTGAATGCTCACCCTGCTAAGTAGACAGATGCAGATCTGAGAGGCTGCTTGGGAGGTAATGGGTCTACACCTTCTGCTGCCTTCTGAAAACTGGCATTCCCCAAGGAATGGAACCGCAGAGGCAGGTGTCTGAGAACTTGGGCTCCTTTTCTAGAAGATGTATGATCACTGAGGTTTGCAGCAGCATTTCCGCCTGCTGATAGCCTGATAGTTTACCTATCACATCTGTCAGGTCCCTAGGAAAATGGAAAAATCACGTTGGAAGGCTCAGACTAAGGCAGCTCAGACCCCCTCTTCCTGCCATTTGTTGGGTTATTAATAACATCCCGTTAGAATCTTCGGAGCCTCAAAGAGGAGGAGACTTGGCTTCTCCTCGAGTCCTCCCCACCGCGGATTGCCTTTCTGAAGATGCTCCCAAGATCATGGGTGAAGCATCAGAATTCATTAGCCAAATGGGACAGTTAATCCTCATAAACACGAAGGGCCTTTTGTGAATCACTCCCAGTCAAAATAATGAAAATCGCGCCCATGGTTATTTTCCATAGGTCTAAAAATACGGAGAACCAGTGAGTTACTCTTAGGCAGCTCATAATAATGTCATAATTGAACGATCTATAAACGGCATTTTGCAAAGGAACACTGAACAAATGCAGCTGAACACTCTTCTATTGGGATCTTTTCTTTCTCACAATTAAATGTCATTATGAGGGATTCTACTCTATTTTATACGTAATCAGGACTTGTAAAGTCTCCACATAAACAACATTTTTATTTGATCAGAGTTCATTATGAGAAGCAACTACTGTATAGAAAAATGTCTGAAATTATCCCCTGGACTAGGAGTCAGGATTTACTAAGCGGAAGGGTAAAAATGGCCGCCTTGCCAGCCAGGCGTACCTTTGCAATCTGGCGCATTTCCTTATGTGGCCTTGCTCAGGCTTGTAAACCACTGGAATCAATTTCTTTTAAAAACACGTTTTTCAGAAACTTATTACGCACTTTAGAGATATATTATATACCTTCAGCAGCAAAAGAAGAAAAATTACAGGTGCAAAAGCAGCCCATTTTTCTAGCAGCTGAAAATGATGCTGTGTACTAGTCACAGGGGAACGGTAAAAATTATACTCCGACAGCAACAGGGCAGAAGCCCACAAAGGCACAGCCGAGCGAGTGGCACGGCCAGGGAGTGCGCTAATAAATCAAGATAATTCTCTGCCTGCCTTGAACTTAGACCCGGCTACAATACAGAGTTACAGCCGGAAAAAAAAAAAAAAAGAAAAAAAAAAAGAAAAAAAAAGTCTGTTCGTGGAATTCAGCTTTACTGGGGGGACGTGATTAGTCACTGGGCAGATTGAGCCTCGATTGCATCTAAATGGTCCACTTTATGAACCATTTATCTTCTGCTCAGACCATTTTCATTACACCAAAAACTGATGCTGAGCCACCAGCTGTAAGATACAGCCTGGTGAAAATTAATAACCTTTTTTTTTTTTTTTTCTCCCCTTCTGCAGGACTCCTGCATATGTGAGTAGGAGCATTTATCCCTGTTTTGTTGCTATTTGCATCCCAGCATCCCTGGCAGTCTTTCAATTTTCTCAAGTCTCTTAGCCTTTGGCCCCTGTTTCGCTTTTGCAACACAAACAATCCATCCTGTGCATTTAAAATTCTCTTAGCGCCCTGACATCACGCTATAGCCTTAGAGCAGGGAGCAGTTTACACAGAAAGGGCTCTTATTAATTCCTCTGTCCTGCTTTCCTGCTAAAATATAGGGATCTTGAGATTACTGCTGGGTCCCTTAAAGACCATTTAGAGCTATGCAATTTAAAAAAGGAGACCTTTATTAATACCTGCTTAGGCTACTGACTGCGGGGAGGGCAAAGGAGGTCTGGCTGTGATGGAAGATAGTCTCTTACTGAAGCAGAGTCACGTGACCTGTAATTCACGGCAGCCTATTGAGCTTCGCCTAGCCACTGAGATATAAGCTGATATGATTACAATAACATACAATGAAATTATGGAGTATTAATGGTGCTTAACCACTGTCAGGCATTAAGCAGAATTAACAGGAGTCTTTTTCTGAACAGACATAGTTTTGATAGGGCTGATTAAGGATTTGGCTATCTAAGGAAGCTCATTATGGTATTAATTGGGATACAATGAGCCCAAACCGTGTTGTTTGGGTGTATTTCTGCATGGGGCCACATGTTTGGTGAGAAGCTTGGAGCTCATCGCCTCAGCCCCGGGGGTTGGACGCCAGACAACTTTCGTTTCCTCAAGCAGATTTTGGGGCATCTTGGGTCTTTCGGGTTTGTCTTTTGAAGCGCACCAGAACTCTTTTGATAACCTGGTTTCTCCCATCACCACAGAAGCTAGCCTCTCGCTGGAACTGCTAATAAGTTCACAGAGACACATTTGATGGTTGAGGGAGGATTTTTGTGGTGATTTTTGAGATTCTTCCAAAAAAAAAAAAGATTAAAAAAAAAAGATCGTAAAGTTTAGGCTGAAGATGGAACGGTCAGTTCGATGACATTTTATTTTTGTGACTGTATTATGCTTTGCAGCTTCCTTCTTCCACAGATATCATGTGATGGCAGCTGGAGGAAAATCTCACCACTTCCTGAATTTTTAAAAAATATTCCTTTCCACCATGGCCTATCTTTGATCAGGAGAGAGATTCTTGACTTTGGAGCACTGAGCTAGTCTCTTCTGCTTGACGGGACCCTCGGCGAACTGCTTCTTGAGACGGATGGCTTGGTGGCGAGACTTGAGATTAGAATGAGCCACTGACTGGAATGAACTTGGACAACAGTTGCGGAGCAGGTCTGTCCCCTTTGGCAGCACGGTGTACAGAGCTCACCCTGGGCAGCCAGGACCACTGCGTGACTGTCTGCTCCACCCCGATGAGTTCCACGCTCCCACACTCATCTCTGCAGTTGCAGTGAGCCCCGGGGCCGATCTGCATCAATTGCTGGGATGGCCAAATGGAACTGATGAGCTGTGTCCATTCATTTTGTCTAGACGTGGCCTCAATTGGCCAGCTGGGTTTGCATGGCCTGTCCGCTTGACAGCTGTTAACTGTCAATGGGCCATATGTAGCCATGGAAAGTTGCAGACTTTGGAATGCTCAAGGGCAGGGACCAAATTCCTTGGGGAGAGAGAGGTTTTCCACAAGGATGTCTGGGGCCTCTGATGAGCCTACTCTCCCCAGTGCCCTTTTTTTACAGAATCCTGGCCAGAAGGACAGTGGCTAGTCCCAATCAAAAACTTCAGCCAAGCAACCATTTCAAAACTCTGTTAAGTATTAAAGTTTCAGAGTGAGGGGAGAGTGCAGGAGATTGCATGGGTATTAATAAAATCTTTGGTGTCACTTGCCTCAGATGTCTCTCTTTAAAAGTTTGGATCTGACTTTCCGTTTAGAAATTGAAAGGAAGACAACTTCTTGGCCTTTCAGTATAATAAACTAGCCGATGTTGTCTCCAGTGAGAGAGCGAAAATGGCGCCATATATAGATACATAAATATGTATATTTATATGCATATTTATATATACATACTATATTCAAATATGTATATTTATATATATATTTATTTATTTTAGAGAGAGAGAGAGAGAGTGTACACATGAGCAAGGGAGGGGCAGAGGAAGGGAGAGAGAGAAGCAGACTCTGTGTTGAGGTGGGCCCCATGGGAGGATGGATCCTAGGACCCTGAGATCGTGACCTGAGCCGAAATCAAGAATCAGTCGCTCAACTAACTGAGCCACCCAGGCACCCCCAGAATGGCTGCATTTTTAAACAGAAATAATTAGAGCATTAAATGTAAGGATGTGAAGAAAAGATTAACGTTGATCTTGCTTTTTATGGGCTAAGACTTTTCTTTCGATACAGTTGACAAAACATAAAGGGTACTTTCAAAGAATATCTTTGTATTACAAAATATGACAATTGAGGCATGGCTGTTCGGGGCTATTTTTAAATTATTTTATAATTTTACTAAAATGGGGCATAATCTTGATGTGGCATTTATAAACCTTTAGAGCAGTATTATTAGAAGTTTCGGGAAATAGCGATTTTTCTGTTAATGACTTTCTTTTTACCATGGCCAAGAGAAGATTTTTATCTCTACCCGGAGCAGTCAGCTGGTAGCAATTTTGATAGCCAGTGCCTAAACGAGCGTGATTTGGCAAGGAGATGAGAAGAAGAATTAAGACAGGTGCAGTATAAGCACATACAAAAATGAATTGGCAATGGCTTACCCTGCGTGGGATATGTAGGTAATAAATATGGGGGTGGAGGACGGGGAAAGATCTTGTCTCCCTCCTTCCAGATATTTATGCTCACATGTTCCAACTGTCCTGCCTCTGGCCTGTCCAACAAAGGAATGTGCCTCCAGCAGAATTCAGGGGCAACAATCATCAAGGACGGGATGGGAGACCTCATGGAAGTTGACCAACAACCCCTCAGAGGCATGGCTGGTCTAATATAGAAGTTGCAAGGAAAACAAAGTTCTTTGCTGGAGGCTGCCAGGTGTGGCAAAGACCACTTAAAAGGAGAAGGAGGGAAGAGATTTCTTTCTGGAAAGATGTAATTTTATCTCCTTCATACAGCTGTTAGGATGAGGCCCTAACAACCGTTTATGATTTTTATGTATATCAATTTGCAAACTAGATCGTTAAAATCGTTCTTGGAACTCTGTATGAGTTTGCGGTGACTATGTGGGATGGGAATTATGTACAAAGCTTTCCTATGATAAGAACCAACTCAGTCACTTGGCAGGCACTATCATGTGGGTCAATGGGACTGAGTGCTGCTACATTTCAGGCAGAATGCTGTGGACTGAAGATGGAGAACAAATAGAAAACCCAGTTGGTTTCAAAGTGATCAGCGACATAGGGGAAGAGAGCTGTATAACACTAATCATGACATAATGTAGAAACTGCTAGAAGAGAGTGGAGTGGGTACTAGAAGAGCATATTAGGCCAACAACAAGTCAGACCATCGGTCAGGGTAGGCTTCCGGTGGTCATATGTGTGCTGACAGAGTCAGCTTTAGCAACAGAAGAGACAGGTTACAGACGAAAGGACTAGAGTGTGCACAGGGGCCCCATGACAGCAGAGTAGCAGGGGCTTGGGCTGCATCAAGCAGTGCCTATGATCCTTTGAGTGGGAGGGGTAAGTGAGACAAGACCAGTCACAACGACCTCATAGGCTATGTTTATTCAGAGCACGATGGCGGCTGTGACAAATTTTAAAAAGAGGAGGGAAATCCACAGGTTTGTGGGTTAGAAAGCTTCCAGGAGCTTCAGCAGGGAGAAATCTAGTGTAGAATTAGAACATCAGTTTCCTGATGCTGCCAGACCCTTAGTTTCATATTTTTGTAAAAACCCATGTTTTTCAAAAATTGTGCCATCAGCTCGGCCCTCTCTCTCCTTTCTCTTTAGTGTCCCCTTGTTCATTGAGGATGGCAGCCTGGTTCAGAGTCTTCCTTTCTGTCTCTGTCCATTTGCTGATCCTGGGGGATTTTAACAATGATGTTGTCTCCTCCTTTTATTCAAGATGGCTCATTCAAGTGACTTCCAGTCTTACCACCAAGTTTCTCAAATGATTAGGCCACTGGTTCTTTCTTCTCTCATCTCTAACTTCAAGCATCCCTGTCAATTCTACCTAGTGTTTTCATGACATTCTTAAATAGGTCAAAACTTGGTCCACCTGACTAGTGACTCCTTCTGGCCCCTTCTGGCTCCTTTTACCTTGACTCTAAATTTAATGCTGGAATGATGTGCGTGCTCTGTTCTTCTGTTTTTTTTCCTCTCATTCTTCTCAGTCTCTCTGGGTGATCACACTCACACCCAGGACCTCAACTACTACCTAAACAGTAATGATTCTCAAATTTAAATTAAAAAAAAATAAATCTTAAGCTCTGGATCTAGGAATATTACATTACTTTGGTGATTTTCATCATGGTGATTGGAATCCCATGGTCCAACCCCAGATAATCCAGTTTATGAACTGGAGTGAGTATGGGAGGAGAGGCTTGGTATCTACATTTTCTAAAGCTTCTTAGAGGGTGTTGTTGTAAGGCCTTGGAAAGCATTGAACTGGGTATCATCTCTTGATGATGTACATGTACATCTTGAAGTTATTGTATCCTCATTATCTCTTTCCCTAAGCATGATAGTCTAATTTCCCTAACTTGTTAATGTTCCACATTCCATTGGATCACTCCCAGTGAGAAAACTGGTGATCATCTTAGATTTCTTCTTATTCATACCTCAAGTCTGTTGATACTAATGCCAACATATATTATTTTGCCTTCTTCTCACCATTACCAATACCAATCAGTCCCACCTTCTTGCCTGGGTTGTTATGATAGACTCCTTTCTGGTTCTACCTCTACCCTACTTTCCTTCATCCATTCTCCGGAGAGAGCTCTCCAAGATTCCTGTCTGATCATGTGATCCTCCTATCCAAACCTTTCAGTGGCTACTCATAGTCATCCATAACTTCACCCCTGTCAAACCTCTCCTATCTTAGCTTTTCCTTTCCCAATGTCATTTGTCAAGATGCTAGAACTCTTGAAAGGTAGAAGCAAGGATCACTGATAAGGAGAGGGTTTCCATTGTATGCATTATGTGGCAGTAAACCTATGAGTTAGTCATTTTTGAAAAAGATTTATTCATTTATTTGTTTATTTATTTATTTGATAGAGAGCAAGAGGAGAGAGGCAGAGGGAGATAATCTTAAAACAGACTCACTCCCGAGTGTGGAGTCCCATGTGGGGCTTGATCTCAAGACCTTGAGATCACAATGTGAGTGGAAACAAAGAGTTGGATGCTTGACCAACCGAGTTACCCAGGTGCCCTTAGTCATTTGCTTTTTTATGAAGAGTCAAAATGTTCCTGAATCCAAATTATCTTCATCAAAACATTAGCTACCCAGGCCTGGGCAATAGAAGGTAAAGTGATTTAAAAAAAAAATGAATAAAAGGGTGCCTGGGTGGCTCAGTCGGTTAAGTATCTGCCTTCAGCTCAGGTCATGATCATCCATGTTGATGCGGCCCAGGTCCTGGGATGGAGCCCCGAGCTGGGCTCCCTCCTCAGCAGGGAGTCTACTTCTCCCACTCCCTCTGGTGCTCCCCCCTGCTTGTGCTCTCTCTTGCTCTATCTCTCTCAAATAAATAAATAAAATCTTAAAAAAAGAAGGAAGTTAATTTATATAAAAAAGAACAAATAAATGATGGCAAGATTGCTGTTAAAAAATACAAAACGCAAATGATGAATGCATGAAAAAAATGAATGAATGAATGAATGAATGAGGGTATTAATGGATCCAGCTGGGAGCTATTTAATAGTGAAAGAGAGAAAGAATGAGGACTGAGTTTAATTTGTGTTAATAAATTGACATTAAATTAAAGTGGGTCTTAATTAGGATTGAAAGATTTCTTGTTGATGAATCTGGGAATGGCTATACCATTTGAAATTTGTCTTTACCCATCCCTAATGCTGTTGGATTCGATAGGGTGGTATTGTAGACTTCTTTTACCATAGCTTTTTACCATACTGCTATGAGATGATCTGAAAGATGGAGTCCCTTTTTGAGGAGCATACCGTTGCAAGCTAGGGAGGTTCTCATTAGCCTGCAGAACATGAAGGGAGTGATCTGGGGAGGTTAAGGTGAAGTTTTCAGACAGTCAATGGGACCCGACAAGGAAAGGGCCTTTTTAATTGTTAAATTCAAGCAGCATATCTGAAAGAGCATAGATTATACATCAGACTATAGTTGTAAAGATAAAATCATGTATACTTGGAGGTAATTTAAAAATAAAGCATAGAAGTAGAACACAAGAATGGGAACTAGGAAGAGATGGTCTGGTCCATGTTGACTAGCTTGGAAAATTAACTTGGCTTTTTTTTTTTTTTAAGATTTTATTTATTTATTTGACAGAGAGAGAGAGAGATCACAAGTAGGCAGAGAGGCAGGCAGAGAGAGAGAGAGGAGGAAGCAGGCTCCCCGCTGAGCAGAGAGCCCGATGTGAGGCTCGATCCCAGGACCCAGGGATCATGACCTGAGCCGAAAGCAGAGGCTTAACCTACTGAACCACCCAGGCACCCCTAACTTGGCTTTTAAAAGCCTGAGGAATCCTGGGAAGCTCCAGGAGAACAGGGACTGTTTTTTCATGTGTCCTTGTATCCTCAGCACATGCTGGATGTCTGCTGTCCTGTAAGTACTCTGCACACATTCTTTTAAAAACCACCAAAATATTAAAATATATCAAAAGCTCAGGGAATCATACATTAATTAGCTGGTAGGTATTTTTCCAGCTGTGCATACAATTAAAAAAAAACATTATTTTGAGGCACCTGGGTAGCTCAGTCGGTTAAGTGTCTGCCTTCAGCTCAGATCATGATCCCAGGGTCCTGGGATCGAGCCCCAAATCAGGCTCCCTGCTTATGCAGGAAACTTGCTTCTACCTCTCCCTTCTGATCGCTCACTCTCTCTCTCTCTCTCTCTCTCTCTGTGTCAAATAAATAAATAAAATTTAAAAAAAATATTGTAGCAAGAACACTTAACACAAGATCTCAGATTTATTTAGACAATATTGTGGGCTATTGGTACAATGTTGTAGAACAAACCCTAGGGTGTATTCATCTTGCTTCACCGAAATTTATGCTTATTGATTGATAACTCCCTGTTTCCCTTTCTCTCCAGCTCCTGGTAATCACCATTCCACTCTTTGATTCTATGCATTTGATTATTTTAGATACTTTGTATAAATGGAGTCATGCAGTGTTTGGCTTTCTGGGGCTGATGTATTTCATTTAGTACAGTATCCTCCAGGTTCACCAGTGTTGTTCACCAGGATTTCCTCCTTTTTTTAGGACTAACAAGTATTCTGTGTTATGTATACACCACATCTTCCCTTAGCCATCCCTTGTTGATGGACATGTTGGTTGTTTCCACATCTTGGCTATTGTAAATATTGTTGAAATGAATATAGAGGAGGTAGTGTCTCTTTGAGATCCTGATTTCAATTCTTTTGGATAAATATACAGAAGTGGAATTGCTGGATTGTAGGGTAATTCTATTTTTAATTTTTTGAGGAACCTCCCTACTGTCTTCCAGAGTGGCTGTCCCAGTCTGCATTCCCACTGACAGTGCACAAGGGCTCCAGTTTCTCCATACCTTCCCCAGTACTTGACATCATTTTTCTTTAGTAATAGCCATCCAAACAGGTGTGCAGTGGTATCCTATTGTGGTTTTGAGTGGCATTTCCCTAATGATGAGTGATGTCAATCAAGCATCTTTTCATGAACCTGTTGGCCATTTGTCTATCTTCTTTGGAGAAACATCTAATCAAGTCCTTTGCTCATGTTTTAATCAGGTTCTTTGCTTTTTTGCTATTAAGCTGCAGGAGTAAACTTGTAGGTAATTTTAAGCTTCGTCAGACACAGTGCACACCATATCATGAATTGGATAACATTCAATTTAAGTTTATTCATTAATATAAGGAAAAACAAACAAACAAAAAACCTGTGGCAATTCACTTGTCAAAACTCCAAGTGACAAGCAATGGGTTGGATACTAGGTAGAGAGAAAGTAAAGAAGAAGATCAGTAAAAGCCTAAGGTACATATCTCAAAGACTCACCTTCTGTGACATTTACTGGAAAGAATAATGAATGAGTACAAGTAAATACCCTCATTGAAACCAGAGCAAAGAGTGTGGAAGTTAGGTTAACAAAGGAGGACGACATATATTTTGCTTATTAAACTATATGCTTCTTCATTAGGTTTTATAACTGAAACAGTGTTTCCTTGGAGATCATACCAGCATTTATTTCAAATCAATGCTGAAAATTAAATGGTAATCCTCCAGGGGAGGGAGAATCTTCCATAACCACCACTTCCTATTGGAAATCATTCTTTCGTGTTTTTCTCAGTACTCAATCCAGGGTTTGAAATTAATTAAAAGATATTCTTTCTCTAATCTTTAGATAATTAGCTTCAAAGATTTTCTTCAAAATGTTATAATAACTGTATCTTTTATGTGTAAATTCAGAACTGTATCTATCTGGACAATAATAATTCAGTAGTAGTTGGTAACTGAGAGAAAGGAATTTTTGTCAGTTATTTGAGTGTTTGGAGTTCAGTCATCTAAAATAAGTATTCAACATAAAGCCACTTTAAGGCTTTTTGTACAAGACTGAAGGTTGAGCAAAGAGTCCCAGGTAGCCTCCTTGGGGTCAAAAAGTACCATATATATTTTAACTACACATTTTGCAGCCAGGTAAAATCCAATTTCCAACAAGATGTAAATTTCTTAATTGTAGAAACTCAGGCTATTGAACAAGAGTTTTCTAGTCACCTGGTGACTAACTCCATGAAGACAGAATAAGAAAAATGGCCTTAAATTATAACAAGAAAGGTCTTAGTTAGGTATAAGCTCTGTCCTTACAAGACATTTTTTTTCTTAGAGAAAAATGTGAAGGCCTGCAAATGGGTAAAATTGCTTCAACATTCCTCCTACTGGGAGCAGAGTCTAATTCCCTTCCCCTGGAATCCATGCTGGCCTGACTGACAACATGGACACAGCAGAAATGACATTCTCACACTTCTTTTTTTTTTTTTTTTAAGATTTTATTTATGTATTTGACAGACAGAGATCACAAGTAGGCAGAGAGGCAGACAGAGGGGGAGGGGGAAGCAGGCTCCTCACTGAGCAGAGAGCCCGATGCGGGGCTTGATCTCAGGACCCTGAGATCATGACCGGAGCTGGCAGAGGCTTAACCCTCTGAGCCACCCAGGCGCCCCACATTCTCACACTTCTGAGGAGGAGTCCTCAGAAGTCTCGTGGCTTCTCCCTGGGCCTCTGAGAAGCATCATTCTGGAGCTTGGGTGTCCCAAATCTGATCATCCTGACGCTACCATGCTGTGAAGAAGCCCAAGCCCGCCATGTGGAGAGGCATCAGACATGTGAGAGAGGAAGATTGCAGATGATCCAGCCTTGGCCACGTGTCCTTGCCGTGGTGTAAAGGACCCCGAGGGAGAAGTGTCTAGGTGAGCCCATCCCCCCGAACTGATGATCTGAGCCTCTCAAATTTGGGGTGGTTTGTTATGTCACAATAGATGACTAGAGTAGCAGGCATTTTTAGACTCCGGAAAAAAATATCTTGGAAGGAGTATTGTGGAATATCCTTCCTTGGAGATTCCGAAGATGAATAACCATACATCTGACTTGAAGAGTTAAGGAAGAGAATATTCTTACCTGGGGTAATCTGGATAAAACAATGCCTGAGATGACGGCCTGTCCTCTATTCTTGCTCTTCTGCCTTCTCGTCCCTTTGTCCATCCATGAATCCTCTTACCCTGAGGGTCAGTAGTTTGGGTAGGTGTAGTCTCACTTCCCTGAAAATTGTTTTTGAAGTAAGTTTTTTTTTTTAAAAGATTTTAGTTATTTATTTGACAGAGAGAGAGAGAGAAACAGAGAGAGAGAGAAACAGAGAGAGAGAGAGAGTACAAGCAAAGGGAGTGGCAGGCAGAGGGAGAAGGAGAAGCAGTTCCCTGCTCAGCAGATGCGGGACTTGATCCCAGGACTCTGAGATAATGATCTAAGCTGAAGGCAGATGCTTAACCAACTGAGCCACCTGGGCACCCGTTGAAGAAAATATCTTACAGATATACTCAAAATAAGTGAAAAGAGTTGCTGAGATTTACTGTTTTGATCTCTATTGATTTGTCGATTCACTCAGAAAATACTTATCTATTGTGTCCTGTGTGCTAGTCACTGTGCAAATCATCATAAGAATATAGAGAGCTAGGAGTTCGTTAGGGTTTCTGCCTGTCCTGTGGGGACTCACAGCCTAGGGGGAACAGAACTAACTAGCTAAGTGATTGGAGTTTGCTCAGGTCAGAGTCTAAAGCCAAAGGAATGTTGTGTGGTGTTGGAAATTAAGACTTTTGGGACTCAGATGCTAGAAATTTCATTTTAAAAAGCCAGGCAGCCTTCCTGAAATCTGAACATCACACCTCCTCCTAAGACAGGCTCTGTAGAAAGACTGCTTATGCTTCTTAATACTCCTTCCCAGACTGAGATGCTATGTTTTTGTTTCCAAAACCAGTTGCACAATCCCCAAGGCAGAAAGAGGCTAAAAGGCTTCGGTTTCATCCATCTCACCCGGTCCACCCGGCCTCTTGACTGTCAAGGGATCTAGAATCACCAACAATTCATCAAAATCTGTTTACCCGCTTCTGTGAACCAGGTACTAATTCTGGGGAAAGAATTAGAAAGCTCATAACCTAGTACAGGAGAGAGAGGAATGAGCAAAAGATTACAATACAGAGTAATAAATATTACAGTAAAATCAGATACAAATGATAAGATAACAGATCTTATGTAACAAGTGTAGAATGACAAAATGACATCTACATGCGAGGCTTTGATAGAGAACAACGATGGTTTTCCAAATCAATGGGGAAAGAAGGTTAAAAAAGATGCTGGGACAATTAGCTGTCTTTTGGGAGAAAAAGATACTGCAGTCCCAACTCCTTTTATATCTCTAAATTAATTCTAGAGGAATTAAGAGTAAAACCTAAAAAAAAAAAAAAGCTTTAAAAATGGAATAAAACTGTAATGAACACCTACCTGATCTTTGAATGGGTAGGGGCTTAAAACCATGAGAAGGATCACAAAGGAAAATATTAACAGATGTACACTGTAAGAGTGGAAGCATGTATGCCAAAGAGGGTGTCAAGAAAAGACAACATGGGATCTATTTGTAACATACATAAAGGGTAAAAATTTAACGCCTCTGATATGTGAAAAGCCCATTTAAATCAGTAAAAAAAACAAAGACTTTGGTAGATGATTGGTTTAGGATACGAAAGATAGCTTATAAGCGAGAAATATAGTCAAGAGCAAGTGATGAAATGTTCAGTTTTGCTGGGATCATGAACTCATGGTTTTAACTGTAGAACATTTGCAAGATTAGAGAATGTTAGATACTTAATCCTGTCATGCTTTCTCTTTGGTACAGGTATGCTTTGGGCAGCAGCATAAACTGGCACCCTCTTTCTGGAAGGCAAAATGGCAATGTGGCTAAAAATCCTTTTTATCTAGGTATCTAGGCCATTTGCCCAAGGACCTCCTCCTTCTCTATGAATTAGTCCTAAGCAAGAACTGGGCAGGTGGACAAGGATGTCTGCCCACAGATCTTCCTTATAGTAGCAGATAATAGAAAATACTTAGAAACCATGTTAATGGGCACAATGAAGCAGAACATGGGAATTTGCGTGAGGGGATAGGAGGCAGCTATTTTTTTAAAAAAATCAATGTTTTGATACATTTTCTTAGCAAGAGTCCTCCCTCAGCTAAAACTCCTTGGTGACAGCACTGCCACTGCATGAAGCTTAGTAAATTCCTAATGTCATAGAACGGCTTTGGTATAATATGTAACAAAAAAGGCCGTGTATGTAATGGTTCCTACAACATGATCTAATATCTAAATAACAATTGAGAAATATGCAAAAAATTAACTTTTTTTCACTGAAGAATGGACGTGTTGATGATTTTTATTTATATCCTTACACACATTGTGTGATGCATTTTTGAAAATTTTTGAATCAGTTTGTTTTCCTTGAATAATTGGAAAAATGCAAAATAAGAACATCGTATTCACACACAATTAAAAAAAAGATTTTATTTCTTTATTTATTTTGAGAGAGAGAGAGTGAGTGGGGTGGGGGGGAGGCAGAGAGAGACTCTCCAACAGACTTCACCTTGAGAACTGAGCCCCATGCAGAGCTCCATCTCACAACCCTGAGACCGTGATCTGAGCTGAAGTCAAGAGTCAGATGCTCAACTGACTGAGCTACCAGGTGCCCCACAGATAATTATTATAGCTGGCAAAGTGCTTGGCACATTAATTCATTTTTCTAACATGTATTGACTTTTACTATATATGAACCATTGTTTGAGGTGCTTAGAGTGTATCAGCCCAATGTGGGGCTTCCATTTTGGCAGTGGGCAATAGTAAAGACATCAAGTAAGTGAGTGATATGGCATGTTGCATGATGGTAAGAGTGCTAGATGAAAATAAAAAGCAAAGTAGATAAGATGAATCAAAAATTAAAAAAAAAAGGCAGGGACATTGGAGGGCATAGGATAAGGGAGGCAGGTTGAGGTCTTAAATCAAGTGGTTGCATGAGGCCTCATTGGAAAGGAAGGTGACACAGGAGGCAGGATTCACTGAGGAAGAAGTTCACCATATAGACAGTGGGGAGAAAGGACCATTCCAAGCAGCGAGAACCACCAGTGCCAAAGTCCCTGGACAAGGAATTGCTCTGAAGGGAGAGCAGGGAGCTGGCAGGCTGGAGCAGGATGGGGGATGGAGAAAGTAGTAGCTGAGATCAGAGAGATCATTGCCATAGAGCTGGGGCAGGCAACTTGAGGGAGGGGGGGTGAGCGTTGTTGGTAGGCATTGGAAGTGGTCTGGTTTTTACTGTGAATGCAAAGGGGATCCCTGAAAGGGTTTTGAGAAGATGGATGACGGCTGCTTTTAAAGGCTTCCTCTGACAGTTGTGGGGTTTTTGATGGTGCAAGGGCAGAAGCAGGGAGTCATATGTGAGGTCGATGCAGTCATCTGGGCAAGAGGGTGGTGGCTCTAACCAGGGTGGTAGCCATGGAAGAGACAAGAAGTGGCATTCTGGATCCATTTTGGAGGTGAAGCCAGCGTAACCTCTAATGGGTTGGACGTGGGTGTGAGAGGAAGGGAACCATCAAGGGTGACTAACACTTAGCAGCCAGAAGGACTGAGTTGGAGTCAACTGTGATGGGGACGGCTGCCAGTGGTCAAATCTTGATGGGATTCCCACGGGAGTGGGTGTAGAGAGAGAAAAGATCAAGGGCTGACCCTGGAGAGGTTCATCCTTGGGATGTTGGGGAGAAGAGACGAAGAGGTGACAGTGACTGAGAAAGAACTTCCAGGGATGGAGGAAGAAACCTGAGGAAGTACAGTATCCCCAAAAGGCCCAGAAATGCATACATCAGGGAGGAGAGAGTGACCAGTTGCGTTAAACGTGGCTTCATCAAGGAAGAGAACAGTTATTACTCAACTGGATTTAACAGCCTAGAGAGTAGATGTGGACGTTTTTGTCTGGTTGGTTCGATTTTTTCAGGGAAGCAGGAAGCGAAGTCATGGACGAGAGTGAGGGTGGAGGAGGAGAGATCCACAGCGACAGACTTCCTTCTCAGGTGCCCTAGTTAGTGAGCACTGGGAGAAAACTTCTGTCTTCATTCAAGGGAGGTGATGCTTGGTAGGGGTTGTCCTGAGGTGGAATAACCATGTTCACATGGAGGCCCATCCTACAGGAGGTGAGCAGCATGGGCCAGTTGGTTGTAAATTGGTAAGTAAACTCTACAGAAGCGAGAGAGTAAATAAAATTGGAAGTTAATAGCTCTAGACTTTCAGTTTAAACTTAAAGTGTGTGTGTGTGTGTGTGTGTGTGTGTGTGTGTGTGAGGGACCTGCTGTCATCCCTTCTTATCTCCATCTAAACTCACTCTAACATGAGTGGGAAGGTGGGTGTCTTCATTATTGAGAAACAGGAATAAAGAACAGCACGGGGCTCCTTTATCACCAATCTGACATAGAGGGAAGAATGAGATCAACCATTCAGTATAAGCAAAACCATGATTGTCTTAGACTTAATAAAAATGATAAGATTTTTATAGCACATTAGTTTAAACCAAATTTACTAATCTGATTTGATAGAAAGGAACTGCGTAAAAGATTAATATAATGGACTAGTGCCTCTAATATAATTGAAGACTCTTGGCTTTTCACGTCATATTAGTGACTTTCATGCTCTTTGTGCAGTTCTCTGATGGAATTAGTGCCATCGGCAACACACCAACGGCTTTCACGTGCCATGTTGTCTGAAGGACTTCTGTAACACACAGGCGACTTCATGTCTTTTAGACATTGTTGCATATGTTGTCAAGAGTTTTGTTTTCCTAAGTTGAAGAGGAAATCACTCCACAAAAGGCGGCAATTCTGAGTTTTTTTCTGTTACAAAGCGGAGACCCCCTACCTCCCCCGGTACCCCATGCCGTCTGTGCTTCCTGGCCACCCTCTTCCAGCCAGGACCCGTCAGCCATATCCACCTTCTCACATCCCTTTACCTCACTCTGACAGTCAGACCTGAGCATTCCTTAGCTGGGTGGACAGGATTGTGAGAAAACTTTGCGTCTCTAAAAAATGCTATTAAACAAAAATCAAGTTTGGGGCGCCTGGATGGTTCAGTTGGTTAAGTGGCCGACTCTTGGTTTCACTTCAGGTCATGATCTCAGGGGCGTGGTATTGAGCCCCACATTGGGACCCAAGCTCAGTGGAGAGTCTGCTTCTCCTTCTCTCTCTGCCTCTCTCTACACCCCCCCCACACAAACATAAGTAAATAAATCTTTAAAAATCAAGTTATTTATGCAAATAGACATGAAATATGTATTTACAGAATTCAATGAAATTGTTTAGTGGATGGTCTCTTGTTAGCAGCAGTCTGAACTGCCTAGTGTCTTCTAGGCCAACAGCTGCCTGTTGGTGTCTCCTGGGCCAGGGTAGCTGTTGTGTCATCCTTCTGCTCTGTCCCCTCTGCCTGTGTCTTCCTGAGTGATCTCAGTTCCCCCTATGTTCATCAAGCCATTTCACAACCCTGTGTCTTTGCTATGCTCTCCCACGTGGGCTTTTCAGCCTGAGCCTTCCTCTGTCTCCCAGTGTCTCTTCTTTACTGGTCCTCCACCTCCACATGCCCTCTCCACCCCATCTTTGCTGAGGACCTGCGCTGTACTCTCTAGAATGCCCTCATTACTGTGACCTCAGCATACCTCTAACTGTCCTGAATAACGATCACATGCATTCCTGTCTTTCCTTCCTTCTAGAGAGGGAGCTGCTTGAAGAGAGTTACAATTTTTCTCCCTGGATTCATCTTTAGTTTTTGACACAATAAATGTTTAATGAAGGAGTAAGTGCATGGGCCAATGACAAGGTCATTACGAGTAGACTCCATCAACTTGGAAATTCCTTTCTCATTGATAATAAGTCAGCCTTGATCAGTACATATTTACTTGGACTAGTTTCTGTTTTGTTCAGTTAAGAATAATGAGAGTTAGGGGCACCTGGGTGGCTCAGGTGGTTAAGGGTCTGCCTGCAGCTCAGGTCATGATCTCAGGGTCCTGGGATAGAACCCTAGTCAGGCGCCCCACTCAGCAGGAAGTCTGCTTCTCCCTCTGCCTCTCTCCTCCCCACTTGTGCTCTCTCTCCTTTAAATAAATGAATAAAATCTTAAAAAAAATAATGAGAGTTCATAGGCTTATCTATTTCTGTCATCCAACTACCCATCATTATCATCTACTTATCTACCTACTTATCAGCTATCTATGTAGAAATTGGAGGTCAATCTGGCAGTTATCTTGGCTTTTCTGCTGATTGGAGAGAAACGAAAACTACAACAAAATTATAGAAATTATTTTGCAGGCTTGCTTCCCAGCTCTCTTTTCTCTCTTCATCTTACAAAGGCCATTGTAATTAACACCTATATTAATGGGTGCTTAAAAAGGCACTGATAGGAAGTCCTTCTAAACAGATAATGAGTCTTTTTCACTCCATACCGATCTTTTGATAACTGTGTGATGAAAATAGTGGGTTAGCCCACATTCACCGTAAAGGAGCCTCCCCATGGCTGGTTGGGCTTTAAATTCGGTTGGGTATCTGAAACAATGGTGTGGCTACTGGGAACTCCTACAAGTAAGACTGAGACCATGTTTAAGACCTTCTAACTAAATGGCAATTCACTGAGTGGTACACTGTAATATATTAGTGAGTGTGTCAAGATCTCGTGGACTGATTATTTATTTGACTCGCTATTTCAGCAGAGGATGACTGAAGGGAATTGCATGCCTATAGAAGGCAAGCCGATAAAGGCAGGGCATTCCTTGGAATAGATGGGAAAGATTCTGAAAAGTGATTTGTATCGTGTCTTAGATCAACTTCCCGTGAGTATTCAAATCTGAAATTATAATGGAAATCAAGGTGAAAATATATTTGTTTCTCGATATTTTGCTTTGCAAATAATTTCCTCACTGTTTTGACACATTCAGCTGGATGGCACAGAAGAATGGTTCTCTCACTCTGGTTTCTGAAACAGGAGTTTTTCTTCCCTCCTGAGCAGCTTTTAAATATGTAAAACTAAAAAAGGTATTCCATAATTAAATAAAGCTGCTTTCTAGCTTCTCCTGAACTGGGCAAGAGAGGGAATCAAAAGAAGTGAGAAACAAGTTTTTGATTTTGAGCTTTCCTCCCTCGGGCAGACCACTCTTCTTAGCGTGAAGTTCTAGCATGAACGGGTGGGGGAGTATTTGAGTGTAATAATTTATGGTGTTCTATGTGACAGCCTATTTTAGAATGCTTGGGGTTTTTATAGTTTCTGGGACTAGTACTTGCTGCTGAAACAACAGATCACTCTCTGTGGACAGACTGTAATTTAATAGTATAGCTTGGGAGCTAGCCACCCATATTGTACCGCTCAGTCGTGTCACCTTGCGATACACAGAGAGGCCACATCCCTCATCCAGTGAGACACTGCCGATCTCGATTGTAGGAGGACACATCAGGGCTGGCAAGAATCAAGGCTCCTTGGAACCCAACCAAGCTTCATGCCTCCTTATGCTTTCTGAACTACATTTGGATGACTCGAGGAGAAGGGCAGGTCTCATTTTATAAAACAGAAGTTACGATTTCAAAAATACGCAAGTCGCAAGAACTTGGTTTATATAAAGTCATGGTATTACCCTGATTATTTTTGTTGGGTTTGCAAAGTGCTTTCATCTCATTTTAAGTATTCCTCACTGTCCATCTGTGTGTGAGGTAATATTATTTCTACTTCAAAGACGGAGAAACAGACCATAAGAAGATAAATTACTTATTTAAGATGACATGGTCATTAAGTATCAAAAATCAGAATTCAAATTTGGGGCTTTTGATTCCGGGTTGATGGTCCTTCTCTCCTGAATGTGTGAACATTCTAGGAAGCCTTGCCACTTCGGCCCTTAGTGCCGTGGAGAAACCTCACTGGGTAAGCCACGAGGGAAGAAGGTTGACTACAGTGAGTTTCCCGGGCTAGAAGGAAGCCCGGCTAATCAAGAGGCTACCTGCTGCTCCAGCCACCCCAGCCCAAGTGTCGGAAATGGAAGTGAAGAAGACTCTAGAAAACTCACCCTTGTCAACACGTGGCGGCAACCATGTGAGCAAGGCTCTGGGCACCAATCGCCCAGCTGTGCAGAGAACCACGAGCGATAAGAATCAAATGCTTGAAATCACCAGGTTAGGGGTTATGTGATGGGCAGTGGTAAGTAACTGGAAAAGCGATGTATATAAACCCTTTCCTATTTGCCTTAAAAAATGCCGTGAAATTTCTACTCTATATATTCTCAAGCCAAAAAACCTCAAAACCTAAGCGATCAATTTTCCTGCTCTGTGTTTTTGTAAAACCATTGTTTTTTACCCTTAGAATGTAAGTAACTTGAACAGTATTTCAGAAAACGTGGAAAACTGCTCTAATTCTGAGTCCTGGTTTTCAGAAGATCAGTGTTGGGAGCCCATTCCCTGTGAGCCTCTTCTGTCTCTGGACATCTTGTGAGCAAAGGCAGTGACTACCTTTCAAAGGCTAGAGTATAGCAAACAGCCTTGGAAGATAAGAGTCAGTATCTCTATCTGGAGCAAAGAAAGACATTTTACCTTGCTTACGAAGCTTTCAGTTAGTTTACTGTAGCACCATGGAGGCTGGTAGTTTAATGAAGATCATGTTTTACTGTGGAGCAAAGCGCTGGGAGGCTCAGTTGACCAGGATAAAAGATTCATGTTCTCTAAGCTGTGGATTCACTTCTTTGACACAGCCCTCAGTGCATACAGA
The DNA here is from genome assembly GCF_010015895.1 of Lontra canadensis. NCBI lineage: Eukaryota > Metazoa > Chordata > Mammalia > Carnivora > Mustelidae > Lontra > Lontra canadensis. Next base: position 6,334,223 of record NW_022631106.1, on the reverse strand, counting down.
TGTCACCTTATCCTCTTTGTGTCCCCTTATGGAAACAGGAGCCTGGGGAATTGGTGCAAATGTGGATACTACTGCTGGTGTTGTGAGGAATGCACTGTTTTTGTTTTTGTTTTTGTTTTGTTTTGTTTGTTTTTGCACTGACCCGGGAGTCTCATGTCTCCTTCTAGCACCCATGAAACTAAAGCAAACTAACTGGTGAACTTGCAAGCCAGGTAAAAACCTTGGACTTTTCCCTGTTCTTCAGAATCAGGCGAGATCATTTCCAAATCAGGTAAATGCAAAGCCAACTAACTTTAGGACTTCAAAATTAGTCCTAATTTAGGAGATTAGCTGGCTCAACTCAAGATGTCCTAGACCTTCTTCCGTTTAGCTTAATGGAAAATGAATGAAGCCTTGACTATTTGGTAGTGTTAATGATAAAAAGCAATGTCATGTTGGAGGATTCGTCTGAGCTCTGCTTCCCAGATGATGATTTTTCATTTAATAAGTCTCAGACTAGAGTCCTAGCAAGTTGACAAGACCCACTGGATGTAAAGAAAGGTACAAAGTAGGCAATAAAAAAAGAAAATTAGGACTTTTAGTGAAGAGTTTCATTCTTGCCTTTTATATTCTCCATGAGCTGTCTTGCTGATCAAGTAGCTTGGTCTTATTCCCACCTCACCCCCCTTTTAAAAAAAAAAAAAAACTAAACATTTAATTTTGAGGTAGTTGTAGAAAAAACAATAATGGAGATAGATTGTATATCTTTTACCCAGGTTCACCCACTGGTACCATGGAAAAGTATGGTACAATTTTATAACTGGGATGTTGACATTGGCACATCAAAATGCAGAACATTTCCATCACTGCAATGATCCCTTCTGTTGCTCTTCTAGAACAACACCCCTCCCCTTCCATTCTCACCCACTCCTTAACTTCTGGTAACCACTAATTTCTCTTCTGCTTCTCCATATATTGTCATTTAAAGAATGCTATGTGCATTGGATGACGCTGTTCATCGTCTTTTGGGATCGGTTTGTTTCATTCAGTTCCATTTTCCAGAGAGTTGTCCAGGCTGTGGTTCCTATTTGTTGCTCAGTAGTGTTCCATGGTATGGAGGTACCATCATTTACTTAACCGTTTAGCTGCTGGAAGATGTTTGGATTCTTTCCAATTATTGGCTATTATGGACAGAGCCACCATAAACATCTTGTACAAGTTTTTTTTTTTTTTTTTAATGAACGTTAAGTCTTCATTTCTCTGGCAAAAATGGTCCCAAAGGACTACTGCTGGGTCTTAAGATAGTTTCTTGTTCAGTATTTAAGGAAACAGCAGAACTATTTGCCAGAATGATTGTAGTATTTCACATTCCTAGAAGCAATGTATCTGTGATGCAGTTCTCTATATCCTTACCAAAATTGGGTGTTTTCACTGTATTTTATTTTAGCTGTTTTGATAGAGGTGCAGTAGTAGCTCATTGTGATTTTAATTTTTCATTTCCCTAATGGAAAAGGATGTTGAAAAAATTTTTTAAAGATTTATTTTTATGAGAGCAAGCAAGTGCGAGCACGAGGGGAAGGGGCAGAGGGAGAGGGAGAGACTTTCCAGCCAACTCCATATTGGGTGCAGAACACAATGTGGGGCTCGATCCTACGACCATGAGATCATGACCTGAGATGATCCAGGCTCCGCATGCTGAGTAATTTTAATGTACCTACCTGCCATCTGAATATCTTCTTTGGTAAAATACTTCCCCATGTCATTTGTCCATGTTCTAATTGGATTTTTTTCTTCGTTGAATTTTGATTCTCTCTCTCTGTCTTTCTATGTGTACACACACACACACACACACACACACACTCTAGATAGTAGTTTTATATAAGTATGTAGTTTTATGCAAATATTTTCTTCCACTCTATATTTTATCCTTCATCCTCTTAAAAAGTTTTTTCCAAACAAAAGTTTAAAATTTTGATCAAGTCCAGTTTATCAGTTTTTTCTTTTATAGATTGCGTTTTGGGTGTCACATACAAGAACACTTTCCCTAGACCTAGATCTTGAATATTTTTCTCCTATATTTGTCCTCAAAGTTTCATAGTCTTACATGTTAGATTGTATTTTTTGTATTCTTCTTTTGTATCTGTTTTATTTTTTCTGTTACCTTTTCTGTCTTCACTTGAATATTTTTTCAATTTCCCCTTTTTTAAATAGTATTTCTGAGTATCTCTCTCTCTCTCTCTCTCTCTATATATATATATATATATTAGTGATTGCTCTCAGTGCTATATTGTACATACATAACTCATCACAGATTACTGATTTTTGTCATTTTACCAGTTCATGTGAACTATAGAAGTCTTAACTCCCTTTGCATTCCTTTACTTTCCCCATTTATCATGTAATATTCTTAAATGTTGCTTAGAAAACTTACAAAGAGGAGAAATGCCCATAATATTTACCCACATTTTGGAACTTTTACCTATCTGTATTTTGTTCCTTCATTCCAAAGTCCCTTTTTTTTTTTCCCCCTAAAGAATCTTCCTTTAGCCATTCTATTAGGGAAGTTTGGCTGGTGACAAATATCTTACTTTTCCTTCATCTAAAATGTTTTTTTTCCCCTTAATTCCTGAAGAATACTTTTGTTGGGTTTAGAATTCTGAGGGGACAATCATTTTCTTTCAGAAGAAAATATATTGCACCATTTCCTTTTGAGCTCTGTGATTTCTATGGAAAAATCTGCTCTCATCTTGTTTTTCTCCTAAAAATGTGAAGACTCATTTTTCTCTGGCAGAGTTCAATAATTTTTCTTTGTCTTTAGTTTTCAGAAATTTAATTATGATTTAACTTAGTGTAGATTTATTTGATTTATCCTGTCTGTAGTTCACTTAGCTCCTTGAATCTGTGTGTGATTTTTGGCAAATTTGGAAAGCTTTCTGTTGTTATTTCTTCAAAGTTTTTTTCAGCCCCATATCCTTTTGCCTTTATTTCCAGAACCTTGGTGACAAAAATGCTAGATATTTTGTGATACTCTCATAGATTCTTGAGATTCTGTTTTCTGGTTTTTGTTTGTTTGTTTGTTAGTTTTCTTACAGTCTATTTTCTCTCCTTTGCCCAGATTGGATGATTTCTCTTGTTCTGTTTTCTAATTCACTGTTTCTTTGCTTATACCCTTGCTTTCTGCTTTTGAGTGCACTCACTGGGCTTTTATTTCAATTATGTTTTTCAGTTCTAAAATTTCCATTTAGATCTTCTTCCTTTTTTTTTTTCCTTAAAGATTTATTTATTTATTTATTTGAGAGAGAGAGAGAGAGAGAGAGAGAGAGTATGTGTTTGTGAATGGGGGATGGGGCAGAGAGACAGAGACTGAGAAACCTCAAGCAGACTCCCTGCTGAGCTTGGAGCCCGACATGAGGCTTGATCCCAGGACCCTGAGATCATGACCTGAACTGAAGTTAAGAGGTGGTTGCTTACCCAACTGAGCTACCCAGGTGTCCCTAAAATTTCCATTTAGTTCTTCTTTCTAACTTCTACTTCTTGCTGACATAATCTATGTTTTTTGTTTCAAATGCTTCCATATTCATCAAAGCATTTTGACGTGAAGGTTCTAAGGTGAAGGCATCTGCAGATAATCCTAACATCTCTGCTATTTTATTTTTGACATTTTTTTTTTCTCATTCATTTAAGATCCTCCTGGTTTCTGGTCATGTCATGGTATGAGACTCTGGATCTCATTTAAATATTCTGGTATTCAGCTGGTGTTTTCTAACGTTACTCTGGTAAGGGAAGTGGGAGCAGGTAGTGCTACCTTGCTACCCTCAGAAATCCGTCTCTCCCATTTGGCCTCTTGGTAGCCTCCTTGTTACTGCTGGGCAGGAATGGGAGTTCCCACTTGCCATGTGGTCTCCGCAAACACTGCTGTGGGGAGGACTTCCTACTGCTGGCTGATCATATCATTCCTGATGCTTCATTAAACCTTTAATATCATCTTGGTGGAACAGGGGAGAGGTGCCTCATTACCACTAGGTAAAAGTAGATGTTCAGGTTCTTGCTTTGTCATCTGCTGGTGTAGTTTATAGTCCCAGCTCACTGTGGGCCTTGGGTATCACCCTTGCAGGAGGTCTGGGTCATTCATGACAATGTGACAGTGGAAGTGTAGACCCCTGTTCCCACTTACCATTTGCTAGTGTGGGTAAGATTGGAGACTCAGTTGGGCTGGAGTAGAGTAGTTACTGTCTAAACGTTATCTGTCTTGCTAGTCTTCACTTTTCCTGGTCATTTGGCTAGAGACAGGAGGTTTTTGTTGGGGTTTTTGTCAGTATCTATTAGATTTCCATATTGGTAGCTTCTTCAGCTCCAAGTTTAGGATATGTGAAGCAAAAAGCAAATTCAGGGATCTCACTATTATGTCTTTCCTCTGGTCCTAAGATCCCTTGCCATTCTGTGTCCTTCTTTCCACACTTCAGATTCTTCTTATGTTTGTTTTATATCTAACATCTGAAGTGAGGGCAGGCTTGTGGGACTGAGCCTTTAACCTGTGAGGCTTGCATTAACTCTTGTTAATTAGTGGCAAATTGAGGAAAACTGAAGAACACCAAATAAGTGTTGGTAGAAGACAACACAACAAATATTGGTGTCTGAAAAATCCCTACACATTTGGTATCTGAAGTGGTTTCAGAAAAAAAAAAAAAAAAGACAACATAAATGAATAGTCAGCCTGTTAAAAAACAAATTTTGCAATCTTAAAGAAAGAGATAATCAGAGCATGCAAGAGAGAGCTGAAGAGAATATTTTGGAAAGAAAGAAAGATTCCTCCAAGAAAAAGAGGTAGAATTTAGATGATGACGACAATTTCAAAATGATAGTTCCTACAAAATAAGAAATGGAAGATGAGAGAATAAGAAAACATTGAAACAAAAAGTGATTTGATTGAGATAAAAAATATTTAAAATTTTCTTGCCATATCAGAACGTAGAAAGGTGAAGAAAAGTGATATTGTAGAAAATTGATCAGTCTTATGAAAGATGAATTTGGAAAATCTGTCAATACAGATGTAAAGAACCACATGAAAACCATAAATACAATGCATATGGAGGCAAGACAATGGAAAACCACTTATGTACAAGAAGAGTGGCCAAAAAAATAGAATGTACTGGAGCAAAAGAATTGGAAGAGAAATACTCTTCAAAGTTATCACTGGAAAATAAATGTAATTTTTTTTTCTCGGCAGACATTTTCTCCCAAATGTAATAATACACAGAGCCCCTGAAAACGAATCAAATGGCAAAAATTGAACAATGATAATTAGAAAAGGCATAGGAGTTTTAAAGGACCTGTGTATCATTTTCCTTATCTTTTAATCACCTTGATTAAAAAGGCTCGTTAGCTACCAAGCAAACACCAATACTAGCAAATACCCTGCTGAAAAAATTGGGACTTTAAGGCTATAGACATCACTCAAGCAGGGAAAGTCATAAAATATGATCAAGAATTTTTTTTTTTTTAAGAGACAGAGAGTGGGGGAAGGTCAGAAGGAGAGACAGAGAAGCAGACTCCCCACTGAGTGTGAGGCCTGATGCAGGGCTCAATCTCATGACCCAGAGTCCATGATCCGAGCCAAAATCAAGAGTCAGACACTTAACCAACTGAGCCATCCTGGTTCCTGCAAAATAGTTTTAAAACACTAATAAGTTAGCTACCAGAATACAATAAGGTTTTGTCTGTAGAATGTGGTGAAAAGATGATATGATGTCCAAATTCTGGTTAGTAAACCAGACCATGCTTATGTGTGGACAGAGCAGAAAGACATTATCAGATAGAGAAGAGACCTAGGAGGAAGTTTACCAATTATGTTTTATTTCTGAAAAAAAATTTAGATATATAATAAAGTTGAATGAGATATTAAACATATAATAAATTTTGAAACTCCCGAATTGGGAAGTCATACTGTAAAAAAACCTGTAGTGAGCATAATACCATGTAAGCAGATTAATAAGCCAGAATTATAATTTCAAGGATAGGAAGATTACAGAAGTTATAGAGCTTGAAAGAAGAAAGATGGAATAATAAAATCATAATACATCAAGATAAAAGTCTCAGGAAAAAATGTGTAAATTGTGGCTGAGGGCTGTGGGAAGCCCACTGGTGAAGTATTCAGTTAATTTTTGTAGAGGATGGTTTTAAGAACAGACATGAATTTTTAATTTTAAATTTTCAATGACTAAAGATAGGATGCATTTGTCTGAAATTGTAAGAGGAAGAAATCAATGAAAATCATGACCAAATAGAAAAAGGCAGAAGGCTCAAAAACTTTCAAGAAAGGATTAAAAACTAAAAGCACAAAATATGATGTAATAGATATTTTTGACAAGCCTATCTGTCATGGCTTTAATGAAAATAGGAAAACTCACTTTTTTATTTTGTTTTGTTTTTTGTTTTTTTTTTTTTTGGTTGGAGGGGGGAATAGGAGCTGAGTGTAGGGGAAATGGAAGAGAGCTGAGACATTTATCTAAAATGCTGAATCAAGACATAGCAGAAAGCTGTTGGTCAGAAATACCAAGAAGAACACACTGGATGTAGCTAAAAGACTCTAAAGGAGTTTGTTCTGGACTGAAAAGCAGGTAAGTGTGTCAGGGTGGTAGCCTGGAATTGTTGAATTCATAGTCTTATGACTTTCATAAGCTTTGATCACTATATGTATTTCATATACTATGCATAGGTAGTCATTGGGTAAAAATATATTTTAAGTTAAGAACAGCAAGATATCAACCAAAGATTAAAAGTAATTTTTATAAATTTAAGTTAATAACAAAAGCAGACTATAAACAAAGTTCACTGAAATGTCATGCTTGCTCTCCTATTCATCCCCATTAAAATACAAATAAAATCAGAGAAAAAAGAAGGATACAGTGAGAACAGCCCTGAAAACTAAGGGTCCATAATTTGTGAATCTTTGAGATAAATTTCTACTAACTTAGCTAAGGAAGAAACCAAATTTTAAAACTTCTTTTTTTTCCCCAAATTTAATTTAATTTTATTTTTCAGTGTTCCAAGATTCATTGTTTATGCACCTCACCCAGTGCTCCATGCAATACGTGCCCTCCTTAATAGCCACCACCAGGCTCACCCAACCCCTCGCCTCCCAAACCCTCAGTTTGTCTCTCAGAGTCCACAGTCTGTCATCGTCTGTCTCCCCCTCCGATTTCCTAATGGTCCACTCATAGACCACGGAAACACAGAGAGAAAGGATGTAAGTTGTCAGGCAGAGCCATGTTCAATGATAATCCGAATGCTAGAGATATTGTCAACAAGGTTGGGCCAAGCTTTACCTTGTACCTCCTAGTATTTCTTCACCAGATGCATATCCAGGATTACGTACTGGATGTTATGCCAAGAAGAGCACTGGGAAGAGAGTATATATGCTGCAAGGATTATTGAGATTATGATTTTTATTAAGGAGGGCACGTATTGCATGGAGCACTGGGTTTGGTGCATAAACAATGAATCTTGGAACACTGAAAAATAAAATAAAATTAAATTTGAAAAAAAAGTTAAAAAAAAAGTTTTAAAATTTGGTTTCTTCCATAGCTAAGTGAGTAGCTTCAGGGCAAAAGAAAAGCTCTGAATATTCCCTGAATACTTAGAAATATATTCAGCTGCTCATGGACAGAAGAATTAATCATGAATTTTTCTCCCTCAGTCTATCAGAATCACAGAAGATAATCACCTGGAATTTTCACCAGCATGTGGCTCTTCTTCTTTGTCTTTTTTGTTTCAGTTGAGGCATAATTGATATACTTTATATTATTTCAGGTGAACAACATAATAATCTGATATTTTTGTGTATTGCAAAATGACCACCATGATAGGTATAGTATTGCTCTCCATATGTAACTATAGTTCCCGGTGTGTGTGTGTGTGTATGCACACGCGTGTGCGTGAAGAAGACTTCAGATCTACTCTCTTGACAACTTTCAAATATGCAATAAAAAGTTCTAACTATAGTCACCCATCGCTGTACATGACATCCCCAGGGCTTGCAATTATTTTGTAACGGGAAGTTTCTATCTTTTAACCCCTTTACCCATTTTTTTAAAATTAAAAATCATGTTTACATAAGAATAAAATCTTAATTAAAGGTGAAAAATTCAACTCTATGTTGCTTGTAAGAGGTATAACTTACAGAAAGTCATAAAATTTGAAGTTAAAGATGACCAAAGACGTACCAAAGATAGACATATATTATGAAAGAAAGAAGTATTTAGTCATGATCTAACATGAAATGTTAACTGTTAGAAACCTTAGTGTCCAAAATAAGACACTACTGAAATACATAAAGAAAAAATTACTAACAATTGAAAGAGCAATGGAGAAAATACAAGAGTAGAGGGGGATTTGGATATACCCATTTTTCTACCTTTTCCATACAAAGAGCCTATAAAAGGAGTATAAAATGTAAATGAAGAAAAACCAAAATAAGTAAAAATTAGAAATTAATTTTAAAAACATAAAAGTATAGCTAATTTTTTCTCACAGTGCAATAAAATTTACAATTAAAAACAATGCTGTAAAAACTATTGATAGCTGGACTTCAGAGGAAAAAAACTGAATGGAGTATATAATACCTTCAAATAATTATGGTAGCATTATTACATATCAGTTCTTCCAAGACACGGTCAAAGCTGTTCTCAGATGAAAATCCACAGTTTCCAATGCCTTTATGTAAATACAGAAATGCAAATGTGTAAATAAATAAATGATAAGAATTTTGCAAATAAGCTGGGAAAAAAATCAGTGGATAAGAAAACAGAATTGCAAAATGAACTTAATAACTGGCTCTTTGGAATAAATAATACATAATGAGCCATAAGGAGATTAAAAAACAGCAGGAGTATACATGTACAAATTTATACTAATATATTTTATATACTGTACAAAGTAGGTGTTTTTGTTGGGTGCAAATTATAAAAAAAAAATTCAATAAGAACTAGAATTATTGAATCGATCAATAACTGTGAGGGGAAAAAAAACAGCAAAAGCTAGCTCAAGGCCCCAAGGGTTCCCTTTCAAACTTCAAGGAATAATTGTTTCCCAGTTTACGTTGACTGGTATATAGAATAGAAATGAAGGAACTTTTATTAATTCTATTCATCAAGGTAGCATAACCTTGCTATGACATTGTGCCAGAAATTGGATCAAAAAAGAGAAAACTATAAATCCATATTATGTTTAAGCATAAATACAAAAATCCTTAAATAAATGAATGAATTCTTAGGGTGAATTCAGCAGTATTTTAAAATGTTATCTACCTTGACCAGTTAAGGTTTATTTGAGGATTTTAAGACTGTCTTCAAATGTATTGGCATAATTCATTTTATCTATGGAAAAAGAAGAAACATTATCTTATATGGGCCAATGAATCGTTGCATAATGAATGCAAAATTCAACATCTGTTCTTGATTATAACAACTTGTAGCAAAATGGACGTAGAATATCACAACCCAAAAAACAGCCTCATGTTCTGAGGTGTAGTGAAAAGTATTTCTTTAAATGAGGGAGAGGGCAAGGTTACCCATCATCGCCATCGTTATTTATTTTTCAGAAAGAGTCAGCAAATGTCATTAGACAAGAAATCAAAATTTATCATGTAAATATTGAGAAAGAAGGAATAAAATGATTATTTATAGATGACGTGAGTATGGACTTACAAAATAAAAACCCAACAACCATCAGGAAAAGTAAGAAAATATCTGGTAAGAAAATAAAAATAAAATGTGAAAATGTTCTCCTAGAATTCCAGAAAGGTTGAAAAATACAAACATCCTATCTCTAGCAATATGCTTGGGAAGACTTGTCTTATATGAGAAACTAAAATTCTACTGAGTGACATGATAAAAAAGGCTTGCATAAATAAAAAAGACCACAGTGTTCTTGGATGGGAAGACTCAGTAATGATAAAAAGATGAACATTTTCCAATGTTAAAAGAAATGAATTTAATAAAAATTTCAATAAAACCACCATGAGAATCCAGAATGTAGCATTGTTTCAAATAATCCACTAGGAAGGCTGGACGCTCTGGAAGGTTAGGGGAATTTTGAAAATAGAAATGAGAAAAGATTTGCTCTAACACTATGCTCTAAAGGGGAAGACAGTAGGACACTAGCACAGCCAGAGTCAGAGTTGGTGGAACACAGGAAAAAAAGAAAGTGGAGATGAATATACATACTTCTGGGTGGGTGGGAAAGCTTCTCTGAGCATTGAACTTGGAGGTGGTAAGTATGAAGGGATACTGGATACATTTTACAATATTGTAATAAACGAAAGCTAAGCAACACCCACCCTATTTCTATAACACAACAGCCAACCAACAAAGACAAATAAATTAAAAAAAAAGATGGCAAATAACAAAATTGAAGAATATCCTTATGAAACAGTAAAGATTAGCCCTCTTAATATATATGAGTGTTTCAATAGCAATAAGAAAAATAAGTGAACATCCCAATAGACCAATGAGACATGGTCATGAAAAACTCACCAGAGAAAAATACACAGGAAGCATTTCAAACTGAAGAGATCAATGAATGCAAATAAAAACAAGATACAATTTATGACAGATTTGTGGAATAAATGGGAATGATCGGCCTTTTCCAGCTTTAGGAAGGTGGACATTTTCTCCTCAATGGATGTGAAGAGTATTAATTAGTACAACCTTTTGAGGGAGGGGATAATGATGTGTGTGTGTGTGTGTGTGTGTGTGTGTGTGCGTCTGTACATATAGAACGTATAGTAAGCACTCTAAAAACGTATTTTCCTTTGCTCCAATTTCATCTATAAGATTTCCTAAGGGAGAAAAGTAAACAATCTAGTTCCTTTATAGATAATAATGACCTTTATCTCCCCGTCCTTTTTTTCTTGTATAACGTTTCAAGCAAATTTATTTTTTGTCATAGCATCAAAAGCAGTTCTGAATGACATTTTGTCCTTTATCATTGTTTTAGGGACTATAAATTCTAATCCATGCGGCTCAAAAGCCGTGGTTTATAGTTTTCAAATATTTTCAGTTGATGTTTGTCAAATGAAGAAAACATTTAAAGACAGTATTTTAAAAAATACCAATGGGGCACCTGGATGGCTGGGTTGGTTAAGCGACCGACTCTAGATTTTGGCTCAGGTCATGATCTCAGGGTGGTAGAATCGAGCCCCATGTGCAGCTCCACACTCAGCAGGGTATCTGCCTGAGATTCTCTCTCTCCCTCTGCCCCTCCCTCTCCCACACCCCCTGCATGCACTCTGTCCCTCTATAAATAAATTAATAAATAAAATATTTTTTAAAAAACCACCCCCCCAACTCCCCACATACACAAATAAACAGCAGGAAGAATCTAAAACTTTTCTAAAACGTGAAGTCTATCAAAAAATTCAGGTGGGCATGACCTGGGTTTTATTTTGAGTAAAAAAACATTAACTAAACCATGAGTTGCATGGGAGGTTAATAAGTGTTTGGAGTGGAGAGGTGAACGCTAAGCCCATCTCTTTTTAGTTATGCACTGATGTCCACTCAGCACTACAGAAGGGTCTTAGCAGAGGGGAGGGCAGAAAACAAAGAAGTGGCTCCGGGGACTCAAAGCACCAGGAGTTGTGAGATTTGGAGTGACACTCTTCGTCTGCTTTGTTGTGCAAGAATTGTGGAGGTCTGTGCTGTGATCTGCTGAAAGTGAAAATGCTGTGATACAAGGAACTGCTGCATGACTGGTAGTGTAATATTCATTTACTGCAAGTAAGCAGCCATTACCAGGATTCATAAAAAGGGGTAATTAATGGTATCGTTAGCTTTTTAAAAAATTGGAAAATAAATGGCCACTTACTGGTTGTTTGAAATGCTAATGAATTATGGTGGGATCATTTCCAGTTGGTCAAGTTTATGTCCCCAAAAGAGAGTTTTGCAAATATGGTTCAGAACCCAAGTCAACGCTGCGCCAATGCAGATCCTTTGAACACGTACTAAATGGAAATGAGAGGTTCTTAACTCAAGAGATATCCTTAACCTTTTCCGCCATGGCTCTTGGTGCCATCATGGGGTAAGGTGAGTGTGAATCCCTTGGGGACATCATTTCCCAGCAGACAATGGGACTGGTCCTAAGTTCCTCCTGGAGTAGCAGATCCCAAGGAAGTGGGAGGGCCATGGAGCCCCCACAGTAGGCACATTTGTCACTCAAGAGATGTAACCCTGCTTTGGCCAATCAGAATAGGAAACACTCTGGTTCAGGAAGGTCTAGAGACAGGTATTTGACTGAGCGAGGCCTGGGACAATCTTGGGAGGGGGTGTGCAAGGTCTGTCTGGCTAATCCCTTTTTAAAGGAAATTTATTTTTTATAATTTTAAAGATTTCATTTATTTATTTGACAGAGAGAGAGAGAGATTACAAGTAGGCAGAGAGAGAGGGAGAAGCAGGCTCCTGGCTGAGCAGAGAGCCCAATGAGGGCGATCCCAGCACCCTGAGATCATAACCTGAGCCGAAGGCAGAGGCTTAACCTACTGAGCTATCCAGGCGCCCTTAAGATATTTTTTTTTCCACTCTTAAGAAATTAACAAAAAAAAAAAGATTTATTTATTGAGAGAGAGAGAGAGAGAGAAAAGATGGGCAGAGGGAGAGGGAGAGAATCTTAAGCAGACTCCCTGCCGAGCAGGGAGCTGGACTGGGGCTCAATCCCAGGACCGTGAGATTATGACCTGAGCCAGAATCAAGAGTCGACTGCTTAATCCACTGAGCCACCCAGGCGCCAGTGGCCCCCCTGCACCCCCAATCTCCTTTAAAGGGACTTTTCATTTCTAACAGGAGAGCTCCCATGAGAAACGTGTGCTTGCATATACACACAGACACACACACCCTTCAAACCCTACCCCTTCAATCCCCTCTCTCACCTGTTTTGGAATCTTTCCCCTAGTTCACATATAAGAATCATAGCTTTTGTGCAAAGTCATCCGCCAGTGCCAATGCCTCACTAGTCACCATTGAAGAAACTCAAAATAAACAGCCTCATCCCCACCCCCGCTCTGGCTCAGTAAAACCAACTACCAATTGAGCACAAAAAGTGCCTAGTGAAAAACAAACAAACAAACAAACAAGAAACCCTTCAAAATAGGGAGCAGTCACATTTTGGGGGAGGGTAACAAAAGCTTTTATTTGCAAAGGCCCTGAGCTAGAGAGACTTTTTAAAAATTTTTTATTATTTTTTTAAATTCACAAAGGCACACTGCTCCCTGGGAAGAGAGATGATGCCAGGAGCCCCTGGGACACTGGGCCACTTCCCTCACTTCTGTGGTGAAAGGGAAAAAAGCTGCTTTAATTGTGAAAGTTTATTTTTTCACAGCAGACTTTAGAGGAAGACCCTTGGCAATCCTCACTTTGAAGCCTTATACACGGCCGTCACCAGCTCTACTTTTATACATTTGAAATAAAAATAGCTCAGCAGCAATTTGCTTCTTTTTGACTCTTGTTTTAAAACTCATTTCTCTCCTACCTTTGAAGTGCAGAGAACTCTCTTAGTCACCAGCCTTTTTGGATGGCAAAACGTTAATCACAGGAATTTATTTTCTGTGCTAACCAATGTTTTCCTTGGAAACTTTTTTTTTTTTTTAATCACGGAGACAGAACTTTTTAAAAAGATATAAATTAAATCAGATTGTGGGGACCTTTCCCTGGGGAAGAACACCTTCCTTTAGAAGATTCTCCCCATCACTGGGACGTTCCAGGAGCCTCCAGTTCTTACAGAGAGAAGAAAATATTTCCCACCAAGACATCAAGTCAAAGAGCATTTTCTTCTAAGGAGATCTTACTCCAGTGCTCTAAAAGGGAGATTCTAGTTATAGTGAACAGGGGCCCAAGGGCAAAGCGGAACCGCAAACAGCCCCGATGCTCTCAGGCATGTCTCCTTTCTGCCCAAAGTTTCCCCGAGTGCCTATGAAAGATTTGGAGGCGTTTCTCCAGAGCTCTGATCAGCAGATTTGTTGTGTGGATTTAGATCAATTTTTTCTTATGGCAAATCTATATGTTATTCTCTGTCTTCATTTGGTGCTATTTGCTGAGTGGTTGTTACTCAGGGGCAAGGGTCGCTCTCTGGCGGCTGAAGCAGCCCGGCAATCTTTTACTCCTCACGGGAGGAGTGCGAGATATTAAATCACACTTGACGTACCTGAGGCCCAGTAACTTCATCCATATTTTATCTGCTGTAAATTTAATACCACAGCACTTTTTAGGGTGATGTATTTATTAACTGGCTGGGGATGAGCAGTACAGAAATTCAGTTTGTTCAGGAAAATACAATGAAGACAGTCTGACAAGTTTATGAAGTAAGCACAATAGCTATTTATTACTTTTTAAGCACACGGTTGGCTGAAATGTCTTTAGCAGTGTTTGTTCAGTCAGTGCATAATGCTTTCTAAATCATCTCCGCTTATGATTTTTTTTTTCTTTGAATGTTAATAAAGTCTTTTTCTCGGAAAGCAACCTGCTGGCCCCCACGTGCTGGGGCTCGGTTTCGGATGGCTTCCCTGGTGCTCTTCAGGGAGAGAACCATATCTTTGTTTTGCACCAAGTGCCCTGCGGAACTGTGGGAAATGGAATCGCCTTCAGACCCGCTGCAGCCAGTCTCCTGCCCCATAAGTCATGTGTGAAACTGTTTCAGAATGACGGTTCCCAGGAGCCCTGCTTCCCTCAATTCTGCTTGCTGAACTTTTCATTCTTCCTTTCATCCTTTCTTTCCTCCCTTCCCTCCGCCCTCCTCCCTTCCTTCCTTCCTCCCCTTATTCCTCCCTCCCTTCCTTCTTCCTCCTCTCCTCCCTCCCTCTCTCTTCTCCTTCCTCCCCTCCTTCCTCTCCTCCTTCCTCTTCTTCTTCCTCCCTCACCTCCTTTCTCCCTCCTCTACTTCCTCTCCTCCTCCCTTCCTGCCCCCTCGCTCCCTCCCTCCCTTCCTTCCCCCTTCTTCCTCCCTCCCTCCCTGCTTTCATTCCTCCTCTCCTTCCTCTCTTCCTTTCTCCCTTCCTTCCTCCCCTCTTTCCTCCTCTCCTTCCTCCCTCCCTTCTCTACTTCCTCCCCTCCTCCCTTCCTCCCTCTCTCCCTTCCTCCCTTCCTTCCTTGCCCCCCTTCTTCCAACACTGTCACTGTTTCGCAGTGTGTGTGCTCCCAAATCCTTACTTTACCTGCACACAAATGACAGGCTTTGCTCTGGTGAGCCACAGGCTCGCCCCACTTGCCCTTTCTCTGTCTGCAGGCAGGTGAAGTTAGCTCTTCCCTGAAAGGGAGAATGAGGTCTGCTCCATTGGTTTGTATAATCATGAAGTCTGACTCAACATCGTTTTCCTTCTCTTTCTTCAAAGAGCAAATCTTGAGGACTTGGGCAGAGCTGAGCCATCTGTAAGTTCTAGCGAGTAGGGACAGCATTCTTGTAGCTAGAAAGGTTGCCCTCCTCTGCTCAGTTGTGGATCATTTTCTTTGGTGCTCTTTGGCTTTCAGTCCATGTGGTCACCAGCCTGCAGCAGATATCTCGAAAGAAAACAGGAAGGCTCTCCACTTTA
This sequence comes from Lontra canadensis, assembly GCF_010015895.1. Lineage (NCBI taxonomy): Eukaryota > Metazoa > Chordata > Mammalia > Carnivora > Mustelidae > Lontra > Lontra canadensis. Next base: position 6,318,673 of record NW_022631106.1, on the reverse strand, counting down.
CCATCAGGATTAAGACGAAGTGTCCCAATCCCAGAAACCAGGGCTACAGCAGTGGTTCTCCAAGTGTGTTTTGAACCACTGGCAACAGGACGCCTTGGGAACTTGTTGGCTCTGCAAATTCTCTGGCCCCACCCCCGAGATCAGAAGGGAGGCGGGCGTGCGTGGTGGGGGAGTGGGGGTCAGTGGTCCACGTTTTAACAAGCCCTCCAGGTGATCTTGATCATGTGCAAGTTTGAAAATCTCTGGACTCAAGTCTTAATGAATTACAAACCAAGACCTATGTACAATATCAGTGTCCTTGATTTGCCCCCCACGCCCACTGCCCCAATATAGCAGGGTTCTGGCAGGATCTGCCGCGTCATGATCCTCAGGGAGGGAGCACAAATTTGACTGCCTTTAGCAACACTGCTCTGACAAAGTGCATTCCGGTGCCAGATACAAATACTGTTTTGGATTTGTCAGTATATTTAGAATCATCTCTTGGCATGGCTTCTTGTGAGATGACTCAGTTTTGCTTCAGGAAGGGGGCGGGCCGGGGGACTGGCATTTTTTGAGGGAAAGAAAACGGTTATCAGTAAATCTCTTCAAAAAGTTAACTCCTACCACTTTTTATTACAATGATGATAGATACATTTATGTCCTTTTGGTCTTCATAATGCCTTTTCTCCCCCAAATAAGATCGGAATATTTTCAGGAAAAGTTTCAATTCAATTGGGTATGCACCGTCTCCTTCCTGGCCCTCTACTATGGCATGATTTAAAAATAAACAGAATATATGAAGAGGGAATACTTCAAATCTATCTTTTTATCATCATTTAAAAATATATTCACTCTTTTTACCTTCCTGAGTGCATCATTGCAAAATGCTTTTCGATTCATCCCTTGATGTTTTTTCCTCTCTGAAGCATTGGAGAATGCAAATCTCCAGGACACACTGTTGCCTCTGACTGAGTGTATCAAACCAAATGATCAGAACACGAGCTTTGAATCTTATACTCAGAGGGCGTTGATTGCGTCATAGTCCATGGGTCAAGAAAAGAGGGTTACTACAGTGCCCGCAAGTCACAAAAGAACTTGAATTCACCTCCAAAATCTGGGGATGCTTTTGGGTTTCACAATTTGGAACTTAGATGAAATTATAATCTGAATTGTTTCTTTTAACTATAAAATGTGTTTCTCTTAAGAAGGTCACATAGGAATGAAGGGAGACACACTGATATGACAAGAGCAAAATTAAATGAGTTACCAGAGCCTAAATCTCTGAAATCTGCTCTTCCCTTTTACTCCAGGCTCATAACAAAGAATTCATGGAGAACAACATCTCTTTTAAGCGGATACATATTACACATCTTACGTATTACAAATCTTTATAATTCTGAACTTCAGGAAATGGAGGCCGAAGGAAACTCTACTGATTAGGATAGCCTGTTATATAAAGCAGTTTTGTTTTCCATACAGCGGATCGTGACGCAGTTGTGGCTCATGAAATCAATTTCGTTGGTCATGATCTGCATCAAAGAATTAAACTGAGGAAACTAGCCTAAACTACAATGGAACACCGTAGAGAACAACAGAATCCATTACAGTATACAGCGAGGTTGAGTCTTACTTCCAGGAAATGTTTTAGTATAAGGGTGTACATGAGTGTTCATAAAAACCCCAAAAAGAGAGTACTGAATATTTATAGTTTAATAGTTTTGTTATTAGTGATTTGTCTGGAACTTCTTACCTTTAACAACAACAAAACAATAGCAAAAGCCCCCCACCCCCATAAATTCAGGCTAGAGGCTGTTGGAAGGAGAAGGAGATAGCTAGGCACAGTTAGGCACAAAGCTTAAAACTTGTCCTCAGATACCTTGATTCATTCATCATTCATTCATTCATGAACCATGAGTAAATTAATAAATTTCCCTATGCCTCAACGTCATTATCGTTGTGAAATGCCACTCACAACAGAACCTGTGAAATGCCACTCACAACAGAACCTATTAAGTTATGGTGAAGATTAAATCAGTTACTACATGTGCTTAGAATAGTGTACATACTAAACGCGATGTGAGCTATTAACATAATTATTATCTACATTTAATGTATGCCGACTGTATATAAGACACAATGCCAGGCTCACAGGGAATCCAAAAACGGTTGTCCATTTTCATCTGTGACTGCTCACAGAAGGGACATTCAGATAAAGCTTCTATATATTGCCTTTGGACATAAGTCAAAATGAAGGGACGTTGTCCATGTTTACGTAAGAAATATTTATCTGTCTACTTGTCTATCTATCGTCTATGAATTCTGACAAAAAGAAATAAAAGTCAAGACTTTTGACGAGAGTTTAAGGTAGAACAGAGGAACGTTGAGAATATGCCAACCTTGTCAGACTGGGTGACCTTGGTCAAGAGTCTTCACCTTGTACAAGCATCTTCGTCTTTGAAGTTGGAGATCTGGGCTATTATTTCCAAGGTCCCTGCTGCTGTGGACTGAATCGTGTCCCCCTGAATTCACACACGGAAGCCTGACCCCAATGTGACTGTATTTGGAGACAGGGCCCTTCGGAGGTAATTAGGGTCAAACTAGGTCATAAGGGGGGACCCGAACCTATAGGACTGGTGTCCTTACAAAGGGAAGCAGTGCCCGAGATCCTTCTCGCTCTTTCTCCATGCACACAGAGGAAAGGCCATGTGAGGACACCGTGAGAAGGCACTGCTTGAAAGCCAGGAAGAGAGGTCTCCAGGGAAATCCAGTTGGTTGGAACCTTGATCTTAAACTTCTAGCTTCCAAAACTGCGAGAAAATAACTGTCTGTTGCTGCAGCCACCCAGTTTGTGGTATTTTGTATGGCAGCCCCAGCGGACTGAGACATCTGACTCTGAGGTTTGTGATGGCTGCAGACATGTGGCACTGGGCAGTTTCTACCGTCTCTCTTTCCCGACGGTCCCAGTTCTGGGACTTGAGAATCTTTGCTCTGGAATGGGAGTCAGTTCAGAAACACAGGCTGGACCTTTGTCCAGGTGGAAATGGACAGCCCTCTAGAGTAGTTCTCTCATGAAGTTCTCTACCCTGACACGTACTCCTAAAGAACTGGTAAAGTCAAGGCTTGAGGGAAATGCAAATCTGCTTTTTCCAAAAGCAACTGGTGAGGAGGATTTCGGTGAAATTCACAGGCTTGTAGTTTTCAGGACAAGACAATGCTGAACTGGGTTTAATATTGTTCCCCCCAAAATTCATATCCTGGAATCTGTGAACGTGACCTTGCTTGAGAGATCCTTTGGAAAGAAGAGCTGTAATTAATTTAAGATGAGTCCATCTGGGACCCAAATCTGTTACAAGAAGAGGGGCATTTGGTCACAGGTGTACAGGGGAGAAGTCCACATGAAGACAGAGGCAGGGATTGGAGTGATTTTTTTTTAATACAAGCTGAAGAACAGCAGGAATTTCTGGCAAGCACCAGATACAAGAAGAGGTAAGGAAGTCTTCTTCCCTGGAGCCTCCAGAGTGAGGAGCATTTCCTCGCTGACCCCTCAATTTTGAACTTCTAGCTTCCGAACAATGGGAGAATATATTTCTGTTGTTGTAAGCCACCCAGTTTGGGATAATTTGCTATGACAGTCCTAGGAAATGAATACAGCGCTTAAGAATAGTAACTGTATTATAAAAATACAAGTGCAAATAATTTATGTTTTGAAACAATATGTAAAATTTGATATAAATCAACTGCTCCCTCCCCACTTGTAAAAATTCCCCCAAATCCCATAAAACAATGAATGTAGTTTAGAACGGTAGTCATAAAATGACCAAAATGCATTGTCCTTCCTTTTGTATTCATCAGTCCCCCTCTATGGGTTAAGCAATACACAATTGTACATTGCACTGCAATTTCACCTTACAGGCACACAATAGGCCTAAGTAAATCCGAGAAGTTGTTTCTACATCCCTTTTCCTGAAGCAGGGGACACAGTCTGTACTGCTAAGCCGAGGGAGAGTCAAGCATGCATTTTGGCAAAAAATGAACCAGTTGGAAGAGGAAGAGTTGGGGTTATGGAAGGGGAGGCCCCGCGTCTTTGCTTTATGTGTCAGATGTCCTTATTCAACCTTTAGATGTATGTCCCACACTTTTCTTATTTTTTGACGCTGAGTAATCCGAAGTCCGGGGCTTGTTTCCATAACACCGAAAGCCCGGTGCACTCTGCATGAGGAGCTGGGGATTCAGGGATGCTGAAGATAATCCCTGTCTGGAGAGAATGTGCCAGGCCCAGTGCCTGAGATGCAGGTGAAAATAATAATAAAAAGAAGTACAGAATGTGAAAAACAAGTCCGGAAAAGAGCCAGGATGCCAGCAAATCACCTCAGCAGGAGGCCTCCAGCCCTTTTACACCTGAGCAGTAAGCATCCTTGGGGAAGTAGGAAGTGCTTCTGGAAGGGAGCGGGCAGGTGAGCAGGGTCACCAGCTTGGCTCCTGGTGTGGAGGGGAGTTGCCTGACGTGCGGTGGGAAGGGACCCGCCTATAGAGGAAGGCTGGGACCAGTCTGGCTAAATGAGGTGGGGCCCCTTCTTGAAGGAGTCTGTTCCTCCCCACCCCCGGACTCCCCTCCCCCATCCCAGAGAGGACTGTAATGAAAGGGGGAATTCGAACTTGCTGTCTTTTCCCCAGATGACTCTTGCTGCACGTTGGGTTACAGGAGATGGTGATGATAGGGGCGGGGGACCCAAAGAGAACTATTTCCTTTGTCTCGAGTTCCAGAGGTTCAGGACTCTTGGTATGTGGAAGGCCTTTGAGGTTAAGGCAAAAGCTGCATTTCTACATGAGTTTCATTTTTTCTTATAATTTCACAGACCCGAGCCACCTGTGGTTCTTGCGAGCGCATGCAGACAAGGTGAGGTGGGAGTGAAGGTCCCATGACATCGTCTGGTGCCCAGAGCATGCCTGGGCCTCAGGGCTCCATATGCAGATCTCCTCTGGTCCCGAACCCACCCTGTGTGGTGCCTGCCACGCAATTCCTGTCTCAACACAGGGGACGCTCAGAGCGCGGGGCGGGGAGTTAAGTGTTTTGTCAGGAGGTCTGAAATAGCCAGCTGAAGGCCCCTTTGCCATCGATCAGGGAAGGGCTGGGAATCTGCATTTCTGCAAGTCATCCAGGGTGACTTGGTGCATTTTCAGAGGTTTGAGGGTCCCTGAGCTACACTCCGTGGAGTGGCCTGGAGGGCGTCTCAGGACAAAGCAGCCTCTGTGTTTTCCCTGAGGTTTGGACCCTCATCCCACATCATGAAACACAAGAGAGAGACGGATGGTAAAGTCATTTTCATTGTTATCCAGGAGGATTGGGGCGGGGTGGTGAGGGGCAGCCAGGGCCAAAAGAAGTAGTAAAGGAGAAAAAAAAACCTGTAAGATGAGAAAGGCAAATGAAGCAAAGAAATGACATGAATGAACAATTTGAAGCGGCAGGAGAGGAAATGTGACAGGGCCTCGCTCAAGGAAAAGGGAGGGAAGATCAAATATTTCAACTTCACTGGCCCCCCTTTGTTCCTCTATGAGCCCCACCATTCCCCACTTTCTACCTCCTTCCCTTCATCAGAGGGTGGTCAGTGGTGAGGGGGTAGACAGATTCATACCCACAAGGTGAGAGGGCGAACCAGCACACCTGAATGATTTGTGCTCGCCCCTTCGGCGCCCCCCTCCGTGTCCACCCTAACAGTGATGGCAAAACACAGAATCAACAGGCCCCATTTAAATTTCTTCACAATTAACTCAAATGAGAGAATCTGGTACTCCGGTTGGCTTTGAAAACCCTCTTTGCGGTTCTGATCAGTATCCCTCCTTTTGATGAGCATCCCTGCTTAAAAATCCCTGAGCTGGATCGTATTGGGGGATTTTTATTTATTTTTTTCCACTCCAACAACCGGTTTTTACCAAGTATTCTTAGTACAAGTGTCACAGGTGTGTGGGGAAGCATTTCGTCCTGCTTTGGTATCTGAAATAGAAAGCCCCCAGTGTTTCTTATATGTAGGCCAACAATTTCCTCCCACGCCGTCTGCACCACTGTTTGTTTTAAGCGTGGCCTAATTTCATGTTAGGAGTGGGTCTGGGAAGGCAGCCATTCTCCCGGAATATGACAGGACGGAGGTATCGATATCAGCTCTGGGGACGAGAAGAAGACTTGAACTGCTGTGTTCCCCAGGGGCCTTGGTCGCTGGTGAAACCGAGAATTTGTGCTCCAGTTAAAAATAGGCTTCAAAAAGAAAGTGCTGGGGGGAAGTACCAGCCATTTAGCTTTTGATCAGTGGGATGAACTGATAACATTTTGGGCCAGGGAGATGTCAGTCAGCCCAGCGTGTGCTGAGGGGGGCACACGGCAAGCAGCAGAAGAACCGGGAAGGGAAAAAGTGGGTGGCAGGAAGGGAGGACTCTGAGCTGGCACTGGTGGAAGTTACTGGGGGCTTCCGGAGGCCTTGCTGTCCTGTGCTTTAAGAGCATGGTGCTGATGGCCACCAGGGGGGAGGAGGTTGGAAGCTCTGCTTTATTGACAGCTGCTATGGTCTGAATGCTCATGTTCCCCCAAAATTCTTATGTTGAGACCTAATCCCCGATGTGATAGTATTAGGAGGTGGGACTTGGGGGACATGACCAGGTCACAAGGGCAGAGCCATCATGAATAGGATTAGTGTTCTTATGAAAGGGAGCCCAGAGATCTAGCTCACTCCTCCCACTGTGTGAAGACACAGGGAGAAGGGGGTCATCTGCGAACTGGGAAGGGGATCTCTCCAGACACTGAGTCTGACAGCACCACAACCTGGGACATCCCAGCTTCCAGAATGATCAGAAATACCTTTGTTTTTATAAGACATTCAATTTATGATATTTTTGTTGTAGCAGCTCGAGCAAACGAACACAGATACCGTGAGCAATCACTCCTCCTCAGCCTGGACCCTGTTCTTTCCCTGAGGCTGCGCTGGAGACGCTCTTACACTGGGTTTTTGCGTGTGGCAAAAGGAAGTGGTTTTGACAAGGATGGCCTCAAGATGGTCTATCGGACTACTTTGCTGGCACGAGCTTAGAAGTTCGTGCAAGTGCCTAGGTGTACACCCACGTGCATATAGTGTGTGTCTGTGTCAGGCTAGAGTGCCACATGCTTGTGGGGGAAGGGGGGAGCTTAAACAGCAGACCTCTGCTTCTTGAGGTTCTGGAGTCTGCCGGGCCAGGATCAAGGTGCTGGCTGATTCCGCTCCTTATGAGGGCTCTCTTTGGGGACTGCAATGGCTGACTTCTCTGTCTGTCCTCATATGGCCTCTCTTCAGTGCAGGAACAGGGGGAGAGAGAGAGAGTGAGAAGGAAGGGGAAGAGAAAGGAGAGGAGAGGGAGGGAGAGGGGTCTTTTTCTATAAGAAGGCTGCTTATAAAGGCCAGTATCATGAGGGTGTCACTTTTATGACCTCAGCTAGCTCAAATTATCTTCCAAATGCCCCATCTCTAAACACCATCCCACTGGGGGTCATGGCTTCCACACATCAATTTTAAGGGGACACATCAGTGAGTCCATTGTACCCTCATCAACTTCATCATGACCCGAGAGGCCAACATTAATCCCCCATTGCACCAATGAGTCAGTGGGGCTCTGAGCAGAGCTGGGATCAGAGCCCAGTTGGTCTTCAAAGCCATGGGTTTGCTGCTAAGCCATTCCAACTCTCCAGTGTGGGGCCTCTGACCTTGTCAGTTAGGAAGTACACAAATGGCAGAGGTGTTTGTTCTCTGTGTTGGTGTCTGTCAGAAACACCTTGAAACTAGGCATTCAGTCTCTGAACCAAGTTGCCTTCCACTCACATCTTGTCTCAGTGTCCCAGGCTTTTGCTTTCCCCCCTTCCTCCCTTCCCTTCCCTTTCCTTCCCTTCCCTTCCCTTCCTTTCTCTTCCCTTGGCTTCTCTTGGCTTCCCTTGCCTTGCCTTCCCTGTCCGTCCTTCTTTCCCTTCTTCCCTCCCTCTCTTCCTTCCTCGCTCCATCCCTCCTTTGTTTCCTTTCTTCCTTCCCTTCTTTTCACCCACTCACTAGCTACCTTGTCAGTTGAGTCTTTTTTCCTGTCCCTCATCTCCTGACTGGGTGAGGTTATTAGGCATATAACCTTGTATTTGCCCCACTTGGTTCCTGTCACAGCTGCCTTCTAGACACACAGATGATTCTTGTCATTCACGAACTTTGCTGCATGTTAGGGTCTCCTGGCCATTGTCTGAAAGATCCTTATGCCCAGGCCCATCCTCATGCAGATTGACTCCGAATTTGTCGGTGATGGACTCTAGGAGAGGCAACAGTTTTCCTCCACCCTCTTAGGGTTCCTGACTGGGTCTGATACTTAACCTGACAGCAATAGATTAATGGGAGAAAAGCATACACATTTATTTAATGTGAGTTTTCCATCACACAGTAGACTTTACAAGGAAACGAAGACAAGGAGAAATGGGTCAACCTCAATATGGTTATGGTAGTTTTGATAAAGGGTAAACAGTTGTGGAGAAATGTCTACCGGGCCAAGGCCATATTTTGGGATGGTGTCTCCTGAACCCCATCAAGACCGAGGCATCTCCCCAGGTTTGTGCAATGTGCGGCCAGCTGTGAATGTATAGAATATGGCAAACCATCAGTGCTTTCCAAATAAACATTTGTTGAGCATCTACATCATGCAAGGCACTTGGGAGACAGGGATGAATGCCCTCACTCCCATGTACACTAAAGGTGGGGGAGAGCTTTAAAATGCAAATCGTACTGTTTCCCACCTCCTTACCTTGCTTGGAGCACTTGGCATTAAAGTGTTTTTAAGCTTCTTAAGTGTATGGTCAGGTCTTCCTCTTGCATGATGGTGAGGACGGGGGCCATAAGTAGAGGATCTCCACACATAATTTATTTTTCTTATCGCACCATTACTTTTGACCTCTTTCCTCATCAAACCTTCAACAAAAGCTGCTGATGTGCGGCAAAATGGACTCATTGGAGCCTCATCTCTATTTTTCTCGCTCAACCTTTTGTAGAGGTGCTAATGAGAATTAAGTCACCCAAAAGGTGGACCGCAGCAGGGGACATGCAGAGATTCAAAGAGCCTGCATCATCTGCTCAAGACGTTTTCTAAGTTCTATTTATTTTCAAGCAGATGATCACAATAATGCACAGGAGGTGGGGGGCGGGGTGCTGCTGGTGTGAGAGTTCGTGTTACATCGTCGGAGATTGTATTTCAGCGTAGATGCAGTCCAACCACTGGGCTCAAAGTAGAGCACTCGGCATTAATGGCTACTGACCATCTTGTCAAGTTCAGAGTCCCGCCAAAACCCTTGAACACAAATTGGACCCCAGGTGGCCATGCGGCTTCCAGCTTTTGGTAATGCTCCAACTCATGGCTTTTGCAGACCCCTACCTGGGATCTTACTGTTTTCAGTGAAGGCTTCTCTCTATTTCTGGATTGGTGAAGCTCACTCTGACTCACCTGAGCTCCGCAACCCTATGTCCCCGTTTCTAAACTGGGACGTTTCCCCTGATATTCAGGAAGATGTGTGGACTAGAGAAAATGAAGCACGAAGAGGTGTTCAGCATAGTGCCCAGCCCTGGCATCTAAGCTCACAGCCTGTGTTAAAATGACTTCCGTCTCTTTTCCTTGTGTTGTCTCCCTCTTGGCTTTCAGAACCGAGAAAGCTTAAGCTTCTGATTGTTTCAAATGGCAACAGCTCCATAATTTGTCCCATTTCTTTACCACATCTGAGGACATCTATGGAATAAAACAAAAGACTGATCTGAAATTAATGAGCTTGGGGAGGATCCTAACACTAAAGAACTTCAGAGGGTTCAAGGGCATCAATTCCTTTGTCCAAGTCTTTTTCAGTGGAGAGACTTAAAATATCATTGTTTATTCAATGATGTGAGCACTTCTGGGGTAGAGTCATAAAATGGCACCTGAACGAAAACGTGAAAGTCCAGAATAATGGATCTTACAAATGGAAACAATATTGAGATGGAATTTCTAGCCAGCAGCAGATAGCTAGAGGTCAGGCTTCTGGAGAGGAAACGGGAAGATAAGCCAAGAAAATGGCAGCTTCAAGACCAGTAGGAAACCCGGGTGTGGAACGAGATCCCACCATTGTGCCCACTGGCTGATGGCCGGGAGCATCCAGCAAGAGCATGAGAGTGGTGCCGGTGACACTGGTCGTGCCTTTGTATTGGGCCACCAGCTGAGGTGCCTCTGGCCTCGGCAGGACAAACAAGAAGGGATCTTTCTGCTCATCTCTCGGTCACGAGTCCACTCTATGGAGAAGTGCCTCTTTCCATTTCCCAGATCTACCTGAGTGGCCGCCCATGTAAATAGAATGGCTATTTCTGTTAAACAGAGCTTAACTATTTCTGAAACAGCCATTTATTTGTGAAGACGATTTTATGTTAATTTAATTATAAGAAAATTGAAAAGTGTAATACATAGCTAAGCCCTTAAGGCCGGTTAATCTATTTGGATTGTAACAAATATAATTTTTATTAGCTCAGCCTATTTGGATGGTAACGAGTGTAACCTTTCCATAGACATTACAGACTCTGAGTTATGGTCTATTTTTATGTAAAACCAGCCTTGAGTAGAATAAAAAGAAAGTTCTTTTATCTGTCATTGTGTTATGGAATCATTATATTAATGAGAGTAGAATCTGAGCCATTCCTATTATCTCAGAATGGAGCTCATGTCTTCTCTAGGTGTGATTGGGGGGGGCAGGTAGTTTTGAGAAAAATGATCAGTCTTATAGAGAGGTAAGATATTCTGAGACCTTCTGTGGATGAAATACGTCGATTTTTAAAAAAGGTTGGATTTATTTATTTGAGTGAGAGAGAGAGAGAATGCATGTGTGAGGGCGGGGAGGAGCAGAGAGAGAGGGACGAGCAGACTCCATGCTGAGCACAGAGCCCACCACGCGGGGTTCAGTCTCACAACCCTGAGATCATGACCTAAGCTGAAACCAAGAGTCGGACACTTAATGGACTGAGACACTGAGGCACCCCCACATATGTTGATTTTTAAGGGGGAAAGTAGCTCATTTTTTCCAGTCAATCATCTATCCAGAGCCTCAACTCTCTTGAAACCCAATAGGCCAAAGTGGTTTCAGATGGTCTGAGTACCAGGAAAGCTCTTTTCTTTCATAGAAAAGTCTCCTATTTTATCCGGTTTCCCAGCCCGGGACAGACCGCAAACACGGCAACCGATACGGTAAGATTTACATGCCGAGCGCGCTCAGCAGCGTCAAGAACAGACCCTGGAACCCAACTGGCTGTTCTAATCCCAGCTTTGCTGCTTCCTTCCTGGGTCACCTATGTGCCTCAGTTTCTCCTTCCATAAAGTGGGGATGGCAGTTGAAGTGCCTGTCCCAGAGAGCTGTGTGAGGACATGGAGAAGTGAATAAATGTAAAACACATTGAACAGCTCCTGTCACAGAGACAGCCCGACCTGGGCGTAATAGTGCATTCTTCCCATACCGATGGAGGTAGCACGATGGCTGTTTTCATTTTTCCAAAATGCCATTTTCCTTTTTAGGCTCCATGGCCACATTGCACAGTCTTGAACTTTTCGTCAGTATCATTTTTTTTTTTCACTATGCCAAGAGTAGCTTTGAAATGTATACACGTTTAAAAGTTCATGCCAAGTTTGGGAAAATTTCTGTATGATAAGCCATGGTGCTTAATGGAGCCCTCACTGTGTGTCAGGCCCGGGACTGAGTCCTTCCTGTATTAGGTGAGCACAGAGCATTCCATGCAAACCCAGAAACCTAGATGGCAAGAGTAGGTCTATGATTAATTCCTCAACTATCCTTAGACTAACTGAGATACAGCATCATGTTGAATTGTCCCTACAGCTCCAAAGGACAGGAAGTGCCAAGATCATTTATAGGTGAGCAAACAAGGCCTTAGAGAAGTCAGATGCTGTGCTCAGAGTCCCGTAGCCAGAACATGGCAAGGCCAGAATTCAAATACAAGTTTGCTCTACTTCCATATGCTTACCTTTAACCACTGGACTATGTTCTCTGTTTCAGTCAGCTCAGGCTGCCATAACAGAGTATGGTAGACTGGGTGATATGAAGAAAAGAAATGTATTTCTCACAGTTCTGGTGGGCTAAGAAGTCCAAGGTCAAGGTCAGACTATTTGGTCACTTATGAGGGCACTCCTCTTGGTTTGCAGACAGTACCTTCTTGCTGTCTCCTCAAATAGGGAATAGGAGATGATCTCTCTGGTGTCTCTCCTCTAATGATGTTAATGACACTAATTCCATTTATGAGGGCTACACCCTGGGGACCTAACCACCTTGCAAATCCCTGCTTCCTAATAACATTGCATTGAGGATTAGAGAATCCATATATGAATTTGCAGAGCACAACCATTCTACCCGTAGCCGTTCCCTTCCCCTCTAGATCAGAATCTCTGACATATTCACAACTTCAATAGCTGTTCACTAAAATAGCTGTTCACTTATAGAGTATCTTCCCTGAAGGGTAAACATCCACAAAGTTTAAGTTAAGGTGATTCCACTGTACAAAACATGATTTTTCTTGATTCATAAAAATGTTGGCTCAGAATTCCACCAAATGGAAGTTCAAGAGGACTTTATATGACTCTAGGAAACTTTGCTTGAGGGAAACTTGAGTGACTTGAATCATCCAGTCACTTTGTCCACTCCTTGTTTTAGAAGGAACAGGAAAGATGGAAAGGTTTTTTGGGGCCCATTCCCAGGCAAGCGCTGTGTCACGTGTTCCTAGGTTTCCATGATGTCACCCACACTCTAGAGTAGTAGGAAGCAGGGCTCACCTTCTCTGAGCTATATTCACTTATTTGTATATTCACATTCCCACTTATTCAACAAGTATTTTTTTTTTTTGAGCTCCAATTTGATGCCAAATGCTACAGTAGGCTCCGAAGATCAAGTGAACAAAAGCAAGCAATCAAGGAATGCTTTTCTCATTCCATCAGTTACTCAGTCAAGGAATGCTTTCTGAGACTCCTAAGCAGAGAACAGGCTAGTCTAGTGAGCACGGTGATCAACCCCATCCCGATAACCAGGGACCCAGGCGTTCCCCAGGGAGACTTCCCAGGGCTTTCCCGACTCTCCTAAACTGGAAAAATCCAGAGCAAATAGAGACAAGTACTAACTGGGATCGGGCTTGGAGATCCCATTCTCTGAGAGGAACTAGATTGGAGTTAATTTCTGGTTTAGTTCAAACTCATTAGACCCTTCTCTGAGCACTTTGGCGTCCTGGGAGTGCTGGACCAAAAAAAGAAGAAAGAAAAAGAAAGAAAGAAAGAAGGAAAGAAAGAAAGAAAGAAAGAAAGAAAGAAAGAAAGAAAGAAAGAGAAAGAAAAGAAAGTTCCAGGCCGTTGAATGGGTTGTTGTTGTCCTGACAGGCAGAGGTGGGAAGGGGACCTGGTTTTATACTGACATCCCTGTGGGCCAGCACACCCACTGCCATGTTGGGTTCCAGGACTGGCCGCTAACGTGGTTGCATGGCCATGCCCTCCCAGGCAAAGGGGCATCTGCCAAATTCACCCTGACCCTGTTGGACAAAACTAGCTACAGGGGTTGCAGTGGGTATGGGATGGGAAGGGTGCCAGAGCAAGGCTGCTGGGTTTGACATCTTTCTCCACCCTTTCCTAGCCATCATCATGGGCATGTTCATGAGCTTTCCTATAGTCTCAAAGATGAGGTTATTACTGGTCCAGTAGTTGTACCTATTCACAGGGTGGAGCACAGGGTGTGATGTAATGTTAGCATATTAGAACATTTTGGCACTCAAAAAGTGGCTGGGGTGCAGTGGAAACAAGAACTAACAGAGCTCAAGAAATAGGAGACTGTCTTACTAAGCACTATCATGAGCAATAATGGTGAGCTGGAAAGGGCCGGGCTTCTCTTCCCATCAGGAGGCAGGGGTGAAGTTGCTTTCATGTTCCCTCAGTGCTTGGCTGTGTGGCTTGTTTGTTGGGCCTCTAGGTCATCAGCCAGTGTGGTGCAAGCAGAAACTTGGTGATGTCGGCCCAGAGGCTGCCCCGAAACTGCCACATGGTGAGGGCCAGGATGGGCCACCCTGGAGAAAGGCCGAGCTGTCCAGCCGACACAGCCCTCAGCCTGCTGCTGGTGACGGGGGAGGCCAGGGCCACCTCAGGTGAGTCCAATCAAAGTGCCCAGAAAACCATGCAGTTGTAAGGCATCATCAACTGTTTTTTAACCACTCTGTTTGGACGTGGCTTGTTCCGCTCCTATTCTGGGCCTGGCATTTTAAGCCTCATAAAGAACACAGGGAGGTGGCTATCATTAGCTCCATTTTGCAGACCACGAAGCAGTCTCGAAGCTCATGTGCCTTGTCTCAGAGGGCACACCTCAGCAGCGGCTCTTTCACGCCAGGGCTGACTGACTTTGACTAGGATTTTATGTTGTCTTTTTATGTTGTCTTCCATGTTCTTTAGAACATTATAATATCTTTCCTTTAAAAGGGTCTCCTGTGCGTCCAATTTCCTGTTTTAATACTGGTTAAAACCATGTTTTTTTTTTTTTTTAATTGTTGTTGTTTTTTTTTTTAAAGATTTTATTATTTATTTGCTTGAGAGAGAGTATGAACAGCAGGAAGAGGCAGAGGGAAAGGGAGAGGGACAAACAGGCTCCCCACTGAGCGGGGAGCCTGCGAGGGCCTCAGTCCTAGGGCCTTGGGATCATGAGCTGAGCTGAAGGCAGCCACTGGACAGACTGAGCCACCCAGGTGCCTCCTCTCTTTTTATTTATTTATTTGTTTGTTTGTTTGTTTATTTAATCTGAGAGTAACAAAGCAATTTAAAGATAATTTTTTTTTTTTTTTAAGTAGTCATCTGGTTAAGATCAGGAGAAGCAAGTATTTCTCCACAGACGTCAATAGGATGTTAAAAAAAAAAAATGACTGCAGAAGGCAACGGTGTCCTGGCTTAGGATGTGGAACATGTCCATGAAAATGGGCTCCCTTAGTGAGTTGGCTTTGCACCAACGAGCAGCTGGCAAACCTTTGTGTCAAAACCCAGATACGTCTCTGTCATAACTAGCCAACTACGTGTTTGTAGCCGTAGACAATCCAGGAGTGAACGCGCATGGCTGTATTCCAATAAAACTTTATTTACAAAAATAAGCAGTGAGCTGGTGTTGGCTTCCAGCCCTAGTTTTTGGAACTCTGCTTTTGAGAATTTAACACGGCAGAGATGCCCTTGACCTTGGAGTTTTTCATCAACTCTCCTCCACATCAGGGGATTTGCATTATTTTTCCTCTTGCCCTCTGCCTCCCATTAGTTTCTCTTGTTTTTCTTCCGGCCCTCTCTGCTCCTGCCATGAATACACTGGGCATTACTTTACCACTGGTGACCCTCGAGGCTAAAGGGTGTGTTGACCCAGTATCACCATAGCTGCTGTATGACTTTGATCAAATCTGTTACCATGTGTGCCAAAATATAAGGTAAAATCCCTCTTTCCTCCACATCAACACCAGATTATCACTTTGGAAAAAAAAAAAAAGGCAGTTGCCTTATATTTGACTCTTTGCTAACCCTTCTTTTTCTACTGGGTGTTCCGTCAATCACCTTTTTTTTTTCTTTAACAAAGTACCGCTTGGGGAAAACTGTAGTGCCTAAAACCGTTTCAATTGGTTCTGGCTTTTGATTCTTATAGAGGTAAGCCAAAGACTTTTTATTATTATCTTGTAAGCTTATGAACTTTCAAATCATACTTCCTAAAATCTAAGGTAAAGTTACTTCCATGGGGTAGATAAACAACTGTTCTACTATTCTGTGGCTTGAGATAATAGATTAAAAGTTCTGTATCTCAAACAAATCAGAGGTTAACAGAGGTGATGTGCAAAGCTATATTGATTTAGAAGATTCCAAAGTGGTTTGTATAAGGATGGCAGAGTCCAGTGGTTTTGAGTGTTTTTTTTTCTTTTTTCTATAAAGTGTGAGATTAAAAAACAGTAATAGTTCTAATATGTTATTTTCTGTAAGACGTTTGTCATATCCAGGATTCTGATAATGACATCTATTATATAATATTGTTATAAGAATTGAATGAGATAATGAAGACTGAGCAAGTGCCTGACATCCAGGAGGTGTTCATCATATTAACACCCATTCCCTTCCCCCCACCCCTTAATAATAAAAGGAAATACCTAGGAAAGAAATCAGTTTAGTGCAGTGTTTAATTCAAGGAACCGGTGTTCTATAGAACATGGTGTGGGAATCCTCATGGTTAATTTTGTGTGTTCCTATGGTTGGGCCATCGTGTCCAGCTATTTGGCCGAACATTATTCTGGATGTCTCTCTGAAGGTGTTTTTTATGGATGACATTAGAAATCAGTGAACCTTGAGTAAAACACATGCTACGTTATGATGGGTGGGCCTCAACAAATCAGTGGAAGGCCTAAATAGAACTCAGTTTGACTTCCTCTGAGGAACCCTATCAGTGAATTTTCTTTGGATTTGGATGATAACTCTCTTTTGGGTCTCTAGGCTGCCTGCATTCTCAATCTCATGAGCCTATCCCTTAAAATCTCTCTCTCTATATATGTCCCGTTGGTTCTGTTTCCCTGAACAATTGTGACTAATACATCTACTTTCCATGTAACATTTTAGGAAACAGACCAGGCCAAAGAGGATTAGGAGAAAATAGTGAAGAAGATGGGGGGAAAATTAAACTTTGGTTAAAGAAATGATTTCTCTGTGTCAAACAGTCCTCGTGATATTTTGCATTCCTTTTAAAATAATGAAATTGTATTTGGCTACTGCCAAGTGCACACGCATCCTCTCTGTGGAGATGGCTCATTGTCTTACTGATAATTAGGCAAATGGGATGAAAAGACAATTGTCATTCTCTCTGAACTTGAGCTCACCACAGGAATTGTGTGTGCGTACATGTGTGTGTGTGTGTGTGTGTGAAAGAGAAAGAGAGAGAGGGAGAGGGAGAGAGGGAGAGATATTATTTTAATAAACACAGAAGGGAAGTACAGAGCAGGAGCAGGAGGAAAATGAAGGAAAGTTTTAAGTTTCATATTTCAACTTGAAAACCATTGTGGGAAGTATCAGTGTTCTTCAAAGGAAAAAGGATACACACTTGAAAGGGGGCAGGATATGAACAAGAGAGGGTGTAAGGGGGTGCTGAGTGGAGAAGGAAGCTCGCCATATGCAGGGTCCTGAGGGAAGCGTGGATAAACAAAGTGAGAGGCAGGCTCACTTCCGGAAGTCAGGGGGAACCCGGGGAAGGCAGCTGGGGAAGAGGAACACAAAGACCCCTCCTGAGGCACTGAGGGAGGCAGGCGACTTCCCACAGATGCCCCCAAATGTTTATGAGCCACATGTGGAAAGAAAGATAAGCTCTGAAAGCTCTTTAGAGTCGAATCCACAGAGGTCACAAGTTTTGAGGGCAGCTTGGGGAAGCACAAATAAAGATGTGAAGGATTTGGATTTGGAGAAAAAGGCACGTGGAGTTTGAACGAGACATACCAGGCGACAGGGAGAGCGGTATCGACAGCGCTAGAAAGCCGTTCCGGTGGAACATTTACAAATAGGACCAACTCTTCAAAAATACTTTTGCATGAGGGACATGTCAGAGAATGTTAGCTAGGAGCCAAAGGGAAAATAATGCTTAACTGAAAGGGTAAGACAGTGACCACAGGGCGTGAGGAGTTTAGAGGCATTTTAAGCTAGCTTGGCTCAAGTTGAAAAGTAATTAACCCATGTTATATATTACCTGTTAATGTGTCCACATTAACTGTTAAAATATAAACAATGAGGGCAATTATTAAATGTGGAAGTGGTCTAACTCCAGAAGAGAATAATGGGTTTTGTGTATATTTCAAAGACTGCTGATGTATTTCAGTGAAATTATATACTGTCTTGGGAAAAACTAAGTATACATATAATAATAATAATAAATAACTGGATGGCAATCTTCCCAAATTCTTCCAAATTCTACCTCTAAATGTACCATATCCTTATGATCTTAAAGTCTTGGTTTTACCATGTACAAGAAAGGCAGAACAATTGGGGAGCAGGCATGGATATCAAGAGGCTAAAACCTGTCACAAGGGTGAGTTAACATTGGAAGAAAAAAATCTTTTCCTGTGCTTACTGATATTTAAAATTTTCAAATCTCAAAGTTGCACTGACATTTTATTTTTGAAGGAGCAGAGGTGAATTTAGTCTAACATTGCTGGTTGTAATATGGCTTTTCCCCATCTATGTAAGCACACCACTACCCCAAGAGAGAGACAGAGAGAGAGAGAGAGGGAAAAGGAGGGAGGGTGGGCGGGGAGGGAGGGAGAGAGAAAAAAAGGAAGGAAGGAAGGAAGGAAGGAAGGAAGGAAGGAAGGAAGGAAGGAAGGAAAAGGAAGGAGAAAAACCTCTTATTTGGGTGCATCTTTTTATGCTAAAGCATCTGAATGAACATGATATGGGCATAATCTACTCTGGTAGGTGAGCAGCCGCACGCACAAACTGTCCCTGGAGACCTTCTCTCCTTCTCAGGGATGCCTGTAATATGTGTTTGCTTCAGGGCTGGTAAGGAGAGTCGCTTCCTGCCTTGTGGAGACTTTGCTAGGCTGTTACCCCTGGCATATATTGTGCTGTGATTTTAATTAAAGCATTTGAATGCTGGCAGGTCAGTATTGTTAGCAGGGATGTCTGATTAATTGCTTACTTCTTTGTCACGCTATAAATGGGATGTTGTGAGGGTACATGTTAGAATCCAAACAATTCCCCCTAGAGTGGATGAGTAAATGGACTTGGGGGCAATCAGTCCCTTTCATTTGGAGTGTGAGATAGGAGGAAAGCCAAAATTGCACCAGTCACCCGGTGATCCCACTTAAGGATGCTAGCGTTAAAAGTGCTTCCCGACTCCGGATGGCGGGCAGGGGCGACCCTTTCTGTGTGACGCCACCGGCCCAAGGTACAGGGCGGATTCGGCAGGTAAAGCACTCTGCTCTCCGTCAGACAAATTAATAAATGTGCAAATTAAAAAGGATGTCAGGGCACTAAAGAAACATCTGCTAAGCAAAGTAAAAAGTAATGATGATGATGATAAATATGGAGAGACAAAAGGGATTTCGGCTTCAGGCGAATTTCTATCCAGCTGCACCCTACTATAAGGAGCAATCAGTTACCCGTGAGGGTCTCGCACTGGCGAGACAGTTAGAACATTATCTTTGAGCGTCCAGGTGATAGACTTTTAGACTGTTGACCCTTTAATATATTACCAGACACTGGCAACTGTCCCACTGCAGGATTTCTCAACTAGGCTTCGCTGACATTTTTGGCCAGACGACTCTTTGGCCTAGGAGCTGTTCTGGGCATTGTGGGATCCTTAACAGCACCCCCTGCCCTCCACCCACTAGGATGCCTGCACCTGCCCTCCTCCTTCCCAGTCAGTCTTCAGACATTGCCAGGTGTCCCATGGGGGGCAAGGCTGACCCCGCTGCAGAACCACGGCCCCCGTTCAACTTGCTAGAACACAGTACCTTTGGCCGGAACACGCGCTGGTGGACAAACAGTATGTTTGGTAGCACAGTGATAGAAATGACCATTAAGGATTTACTTGTAATATTTCGGCACTGTAACAACCAGGGTCGGCTTGCATCTCGTTAGCCATATATTCCATAAAACAGTTGCCAATGATGAGCCCTCTTAGGCAATTCAAAATATTCACATTTTAGGAATTCGGGGTCCTGCACACCCTTGCACAAATTTTCAATTCGCCATGTTTTTGCCTTGCTCCCTTTGGCGGGAAATTTGGAGGAGTGATGTCTTCCTCGGCAAGGCAGTGAACAGCTTTGGTTTTCATGAAGCAATCCATTCATGATTCTTTTCCCAACTTAAAAGGATGAAAAGAATCTCATGGCAAAACACTTAGAGCATCCTAAAATCTTCCCCCTGAACTTCCTGTTTCGAAACAACATGGCAATTACTAATTGTAATTATGTCCCGAATCTCTACGACCAGCTGTCTGAGCTTTTTGTTGTTGTTTATGAAGCAGGTGAAGTCAGTACTAATTTTTAGAATTTACATGAGTCGCCTGGGAAAACAGGGCTGATTATTCACCATGACGATTTACTTTACCTCTGTATCCATTTTTAGAAAATGACTTTCTCTGTATC
This sequence comes from Lontra canadensis, assembly GCF_010015895.1. Taxonomy (NCBI): domain Eukaryota; kingdom Metazoa; phylum Chordata; class Mammalia; order Carnivora; family Mustelidae; genus Lontra; species Lontra canadensis. The sequence goes on along the minus strand of NW_022631106.1, from coordinate 6,298,526 downwards.
TCATTGTTTATAATGGCACAACTTGTAACTGATACTTAATGATACGATTATCACTTTATGAAAATCTAAGGGAGCCAAATGCCTTGATGGAGAAATGTTGGGATATTACAGCTCTGTCGCCAAAACAAGGTCTTGGCCATTATTTCTGTAAATAAGGGCTAACTCTATACCCAAGTCCATCTAACACAACCCAATCCATGTAATAAAATATAAGAAGCTTTTAACAATATACTGTTAGTACACTAAAGGAGTCCTTCCTTTTCGTGTATTCCTGTATCCAGTTTATTCAAATATCTGTCATAGAGTATTGATATGTGAAAGCCCATGATGAATGGATACAACAGGTCCTCCTAGTGGACCCCACAATCCTGTACACACCCAGATGCACACATGCAATCCTGATTTCCAACAGAAATCACATTTTAGAAGTTTCAGATGAGACCTTAAAACTAATCAAAATCTCCCTCAAATCAAAGACTTCCTTCTGCAAATACAGTGTAGGATTCCTCCATACTAAATGGTTGGAAAAACACATTATATTTCCTCTATGATAAAATATGATATTTAGCATATCCACTATGATAGGCTTCATTTGAAACTCGATATAACCCATCTTTGCATTGTTCTTTCCTCCTCCTTGGCTTTGGGGTGTATCTCTCAAGACTTTCTCACTTAACTGAACCACCTCAGGTTTATTTTATAATCTGATAGAAAAAACAGCAGATGAAAAGACGTGTCAAAGTCCATAATATTTACAGGCTAACCTCTTGTTTCAGACCAATTCAGCAGTCTATGGAAATTTGCACAAGATTTGAATAAGCAGCCAAACTTCAGGATACTTGCCCAAATGCAATCTTGCAATCTTTTTTAATTCATCCAGCCTTAACAAAAACCAGACAGTTTCTCCATCTTGGATTACAGGGTAGTGAAGGATGCCAATGTATTTATTAGTACGATTCTGAATACCCTTTGTATAGTATGGGGATACTAAAATTATCTTCAACTTTTTTTTTTCAATGTACTGTGCATAGCTACATTGAATATTCATTTGTGCATATAAATGTACATTCGGTTACAAGATCACAAAAATTTGGGAGAATTACAATTCAAAGCAACTGCTGAGGGAATCAAAGAGTCATGGGATTTCAAAGCACCTTGGAAGATCACCTAGAAAATCTCCCCTCCCATTTCAAAGGAAAAAACTGTCTGCTCATTTTGGAGAGATTCTCTATAGAGGAAGACCACTGACCTCTCGTCCGTCTCCGTGACACTGGATGAGGTGGTATTGTTGTGATCTACAAACTTCCCTGGGACACCTGTCTCCTTGGAAAGAGGCAAGAAATCCCAGGTCTTGCACAGCTACTGTTGAATGTTACTTTTGGTAACATAGCCGCACAGTCAAAGAGCATTTACATGGATTGGCTATTGGCCACTGCCGGCCAGCCAGAGAGCTGGGCCATGCAGAGAGCTGAGAAACAGCTGTATAAGTATGGGTCAATGACCATATGACCTTCCATCGTGTGGACTGGCCAAGAAAACCATTTTTGTCTATTGCAGTTAAATGATGATGGGAGGTTGAAAGAAGAGTATACTGTTCAATAAATGGATCCCAAGGTCAGATAAAAGCCTTAAAAGAGCGGGGTACATACCATCCATGAAGTCTAATTTAATCGACTGAATGTTCTCGCAGACACAGGATGTTATAGGAACAGGAAGTACATAGTTCTCAGCTAAGCAAAAAAAGGGGGGGGGTGCAGGGAGAGCACAAGTTCGGCAGAACTGGGACCAGTGAAGGTACGCATTGGGAGACTGGGAGAAGACTATGCCTGGAGAAGGACCATGGGCATTTCAGGGCATATGAAAAATAACTCTTCAGTGGAGTTTGTGCTCACAGTTTTGGTATGAGTGGTGGCTGTTTTGTGTTCCCATTGGACTTTGAGCAAGTTCCTTCATCACTCAGCTTCTACCTCTATGCACTGGACCATGGGAGACCAGTGTCCTTTCTTGCCCTTAGTACCTTCCTTCCTTTCACCCAGCACGCGACACTGACTACAACTACACCATCATTCAAAATGCGTACGGTCTCCCCATAAAGATCCAGCCATGGAACGGGTCCCATGTCAAACTATCAGTGAAAATTTGGACTGCAAGTGGTGAACACTACCTAATTTTTAAAAAATTCATAGGCAGGGATCTATGATAACCCCCATCTCCACGCACTGTGCTTGGGTAATGTTGATTTATTAGTACAGTAGAATCCCACTAATTAGCACTAATGATAGGGGGACCCATTGTGGATTATAGAATTTTGCAAATTAGTGAGTACATGAATAAACAAGAAAAATCAGGAGTCCTGCCCTGCAAAATGTCCTTTCCCACTTATTTTGACACGAATTTTATGTTGATTATTTATGATAATTCTTCATCATACATCTCTAGTGTTCGAGTCTCTGAAAAAGGGTATTTGCAAGTTTTAATGGGGTGATGCTTATACAGTAGTTGGGTAAAAGGAGTACTGTACTGCCAAATGTTAGGATAATGGGTCCCTCATGAAACTGACTGGATAGAGAAAGGAAATTTACAAGTTTCAGGTGAGAAGGATGGGAGGCACCTGGCCCTTTTAGGGGGATCACTAGAACTATGAGCTTGTGCTTGAGAACAATAACTAAATATTAAATGGCTATAAAAACAGTGCTCAGCCTATGTTTTTCTCTGAAGTACTTGGGTCATTAAATGTGTTATGTCAGCCACTGTGAATGATCTGGTTTCTCAGATGGCATCTAGCAATCATAAATGTACTTAATATATAACAGAAGATTGACAAATAAATGATGTAGGAACTTTATTTGAAATTTTTCTCTGAAGAGTTTTTTAAAAATTTTCTGGATTTGGATATTTGATATTTCTTTATGGGAAATATCTAGAGGACTGGGAACGGTGTCCAGAGTTGAGCAATATGTGAGTTACTCTTGGGAATCGTTGATCATTTAATCCTAAGGAATCATGCCTTTAATGACTGTGATTTAGGTACTGATACGATACTTGTGAATAAATACCTAACCCGAAGAAGAGATATTCAGCTAATTATAGAGATAAAAGCTTGTGATTGGGAGTAATTTCAGGCTCCATGAGCCCTGACATATATTTTAAAAGTAGATGGTGCTAGGTTGCAAACTTTTGCATCTCTCTAATTAATTAATAGATGGTAAGAATTCTACTCAAGTCCAACTCTTGCTACACAAGGTTGTTCAAATGTTGCCTGACCATGGTCGACTCATGGTTCGTCCCCCAGGTTTGTTCACTGACATCTTGTCAGTTACAGTAACTTATGCACCAGTTGAAGAAGAAAGAACTATTTCTTAATATTGTAAAATGAAGCTGGCACAAGCACCTTTCAGGGACTCAGTGAACCCTGAGAGTACAATAGAGACCCTTTGCCTCAGCTTCCTGTGAGGCCATATGCTAGTATTTCGAAATTTACCAGCTAGCGGCCTTGATTTCCCAGAGAAATGAACAGCAAAAGAATGTCCCATAAATAATCACGGTTGGGCATTACTAAAGGGTTGGGAATCAAGGCTGGGAGGCAGGACCCAGGGGATGGGAGGATCTGATAAATATTCTCTATCCTGTTTGTTGCTCTTTGAGACTTGAGAATACATAATGCTTCCCACAAAACAGGGTGGGCAAGTTAGCATATGCAAATAGACTCATGAAAGTTTATTTTTAAATTACCCATTTGTGCTTGAAAGTAGAGGTTAGATATCTGTCAGTTTGATCTAAGTCCCAGTGAAAATACTAAATCCTTTTTTGGTTTTGGGTCTCACATTTTGAAGCGGTTGTCCTTACACAGAATTCCAAAAAACAGGCTATGAAGACCCTTAAGATTTTCCACATTTCAAGATTTCCTGTTGCTTGGCATGCTTACATCCCTGATTCAAGAAAAGAAGGGCTTGGCTTCACTCCGTGGTCTACTTTGACTCTTAAGTGAAAATTTCTTTTGATGATGTGTATACCCCTATTCTAACTCCGTTTTAATGAGGGTGTTAGTTTGCCAAAATTGTTGCTTCTTTGATCTGTAAAAAAAAAAAAAAATCACTAAATGTGTCAAGATACAAAACTGAATTAATATGACACAGAAGGTTACTTTCATAGACATAACCTGAAAATTATACTCGGACTTTCATTTTCTTTCTAAACACAGGAACAATACACACACACACACACACACACACCCCATCATACAAAAAACTAAAGAATATAAAAAAAATAAAAAATCGTATATGTGTTTAAGATGTCTTGTCATAAATCACAGTGTTTAGTTAGCAAGAGGATATGACTTAAGCATGATTGGATCCTAAATACTAATCGGTCACTAGAAGAAAATGTAAATATTAGATGTCTTCAATTATTCTTCCAGCTGTTTTGTCTATCAAGTTTTAAACTATTTCTTTTGACTGTGTGTAGTGATTTACAAGGAAATGTGACCCTGAGCCCCCATCCATTTATATTGAACTCAACAAAGCATCTCCAATGAATTCCACTGGGCGCTCTGAACCTGTGTAACACGCTTTTTCCCTAGAAATTATAAAATTAGGAAGAATAAATGGAATTGAAACCCGAAGGGTGTTAGATCCCGTGCTATGTGAATGTCGGGTAGCATCAGAAGGAAGCAGAATTAATTTTTCATCCTTAATGTATGTGTTGCTCACGCCAAGTGCATTTTCCTAGCAGGCTGTTGACTCTCAGTGAATCACTTTATAAGCACGCCATTGCCAAAGAGAAACATTGCCTCAAAATCCGTTGACATCTTCAAATAAAGCATTGAATTTTACTCGTGAGTACTAATGCCATATGCCCAGTAAAAGAAATGCCACGTTTTCATCCCTCAGGCGTTTTTGAAGGAGATTACCTCCAGGATGAAGCTTCTGTTTTATGGGAGGGTAAGATTACGCTCGCCACGACTTCAACTGGAGCCACAGTTTTTCACACCCCAAAAGGAGCCAAGGTTGCCAAAACACATCCTATCATCTGAAGTGGGGAGCAGAAAACAACAGGAGAATTTACGTATGTGGTACATCCATCACACACACACACACACACACACACACACACACACACGACAGGCAGCATCAGTATGGGGTGTTTTTGCACCCCTCACGTGGGGGGCACTGGCCGGAGGGCATGCCGGGCATGGGGAGGTCGGGAATTCCACCTCTCTGGGCTTAGCCACCTACTCAGAGCCCCCTTCCCTAGCATTTCACACTGGATTTCGAAGGTTGAGATACTGTATTTCTGGGTAATGTTCTAGCTTTCAAAATAGTTGGGTTCCATCTTTTCAGGTTTGCCTCTCAGTGTTAACACCAAAAAAGGCACCATGATTCTGAAGAATTCTTGGCCTTCTGAAACCCACTGTTGGGACACTCAGTCCTCACCGCACTGGGGAGCTGAAACCATTCAATAAAAATCGGTTTGGCTTAGTTCCAACTTCAAGTTCTTGGGAGTGGAGTGATGGGTGAAGGTATCACGGAATGCCTGGGTCTTTGCAGGAGGACGGAGACGGAAAGAAGCTGTGATCTGATTGGTTTTTGTCTTCAGTTTCGCTGATAAGCGAAGACAAGGGTCTGGATGTGAAGTCACGGGGCTGTTGGGAGGAATCGAGGTTGTTGGTTGATCATTCACCTCCTCATTTCCCTTCCCTTGTGGCACAAAACCGTCGTTGCATTTCCTCAGGCACCTCTCCGGTTTCAACTCTTCTCCAGGTCGCTGACGGGAGCTCCCGCGTATTGACTTCCGGGGCCCAAAAAAGAGAATGACAGCTTCTCTGTGAGTGAGGCGGTTTACAACGATTTTAGCTTATGGTTTTCCATCAACTATTTTCAGAAGAAAAGGAAGTAAGGAGAAGGAAGACCATTTAAACCCCATGGCTTCTTTCCTGGCTATTTTGAAGAAAAAGCACAGAAAGGAATAGACACTTTCTTCTACACTTTGTTTTAGAGGCTCTTTCCCTCCACGAGTTGACATAGACCTTCCCCGATAGTAGTAATAACTAAATATAGGGTCAAATACAAATCCCCGACATTTAAATTTGTATTTATGAAAGCCAGGTGTATCCAGTTGGTCATTTGCTGAGACACAAAAAAGCTGAAACTCCCAAGATAGAAAGTCAAAGTCAAAGTGTAGCATTATCATATGTTTATAAGAAGAGCACATAAGCAGAAACGTTATCTGTAATTTATACACGTGAATAGATGGCTTTGTTTAAAGAATATGTTCTCAAATTTCTGTAAATTGGATTATATTTAAAATGCACTCCAGGGTTTTTAAAGTGATTGTATACTTCAGACTTTTTTAGATTAAAATCTCACAGTTGAGTGAATAGTCGTTGGCTTATCTTCCTCTCTATCTGAATTTTCACACATTATGGTTTGAAAGCAGAGTCCACCTGTCCTGAACACTTCCAGTTTATCTGGTGCCCAAACCAGAGAAGTCTGATGCTGGGAAGCACCTGGTCTGTTTCTTTGCCTTCAGAGAAGCCTGGTTTAATATTTCTCAACTTTCTTCTTCTACATCTTTGGGGATTCCCTGCATTGACGCTCAGAGATGTTCACCCACTTCTAACTATCTGCAGAGTATTCAAGCTGTTTTAGTTCTGTGTTGCTTTCTTGTGTCATTTAGTCCTGATCCTCTGATTCAATCAAATTTTCTGTAAGGACTAAGATTTTGCTTCATTCCTACTTCAGAGTCAGTGGTTAGTAAGACATTAAATTATATTATCATTGGTTATCAGCTCTCCCCCCACAGTTTTTTGTTTGAGAGAGGACAATTGATATTACTTCATGTTTTCTCTTTAATTCCCTTTAAAAATTGTTTTTTTCTGCTTTTAAAAATGTAGTTCGTTTATTTAGAATCTGCCAGACTTGAAGGCAAAATTTATTCCAATAGAAGAAATATTGTCAGGGGCTCAGTCAGATCACCCAGATCTCCTCCCTGCCCCTCCTCTTTCAATTTTTACCTAGCAGCTTTCCATGCTTTTTACGCACCAAAGAGGTTGAGCAAATCCAATAGAGCCTGGGCCCACAGCTGCAGGGCAGGTCCTAGGACTCAAGATGGGGTTTCACACCATAGACAACTGGTTTCACACCATAGAAACCTTCTCAGAAAGTTCCTCTCAAGAGAACCCTTTTTGTCCCCCATGAAATATTTTCTCCCTTCATTTCTTTCTTTCTTTCTTTATTTTATTAACATGTAAGGTATTATTTGTTTCAGGAGTACAGGTCTGTGAATCATCAGTCTTACACAATTCACAGCACTCACCATAGCACACACCCTCCCCAACGTCCATCCCCCAGCTGCCCCATCCCCTCCACATGCCTCCCCCTGCATCAGCCCTCGGTTTGTTTCCTGAGATTAAGAGTCTCATGGTTTGTCTCCCTCTCTGGTTTTATCTTATTTTTCCCTCCTTTCTGCTACGATCCTCTACCTTGTTTCTCAAATTCCTCGTATCAGTGAGATCATATGATACTTGTCTTTCTCTGGTTGACTTATTTCACTTAGCATAATATCCTCTAGTTCCATCCATGTCGTTGCAGAGGGCAAGATCTTGTGTTTTTTGATGGCCCCCATGCGATATTTTCATCCAGGGAGAGGCTATCTCGATTTTCTTTCCCTGACGGTATCTTACTAAGGGCTGTGGGTCCTAGAGCACTGGGCCTCTTTGCAGACACTTTCTCGATTGGCTGCTGGAAAAGTGAGTAAAACACGGATTTTCTGGGCTTTCCCGACATTGTCCGGTGGGACTAGCACACAACACCACATGGACTGATTGATGGCTTCCCTGAGCTGGCCCACAGCAGGGAGGTGGCAGGGGCTTCTCTGCAAGGCCTTGTGGGTTTGCCCACATCTGGGTCCTGGCCACGTCCTCCCTGGATCTCCACGCAGCGGGTGGCCAGATTCCTAAGTACGGGCCCATGAATGTGAGAGGCCCTGCAGCTCTGGGAACCCTTTGCTTTCTGTGGTCCCCACTCTGAAGTGGCCACGAGTCACTAATAGAGAGAGTCAAGACCCCATAGCTTTCCCTAAGTCTAGTTCAGAGAACAGACTTCAATACCTTTTTTCTTCCCTCCCTCCCTCCTTCCTTTCCTAATTTAAATACAACTTCAAGTAAACAGGTATCACAACAGGCCTGGGCATCCAAAGGTGGGCAAAAATTCAGGCTTTATTGCCTCTTCTTTCAGTTTTTACAACTCCTTCCAGATAACGGGCAGGATGCATGGAGAGAGAATAAGCTACTGGGATTGAGGCGCTAGACTTCTGTCCAAGAGTAGGACTGCTGTTACCCTTATTTTAAGGGGAGTAGAGAGAGGGCAGAACAGAAGAGGAGCTTGCCAGGGATCACAAGCTTTACAGGACACACCGGGGATTTTTTTCTGCACTTGCCCTGGAGAAACGACACTTTCAGATTCCTCCACGTGTGTCTCCCTCATCTGACATTGAACCGGGAACCCTGGCTATCACACCTGCCCCCCTCCCAGTGCCTGTTATCTGTAGGGCACTGCCAGGGGCTGCAGGGGACACACCATGAGGGACAATTCTTGCCTTCGAGGAACTTCAGTCAGATGAGAGAAAAAGATCCAAATAATGGGAATGCGGGGAAGGATCTGCTAAGTGACCAGAGAGTGGTATGTCCAGGAGCGATGAGACCCCGTGAGGGGATGCGTCCCTGCCACAAATGTCTGGTAAGGTGGCCCTTGGGGAAAACCCTGAATGATGGGTGGGAGTTTGAGAGGCGGACCTGGGTGATGGCAATCCAGGCAGAGGGAAGAGCATGGGGGAAAGGGAGGAGCCAGAACGAGAGTCTTTTTCAACAAAACAACCTGGTTTGACAACAGAATTGGTTTTACTCAGAGGAGCAGGCAACATACCTGGAAAAGTGGACTCAAGTTTGGTCCAAAAGAGCCTTCGGTGCCGGACTGAGACTGGAGATCTGAAATAAGAGGAGAGAAGAGCAGGACGGGATTTTGAGGCGGAATCTATGGGAGTTGGCGATGGTCTGGATGTGCAGAGTGACAGGCGTGGCTACTGGGGGACAGAAGAGTTCGTGCAGGCAGGGGTCAGTTTCTGGGTCTTTGGCATGACTATGCACCTTGCAGCTGTCTGTGGGGACAGAGCCGGTGGCCAGGGTAGCAGCAGGTGCAGTGTGGATGGGGGCCCCAAAGATGGACTGCAGCTGAGAGAACTGGGTGGGGGCCCTGGATTCAGAGATAGTGGTTGGAAGTGTGAGTGTGAGTCTGTATTGGAGGATTCCAGATGAAGCCACTGTGGCATAAAAATTATTTTGAGCTAAAGGCATTTGTGAATAGGCTTTTCTTTCTCCTCTCCTCTCCTTTCCTCCTTCCCTTCTTTACTTCTTCCCTCCCTCCCTCCCCCTCTCTCTTTCTTCCTTTCCTCTCCTCTCTCCTTCCTCCCCTTCCTTCCTTCCTTCTTTCCTTCCTCTCTTTTTCTCTTTCTTTTTCTTTCTCTTCTCCCCTTTACCTTCTCCTTCTCCTACCTTTGTCTCTACCTCTTCCTCTCCTTCTCTTCTCCCCACTCCCTTCTTTCTCCTTCTTCTTCTTTTTTTTTGTGGGGGAAGTCCTTTATCTGCCTAAAATCCGAGTATCCCCAAAGAACTCAGTTGTCATAAATCCCCTCCCTGGACATTGAAAACCAGGAATGGTCAACTTATCGCCAGTAGGAGATGTTGGCACCCGACCTAAACACATTATCACAAGATGATCATATCCTCCATCTCTTCTCATAAGAGCTTATTTATCTTTCTGAAAAGTCATCTGTTTTCCCATAATGCTCTTTTCTCCTTCTTTCCCTATTAAGATGTCACATATTTTCCTAACAGTATTCTTTTACCCCCCCTTCTCCTACGAAGATAGTATTTAAGTCCTTGATTCTAACCACCTCATTGAGTCATATTTTTCTGTGACCTCCCATGTATGTGTATATAAAAATCTATCTTTGTCTTGCTAATGTGTCTCTTTCTTTTTTGTGTGTGGGGGGTCAGTTTAATTAGCAGGCTCTCATTCAGAAACCTAAGAGGGTAGAGGGGAAGTTTCCTTCCTGACATTATTGGCAGCTGAGAAAAGAGAAGAGGGCTGAGGCCAGAACCTTTGAGGACACTCACAGAGAGTTGTCCAGAGGAGAAGAAAGGCAAAAACTTGAATGACTGAGATGGAGGGGTCAGAGAAGGAGGAGAGGACTCAGGAAGGTGTGGGAAAGTGAGCCTTTCAAGGTACAAGGGTAGGGACCAGCAGCTCATCTTGCAGAAGTTAGAGGGACTAACATTTTACTGTGTATTTACTGTTCACCACACTGCACCTAGCTTGTAAAACTCCAGGTCACTTAATAACAGCTAGCTGGTGCCTGCAGAAGGCCTTATTCTTATTTTACAGGCTCAGAGAAGTTGCATGACTTTGCTAAGGTCATTGAGCTATGAGAGAAGGACCTAAGGTCAGGTCCTGGGATATTTGTTTTGTACACCCCTGCCTTTTTGCTTTTGACGTGGCGGGGCATCTGTGTATCCAAACCAGGCCACAATTCTGAAAACTGTGCATTTAGCTTCTGAGCGGTCCTCTTGTCCTGAGCCAGAGATCAACAAACTCCAGCCTGGGGAACAAATCTGGCCCCAGACCTGTTTCTGAAAATAAAGTTTTATTGGCACATGATCATAACCATCATTTATGTACTGTCTGTGACTGCTTTTGCCATACAACAGCAGAGTTGAGTTGTGAAAGAGACATTCAAAGCTTACCACATTATTGCCCCTTTTACAGAAAAAGACCCCAATACAGACCCCTGCCTTAAATTGCAAAGTTGCATAAATAATATTATAGATTTTGAATTCTAACTTTGTCTAACGTAAAATTCTCATCGTGCAATGAAAATAGACCTACAAAGAATCAGATATAATATCCATATCATTTCCATCTACCAGAGCATCATACCCGCTCCCCTAAACTGTACTTAATGGGCTGTTATTTTTTTTCAGAGACTTGGAAGAAACAGAAGATGATGAATGACAATTTGGTGACACTAATGAAGCAGCACACACCAGCTCAGAAAAGAGTCAAATCCGGTAAAATCATTGCATCCCTCAAGAACACAGGAAGGGTGGGTGGAAGGTGGGTGGGAAGATAGAAAAGATGAGGGGCTGCACTTTCAAAGGCCGCAAACAATCCCCCAGCACTGTGAATTCAGCATATAATGGAGCACTAGCCAATTTGTCCCCAGTCCATTAGGCAGGACCTCAGGGCCATGAGGAAGGACATATGTCTCTCTATTCTTCTGCTGTTTCTGGCAGCACCATGGACCCCTCAGAGGCGAGGGGCTTCCCCTGGGCTGGCAGCTTCCCTGGTGTTGGTGGCCCAGCAGGCTTTCTGAGGTGGCAGTCCTGCTGGGGCACATCTGTCCCTCTCAATATTCACACTGCTAATGTCTTACTCTTGTGACAAATGCAAATTGGGTTTCTTAGTCCAAACATGTCAGCCTCATTAGCAGGTGCATAGCGATTGGCACAAGGCACTGGCTTCTCCATTTCTTCTATTTTTACCTTCACTCATCTAGGGTTCTCTTATCCTTCAGGATTGCAGACTGGAGGCTCTGGCTATGGGGAACAGGCAGAAAACACCTCCCCTTAAAAAAAAGGAGGGCTACAGTTACTAGATAGTGGTTTCCCATCATTATTCTCTGACCTCCACTGGTCAAAAATTAAGCAAAACCAGACTAGAATATTCCATCGATCTTGAAGAAAACTCCTGGCACCCTCTGTGTCTCCAGGACAGAAAGGTATATAAAATTATAACTCTGGAGATGAGGACTAGAACAGGATGGAGTTTTAAATCCGTTTATATGTATACTTGTGGATTAAAAAATTTCTAGGGTGAAAAATTGGATCAACAGTATGATTGATTATTAAAACTTTACTGTTCCTTCCATGTAATTGGCTCGAAACTCTTCAGTAACTCTCTCTCTTAGATCAAAAATTTCAATTCGTCGAATGATTCTGAGTTTCTTGAACTTTTGATAGTGACATTGTGCTAGCAACAGCTTGGAGATTCAGGTAAGGTTAGTACTGTTTTCATTAACAAATGCTCCATATTCCTAGATTCTGGACAGGTTTGAATCATCTTTGTTGCAATCGAAGTCCTTCTAAGGTCTTTTTTGATGCCAATATGGGTTCGTTTTATAAACGTCGGTTAGCTATAAAGGTTTTGGGTAACAAGAGCATTAAAGAAAGTATTATTTGATAACGATACTGATTTCCACTTTGCATTTATTTTGCTCTCACTGTATGGTTTGTAATACCAAGGAAGTCATTTTTACCATTGACAGCTCACGTGATAATTTTAAAGCCCATTGAGGGGTAGTCTCAATTCTCTGTTCTCTTCTCTGGAAATTTTGTTTGAGACGTGGGAGATGCACCTTTTGGATTTGGGATCAGTATTTTCTCAGATAGAAACTTCATCTTCAAGGAAAGAAAATTGCACATCTCCTCCCAAAATTTTGTTTTTCAGAAAGCAGAAACAACTAAACTTTCCAGAACGTCTACAATGTCACATTCCTGCTCTGCTTCAGTGTACACCACATAACCAAGAAGGAAAAAAAAAAATTAATGTAACCATTGAACACATAATTTTCCTATAGTTTGTTTTATGCTTTATTTTCCTGCTGTCAAATACTCAGGCAAAAATTAAGTGATTTGGTCAATTGTGTGGACGGCGTCGGATGTCAGTGGCCACCGTCTGGATTCGCACACTTCCTTTTGCTCTCACGTTACAGACTTGGTGGCGTGCAGCTCAGTGGCTGGATGCTAAGGGTTTCTTTGGAAAGATTTTGAAAAGCATTCCTCACCTTTTAATTGGAGCACAAATGCAGCCTAGTTCTTGTTTAAATATTTTCTTCCTCAATAGCCATCTTCCCCCCTGAAATCAGGTCACTTGCTGTGTTGCCTTCTCTTTAAGGGAACCAAATTGCCCGTGGGAGGATTCACAGAGGCCCCATGCTGAGTGCCTGTCTCAGGAGGACAAAGCTAAAGGGAGAGATGAGAGGGCTGTCTGGGAACCGGTGAGAGCGGGAGTGCCAGGCCACTGGCAGTTCAGAGCTCAAGCCCTTGTCAGTAGTCCAAGGGGCCACCTGGGCCACCTCTGCCACTCCTCAGGCTCTGGGGTTCCGCTTCCCCTCAGCACAGTGCTCACCACCACCTCATAACAAAAGCAGCCAGCAAGTCATCTTCTCCCTTCTTAAAGCCTTTAGTTTCTTAGGGTGACAACGCTGTGACAGGCATCCCTTCCTATCTGACGAGGACACCTGCAGGCTGCCTCGGGGCCCCTCTCCTTCTGTGCTGGGGGCTGATGGCCGCCCCCACCGGGCTGCTGCTGAGCATTCCAGCTCCTGGGCACCTTTGTTGGTTTTTCTGCTCAAGGGTAAGAAGAAGGCCTTCAGTTCTTTGAAGTGCTAAGTGCCCTCATCTGCATCTCCCCGCTCCCACAGCCACATCTAACAGTAGTCAAAACACAAACAGAAAGTGCCACCCAACTGAGAACATTCCAAGTGTGGCAGACAGGTTCCAGGCTTCCGGCGGGAAGGCGTCTGCTTCCTGCGGCTGCCCCTTCCAGCTGGAGGTCAGCCCACACGACAGGAATCCTGGCAGGTGGGGGAGTGCCCGGCTGCGGGGTTGGCACCGAGGGTGAAGTGGTGGCCTGGGGTACCCTCAGAGAGGGCATCTGTGCTCTGCTGACTGCTTTCCCTCATCCGGGAACAAAATGCCTCACACTACGTGAAGGAAGGAGGAGAACGGGGAGGGCAATTGGCAGGTGCATTCTGAGAATTGACTTCTTTTCTGTTCACATAGTCACCTAGCTGAAAGATTCTAAAAGATCCACACGGAAACCTCTATGTTCACCTCTGAATGCCGCAGATTCCGTCATCTGGTTGAACGCAGCATTATTACCACCCCAAGAATTTCTTCACTGTCTCCAGAAAGCTCAGGCCAATATCCAACACCAAAGGGTAGCTCTGTACCAGTTCCATAGTGGTACAGAGATCAGTACTCTTTGTAAGCCCTTACTTTTAAACCCTTATTTTTATCTTATGCAATGTTCTTGGATGCTGTTCAAAAGACTTGGGCCAATGTACAGGCGTGTATGGGAGTGGAATATTTGGTGCATTAGCACAGGGAATTAGGTCGCTGGAAAGATCATGAGCGTCCAAGTATTTCATTGAGAATAAAGCTCCATTCGGAATAAAGTAGGTATTTCAAGATCTGAGAGCCGCAGTTGGAATTTTGATACCGATATTGGAAACAACCTGTCATTTGGAGTTAGTGTGGGGTCTGTACAGCAGTGGCAAGCTTCAGTGACTTCAGGGAGGAAACCAAGTCAGAGGGTCGCAGGGTACAAAGTCATAGGGACCTGGGGTGATGGGTGGCCTGTGGACTGTAGCCTACTGATGGCGGTTAGATTCGATTTAACACATCGTGGTGCTGAGCTGAATGTTCCACAGGCTCTTTGCCTGGTCATCTGATCCACTGTTTATACACCGAGGCACAGAGACCAGGGTCACCCTGTAACATATCCAGGATCCCCCAGATCATCAATCAGAGAACCACTAGGATCTGGGGCTGCTGATTCCAGCCCAGGGCTCCTTCTACCACCACTTCAAGCTCCAACAGGCAAAAGCACTGAAAGTTTTGTCTCCTCCTTACTTTCCTCTTTTTCCAAACTGTGAGTTACCCGAGCCTTGCTCTCTCATGTGTAAAATGGATATGACATCTTCTACCCATAAGGTTGGCACAAGGATTAAGTGAGATACTATATATTTAAAAACCTTGAATTAATTGGAATATGGGAGAGAGTCAACTTTCCTTCTGTCCCTCCTCTTTGCTTTTCCTTCCTTCTTCCTGTTTTCTCCTTCCTCTCTTCCCATTCTTTTTCTCTCCCCTCCCCTCTCTTTTCTCTTTCTCTTTTTTTTTAAAGATTTATTTATTTATTTGACAGAGAAATCACAAGTAGGCAGAAGTAGGCAGAGCAGCAGGCAGAGAGAGAGGGAGAAGCAGGCTCCCCGCTGAGCAGAGAGCCCGATGTGGGGCTTGATCCCAGGACCCTGAGATCATGACCTGAGCTGAAGCCAGAGGCTTAACCCACTGAGCCACCCAGGTGCCCCCTCTTTTCTCTTTCTTATTTGATTTTGTACTCTGGAGATAGGAGCACAGTGCTTTCTGTGTAGCAAGTAGTTCATGAGTTTAGAGCCCAAGGACCAGAGCAAAGTGTGCTGATGGTGAGCAGAGGGTACAGGCAGTTATGACATACTGCAGGATAAGAGACACACTCATCATCTTGGCATTGACTTGCTTCTCTTCGGGGTAGCAGTGCTCAGTCTGAGCTACCAATGGTCTTTCTGGCAATGGTAATGGCTTATCCTAAATGCACTTGCAACAAGGCTGGCAGGGTCTTTAGAACAGTCTGCCGATTCTGAGCAAAGCTAATTAAAGCATTCGTGAACTTAAGATTCAGCCTTGGCCTTGTTAGCACTGTACTCCATGCTACTGACTTTTTTCTCATTTATGATTCTAGGGCTTGGTGTTTGACATGGGAAGAAAAACAAGCAGAAGATTGTAGCCTGCTGCTGCAGGAGGCTGGGGCTCCTCTCCCACTCTGCCTGGCAGGTTCAGGGATGCCAGGCCATCCGCCTCTGGGGGAGCCCCATGGAATGGGGTAAGGGTGGCTCTGTGGCCCAGCTCTCCCCATAGCATCTGAGGGTGTGTCCAGACGCATCTCCAGACGGCGCATGACGAGCATCCTACCGCATCTGGTGCTTGCTTGTCTGACCCTAACCTCTCAGCCTTGTTCCTTTATAAAAAGATGGGTCTTGGCAGCGCTGGGGAGCCATGGGTGTTGGGTGAGGCCCGGGTGCTGGAGGAGAAATCTCTCACCCGGCTTGGTGGCCCAGTCTCCCTCCTCTCTGAAAAATTCCAGTTCCAGCGATACTTTTGCCAGAAAACTGAGTAGTCGGGAACTACTCAGAGTAATAATAACAAATGAAAAAAAAATACATTTATTTATAGAGTGCTTATTATCTGTCTGCTTTCCAAACTTCAGTCATTCAATTCTCACACGTTTTTGAGACAGTCGCTATGGTTTCATCATTCTCCTTTAGTCTTGAGGGAACAGCGGCGCAGAGAGGTTAAGTATTGGCCATGGTCACATGCCTGCTGAGGGCGGAGTCCCAGTCTGAACCTGGGTCAGTTGGCTTCAAACTATAGAAATGATCCCTGAAAGTATAGTCTTTGGGTCAGTTGGCTTCAGAACCTTCACCACGATGCTACACTGCCTTCACCAATTGTACAGAGAAATCCGAGTGTGAGCTTGGTGTGCCTTACGCATGTCCTCTGCAAGTTCGAGCTCTCCTTACTACAAAGACCTTGCGTTTACGACATGCTACGGCGTTCTGCTTTTCCACCTCTGTTCCCCACGGCTCTGCTTCCTGTTCCTGCCTCTGGTATCCTTCTCAACACAGCACACCGGTAGCATTTATAAAAACAATCACAGCTCTCCCTGAGCTGAAAGGCATTTCTCCAGTTCTCGGCAATTACCATCACCAGGCTCTGATCTCCTTATTTAAGGGAAGCTTGAAATATTATTCCTGAACTTGCCGATTAGAATAACTACATTTGAGCGTATATGTTGGCAATGATGCTTCTCATGTGTTAGTGTTTAAGTATATGTATTTTCTCCAGGAACAGGGAGTGTTCCTGGAAGTGGCTACACCCTTCAGAAGATTTTGGCTCCGAGGTCCTATTAAGGGTAGTGTTCCTGCAGTGGATTTCATCCTGTCAGCATGGACTTGTGGCTAGACACGCATCTGATAGCGTGCCAGATTCTAACCAATGGCACGGTCCCTCTGTCCCCGGGAGGTCACCATTGAGAGCTATCCACAGGCGGGTTTCCTAACGAGGAGCCCCTAGATTGAGTCAAACTTTGTTTTGGGTCTAACCTGGAGCTACTGGTGAGAAAGAATGAATCATTTACAGCTTTAAATTTGGAGGATCCACCCCCCTTTTTTTTGGTTAATTTTTAAAAATTGAGATATAATTGACATATAATATTGTATAAGTTAAGGTGTACGGTGAGTTGGTTCAATACATTTGTGTATTGCAATGAGATTACTACAGTAGTGTCAACTAACACCTTAATGGCTTCACGTGATCATCATTTCTTTTTCCTGTTGAGAACAGTCTATTTGCCATTTTGACATTTATAATACGCTGTTGTTGACTACAGTCACTGTGTTTTGCATTGGATTCCTTAGAACATATGCACCTACTAGTTATAAATTTGTACCTTTGCATGTCTCCCCAGTCCTTGGTTCTCATCATTGTACTCTCTGTTTTTGCAAGTTCAGTTTTATTAGATTCCACATATAAGTGATTTGTCTTCCTTTGGTTTATCTCACTTAGCATAATGCCCTCAAGGTCTATCTATGTTGGTGCAAATGGCAGGATTTCCTTCTTTCTCACAGCTGAGTAAGATTCAATGGTGTATATATTTCACACCTTCCTTATCCATTTATCGGCTGATGGACACTTAAATTCTGGGTCCCAGCATCAAGACGGGTTTTAATCTGGCCTTACAACCACTATACCAAATCAACCTTCATGACTCCTATAATGTTCACTCCTCTCTGCCTAGTTTCCCTCCTCCTCCTTCTTTTTCCCCTTGCTATCAGCATCCCCACTCTGGCCCAGACTTACCCTTGTATTTTTCCCCATCTTTAATTTTCAGCTTCTTCTCTTTTCTACGTAGTTAAAAAAGAAACCATAAGCAGATGAGAAATGACTTATTTCATTGCCTTTTCATAGCTAAAAGGTATGTGAATAATTTTATATTTATCTGCATTTACAAAAATGATGAAGATAGGGCAAGTCTGGGAGAATACTTTGGTAGTGGGAAAGAGATAGGTAAATAGGATCTGTAGAAATAGACATTTTTCAAATTTTAATAAGGGACTACATTTTCTATTCTTAAGTTCAAAGCTAACTAAGGAATAGATGTAGTAATATTTGCCAGATTTTACATTTATTAAAAGCCAGGATAGACAGGGATAATAGCATAACTCAATATTTATGATGCAGCAGCTTCTACATAAATATTAAAATGAGGCAGTTATCATCAGAACTATTTGTTGTTTATGTTTGTTTTCAAATTTTAATGAACACAAATGTTACTTATGTGGTAAAGTTCAATACCTGAAAAAATAACTCATTTGTACATTAATGAATCCAGTCATAGAACTGTCACGGGAAAAAGTCATCTTGAAACTAAATAATAATTTGGGAGGACATCAAAAGACTTTCGCTTCCAGGAAGATGGAGTAGATAGACTTTGCACTGTTCCTTCTGCTAAGTGAAGAGAAGGCAGGTGGGCTGGGGACCAGGGCAACTGAGAAATTATATGGCACTCAGTCTCCTGGGTTTTCTTTCTGTCTCTTGTATCCCAGACTGGATATGGGACAGGCAAGCAAGCTGGAAACGTCAGTGGATGCAATCCACGAAAGCCCTGAGAAAAGCCAAAGGACAAGGAAAGGGGCCACCTGGCTTAGTGCAACAGAAATCTTTTGTACAATAGATATTCTCCTCCTGACAAACACCACAGAAAATCTGTGGTCCCGTCCCTCCTGTCACCTTTGTGAGGCTGTAGCAGGATTCTCAACCCCATCCTGGCTCTGGTTGCATAAGACAAGGCCAAGGAGAGCCAGCATTTTCATCCTTTGGGTGGTAATGAACACCCTCTCCTCACACACACTCCCTCCCCTGTGTGATGACCCTTTCCTAATGTGCTGACAGTGGACACCACTTGCGGCACCTTGACTGTACCTGGCAATAAAGAGGTGCCCTTCCCTTGCTCTCTGGGTGGTATTAGGAAGCCTGGTGGAACACAGGAGTTGAGCCACCACTCAACAGACACAGGGCCATTCCTGCAGACTTCTTTGGTGTCCATGGAGAACGTGTGCAGAGAGGGCTTTTGTAATCAGAGACGTCTGTCCCTCCCAGCTAGGGAGGTGACAGCAGAAGCCTGGTGGAAAGCCTGAACTTTCACCCTTCCCAGCAGTAAAAATGAGCTCCCCTTCCTCAGGTGGTAAGGGGGGACAAGGGAGAAACCTGGACTTCCACACCCGCCTACAAAAATGAGGTTGTTCTCCCCTTCACTCACCAGAGTGGTGTCAGAAAAGGCCTCTGAGATCATGAGATTTAAATAAAAAGAGTCTTAAAATATCCAAAACCCCCAAGTTTCAATCTGAGACACTTATTATAATAAATACCAGAAAGATTACAATCTGACAGAAGAAAGAGAATCAATATTTCCTAATACAGAGAGGACACAGATGTCAGAATTATTTGTCCAGAGTTTTAAAGCAGCTATCATAAAAATGCTTCACTGAGGAATTACAAATATGCCTGAAGTAAATGAAAAATAGAAAATTTCAGCAAGGGGGGAAGGGAAGATATAAAGAAGAACCAAATGGATATTTTAGAATTGAAAAATACAATAATTTAAATAAAAATCCCAATGCGTAGAGTTAAAACCAACAGCAGATGGATGGAGGGAAGTTTATTGACCTTAAAAATAGATAAATAGATATTACTCAAGCTGAAAAACAGAAAGAAAACAGACTGTGAAAAAGAAAACCCACAAAACACAGAGTCTTGGAGACATGTGCCACCAAAATAAAATATTTAACATTTGTATCATTGGAGTTATGAAAAGGCTTTGATAAGTTAAATATACAGTAGAATCCAAAGCATCCACCAAAAAAGTGATATCACACAATACACCTAAAATCACTACAGATGAACCAAAATGGAATTCTCAAAAAAATGTTCAGGTAATCCATCAGAAGGCAGGAAAAAGAAAATAGAGAAACAAGAACACAGAGAATAAACAGAAAGTAAAACATAAAATGTCAGTCTGAAGACTTAATCAGTAAATATGTCAAATGTATATGATCTAAATACACAAATTAAAAGAGAAATTGGCATTCTTATGAAAACATAACTCAACTGTATGCTTCTCATAGGAAACACATCAGATATAATAATAGATGAAAGATGAATTAAAAGGATGGAAAAGATATGCCATGCAAACTTAAACAAAGAAACAAAAAAATATATGAATGTATGAGTAGATATACTCCTATCATATACACATTCATATATCTGGAGACATATCATTCATATATCTGGTGATATATAATCACCAGATAAGTAGATTTCAGAGTAAGATGTCCATTAGCATGGTAAATTGTTTTCTGTCCCATCACTTTAAATCTGGAGGTGTTTTTGGGTCTAAAATGAATTTCTTGCAGACAGCATATCAATGGGTCTTTTTTTTTTTTTTAAAATCCATTCTGATACCCTGTGCCTATTCATTGGGGCATTTAGCCCATTCACATTCAGGGTAACTATTGAAAGATATGAATTTAGTGCCATTGTATTGCCTATAAGGTGACTATTAGGGTATATTGTCTCTGCTCCTTTCTGGTCTGTTACTTTTAGGCTCTCTCTTTGGTTAGAGGACCCCTTTCAATATTTCCTATAGGGCTGGTTTGGTGTTTGGAAATTCTTTTAGTTTGTGTTTGTCCTGGAAGCTTTTTATCTCTCCTTCTATTTTCAATACATAGTATTCTTGGCTGCATTTTTTTCTCGTTTAGTGCTCGGAATATATCATGTCAGTCCTTTCTGGCCTGCCAGGTCTCTGTGGATAGGTCTGCTGCCAGTCTAATATTTCTACTGTTGTATGTTACAGACATTTTGTCCCTGACTGCTTTCAGGATTTTCTCTTTGTCACTAAGACTTGTAAGTTTTACTATTAGATGATGGGTTGTGGACCTATTTTTATTGATTTTAAGGGGGTTTCTCTGTGTCACCTGGATTTTGATGCTTATTCCCTTCACCAAATTAGGGAGATTCTCTACTATAATTTGCTCCAATATACCTTCTGCCCCCCCTCTTCTTCTTCTGGGATCTCAATTATTCTAATATTGTTTCATCTTAGGGTATCACTTATCTCTTGAATTCTCCCCTTTGGTCCAATAGTTGTTTGTCTCTCTTTTTATCAGCTTCTTTATTCTCCATCATTTGGTCTTCTATATCACTAATTGTCTCTTCTTCCTCATTTATCCTAGCAGTAAGAGCCTCCATTTTTCATTGCACCTCATTAATAGATTTTTTTATTTCATATTGGTTAGATTTTAGTTCTTTCATTTCTCCAGAAAAGGATTCTCTAGTATCTTCCATGCTTTTCTTGAGTTCAGCTAGCACCTTGGTAATCATCATTCTGAACTCTGGTTCTGATGTATTACTAATGTGTGTATTGATTAGGTCCCTAGCCATCGGTACTGCCCCTTGTTCTTTTTTTTTTTTTTTTCTTTGAGGCGAGTTTTTCTGCCTTGGCATTTTATCCAGATAGGAATAGATGTATGAGAGAACAAAATACTAAAAGGGCAGGAATGACTCCAGAAAAATATACAATAACCAAATCAGAAGAGACCCAAAATGGGTGGGAGAAGAATGAAATGAAATGAAATGAAATGAAATGAAATGAAATGAAACAAAATAAAGTAAAATAAAATAAAATTTTATCTATATATCTGTCTTACTCGCTCTCTCTCTCTCTCTCTCTATATATATATATATATATAGGACTGGTGAATAGAACAGAGCCACACACTTGATTTGGGTATATTTTTGGTCGGTTAGAAGAAACTGTCTCACAAAATTTTAAAGAAAGAAAAACTTATATGTATATACAAAATTGAAGGTAAACATGATGAAGGGATAGAATATGACTGTAAAGATGAAAATTGAAAAAGATTTTTTATAAAGTATTGATAATATAAAATAGTTTAAAAAACATTAAAATAGAAAAGAGGAAAAATTAAAGAAAATAGAATAGAATAAGAAAAAAATAAAAAAAAATTAACTTGAAAAGACTAAAGAAGCATGGAAAAAAAGGCCATGAATTCTATGTTTTGCATTTACCTAGCACTGCTATTTTGCAGTTCTCATTGATTCATGAACTTGGACTTGGCTGGATGTTCTTGCTGATCTTCTGTGGGAGGGACTTGTTGCAGTGATACTCAAATATCTTTGCCAGAGGCAGAATTGCACCACCCTTGCCAGGGGCCAGGCTAAGTAATCTGCTTGAGTTATAGCTTTTGTTTCCTGAATGCTTTCCATAAAGCTCTGGAGGACAGGAATGAAAATGGAGGCCTCCTAGTCTCCATCCTCATAGGAACTGAGAGCTTGGGGCCGTACTCCTCAGGGCACCCTCAGAGAGAAGCAGTCAATCCCTCCCATCTCCCTGTCTTCGGCCACATTCTGTGCTCACCCAAACTGTGCCCAAGTGTCTCTATCTCTGGTGCACAACCTTGTTTGGAGTCTCCAAACCCAGCAGATTCCTGCTGTGTGTTCCTGTGCTTATCCTCCCAGAGAAGGAGGACTTCCCAGAGGAAGGGGAGGTCTCCCTGGATCTGCTGCTTGTGGGGTCCCTGCCAGAAGAGGAATGGCCGGACTGTGCCTCAAATCATGTTTTAAGGTAACCCCGAGCTGAGAGCTCACTCCTTGTCTCTGCCTCTGCAGCTGGCTTCCCTGCTCTGGTATCTGAGAGTGTCTGCACTCAGAAAGACCCCCGGTCTTGCTGGGACCCTGCAGGTCATGAGACCACACTGCCCCCGTGAAGGTTCCACCCAGGCTTAGCCTCTGGAGTGACGTCCCTCAGTGGAGCAGACTTCTATAAACATTCTGATTTTGTGCTCCACGGCTCCACTGCCTGCTGGGAGCCAGCCCCTCCCCTCATGGTCTATCTTCCTATATGTTGCCTCAGACTCAGTTCTCCACACATCTGACCTTCTGGAAAGTGGTTGATTTTTTTGTTCCTGGAATTGCTGTTCTTCTGTGTCCTGTGGAGTTCATAGGTGTTCAGAATGGTTTGATAACTATCTAGCTGAACTCCTGGGACCCGGTGATATTTGTCTCCTACTCCTCTGCCATCTTGCTCCTCCCCTCTTGGCAGTATATTTAAAAATGAAAATATGCCTGCCATGTGACCTGGCAGTGGCACTCCTAGGCATTTATTCCAGAGAAATGAGACTTCGTGTCCGTACAAAACTGTACATGGTTGTTCATAACAGCCTGACTTATAATATGTCAGAACTAAAAACAGCTCAAACATTCCTCAATAACTGAATGCTTCAAGAGACTGTGGTAAATCCATATCATGTTTTTACACGGTAAAAAAAAAAAATGCTATTTATATATTCAACGACTGGGGTGGATTTCCAGAGCATTTTGCTGAGTGAAAAAAAGCCAAGGTCACACTATCGTCATCTATTGCATGATCCCATCATATAATATTCTTGCCATGACAACATGATTGAGATGAAAAGCAAATTAGAGGTTGTTAGTATTTAGGGCTAGTCAGGGAGAGGGGTATATGTGTATATATATATGTGTATGCTTGCCAAGGGGTAGCAGAACGGTGGTGATGGGGTAGTTCTTGATCTTGAGTGTGATCATACGAATATGGAATGTGTAATGTGATAAAATGAAATAGAATGGCATATATATAATTATATATATGTATACTGCATATATATAAAATTATATATGTGTTAGTACATATACACACATATACTACCAATGTCAGTTTCCTGGTTTGGGTTTTGTGGTATAATTTCTGGTTCTGAGCACTTATCTTTCATTTAGTGTCTGTTCCATTTTGATTTCACAGCAACCGTAGCTACCAAAACATTCTATGGAGACCTGCTGGAACGGAGGAAGAAGGTCCAGGCACCCCTGGTCAGATGCTCTGAAGGAACGTCCAGAAATGAGACACCTGGGAACCAGATCAAGCACATTTGGAACTGCATGTGCAGAATGAGGAATCTGAAACCCAGCCACATCTGCTCCCTGGTTTATCTCTCCACGCTGATTCACTACAGGGTCTGAGATGCTGGTTGCTTCTCAAACACCTCCATGGTCAGGTCTCTTCAGAATGCAGCTGTAAGGTAAGTTGCCCTCTTTCTTTCTCTTCCTTCACAGATGTTCTAAAACCTCAAACTTGCCAATTGCTTCTGCCATTTATACCTACTCGAGCGTATCTGGGAATAGCAGCTGCAGCCCCAATTTCCTGGCTTTTGAGAGGTAGTAAATGTCTCTCTGAGCAAGAGCACCATATCTTCTTAAATCATGTCACCCTGACTCCTGGGACCCAGGCTTCTCTTCCGGTGCCAGCCACAGGGTCTGCCTTCTGATCTGCACAGAGGTGCCCTCGGCTAACAGACGGTTGAGGCTCTGTGCCCAGAACGGTCCTCCGTTCACGTGCTAGCTCAGACTTTGAGTTGGTTCCAGACGGGGCTCAGACCCGAGACACAGTTTGTGATACATAAAGTGCAATAGGT
Source organism: Lontra canadensis (assembly GCF_010015895.1). Lineage (NCBI taxonomy): Eukaryota > Metazoa > Chordata > Mammalia > Carnivora > Mustelidae > Lontra > Lontra canadensis. The sequence goes on along the minus strand of NW_022631106.1, from coordinate 6,274,025 downwards.
TCTCCCACCTGATCAAATAAAATTAGCGCTCCTGGCTGCTTCCGTGTACAACGGACAAGACGGAAAGGAGAAGCAATGGGAAACAAAACAATTAGTATTGCTAACCCCTGCTGATAATGATTACTATTGACAAGGTGGAATGACTGAGGTGATGCTGGCAACTTCCAGCAGAGTTAACCCTAGCCAGGCTAGACAGTGCAAACTTTAAGGAATTATTGTTATTATCAAGGACATGTCATACGTTGGAATATCTCCGTGCCACTGAAAGAGATATTGCATCTTTAAATTACCGGGTAACGTGGATCTAGACCTGGAGCTCTGCCAAGGTAAAAGTTGTAAAACTGGATTGATTTTTGCTACAGCTTGCTAAGGGCTCCCCAGAGCCAGGATGCAATGTTCAAATATAATAATTGATAGTCTGAAAAAATATTTCTGATAAGTGTGCAGAAGTAATGCCGAGACCTGCCTGAGAGGAAGTGAGCCTTTGTGCTCAGGCAAACTCTGCAACCAAAGAGACCCAGATCCAAGGCACCGCTTGGGTCTCTGATCAGAGTCACCAGGCTTCCCGCTCGCTCCAGCCCTCGCTTCCCCACCTCCACCTCCTCCTGCCTTTACTGCAGCTTCCTCCAGCTGGAGAGAAAATGGTCTTGGCCTTCAAATGGGGCATTTGTTAAATGCTGTTGTGGAAAAGTAATTATCCAACAATCAGACCTGTATGTGGGGGGAGAAATCGCCTTCGTTAATACCACCTTGGTAATCCCAGGGGGCGGAGGGGTCCGCGTTAATCTGACCCTTTTTCAGTCTTGCCTTGGTGACTTGACCACCCCAAGCTGTGAGTGTGTGTGTCTAAATTGCCCAGGATTCAATTGAACACATTAAAATTTAAAAAGGATTTAACTGAAATTTTTCAATAGCTCCTGAGAAGGGGGATAATTTATTAGCTTGGAGTAAATTAAAATCTCAAGCAGGGGTAAAGACTTCGAAGATTGCTTTAATACATTTTATATGCTTTCAAAAGAAATGTTCTTTTAAATGGTCCAAAAATCAGCTAATTTTGTCCTATTTAGCAAATTACCTCCTAAGGCCACAATGTTGAAAAACTTAACAATTATTATTATTTTTTTTTTTAAGGGGAAAAATAGAGGAGGGATAAACACACACACACACACACACACACACCCCATAACACCTTCCATAGGAAACAACCGAACCCTAAATTGCTATGTCTTTTCTATGCCACAGTTAGGATTTTTTTTTTTTTTTTCTTTCTTAATTCAAAAGTCGGTGAAACATTTGCGTTACCTTCTGCCAGGCCACTCGGGGGACCTTTTTTCCACATGGTGATTGTAGGCAGCGGAGGGTCTAAGGTTAATGGAGGGCACCGGCAGGCTAAGCCCCCATGCGCTGTGCTGATAATTTATACCTTTATTTCAGGCCACATTCACCTGTGGAGCAGCGAGGCCATGGGGGTGAGGTGAACTTGTTGCTCCGTTCAGCCCAGAGGCTGTCCCTGTCCTGACAGGAGATTTTTTGCTCTGAATTATCTGTGTTATAAAAAAACTCCTTCCCAGCTCCCGCTAACATTTGGAGGCTAAGGGAAGAAGGCTCGTTTTTCCCTCGTCTCTTTCTTTCCTTCACCTTTTTCTTTTCCCACCTTGATGATAAACAGTATTTAGTGGTTTGCATTTTGGGAAATTTTCTTTTGTTGTGGTTTGTTTTTTAAACAGTTTTTCCAGTTTTATGGAGAAATAATTGACACGCGTCCCTGTGTGTCATACATGTGTTGTGATTATCACAAAGTGATTATCACAATGGGTTCTGCTAAAATCTGCTAAAATCCATCTGCTTATATAGATACAATAAAAAGAAAAGAAAGAAGAAAAGAAGAAAACAGTGTTTTCTCTTTATGATGAAAATGTTTGGGATTTACTCTCTTAAGAACTTTCTTATATATCCTACAGCAGGGGCCGTTTTTGACATCATATATTACATCCTGGTATTTACTTATCTTACAGCTGGAAGTTCCTATCTTTTGGACTGCTTTCCTGCAATTCTCCTTCCTCCGACTCCCCACTTCTGGTAACCATAGTCTGATCTCTTTTTCTAGGAGTCGTTTTTTTGTTTTCTCCCAGATTTCCCATAAAAGTGAGATCTTACAGTATTTGTCTCTGTCTGACTTATTTCACTGAGCATGATATCCTCAAAGTCCACCCATGTTGTTGTAAATGGTTAGATTTCCTTGCTTTGTTATAGCTGAATAACATCGTGTTGTGCGTATGTATACATACTCATCCATCAGTGGACACTTCAGTGGTTTTCAAGACTTTCGTTATTGTAAATCGTGTTGCTAATGAACACGGGGGTGCACATATCTTTTTGAATTAATGTTTTAGTTGCCTTTGCATATATTCTCAGAAGTAGAATTGCTGGATCACAGGGTCTATTTTTAATTTTTTGAGACTGCTCCGTACCATTTTCCAAAGTGGCCGCACCAATTTAGAACCACACTAGCAGTGTGCATGGGTTCCCTTTACTCCACATCCTTACTGTCATTTGTTATCTCTTATCCTTTTGATGATGGCCATTCTAACAGGCGTGGGGCAATACCTCAGTGTGGTTTTAATCGGCCTTTCCACCATGATAAGTGATGTTGAGTATCTTCTCATGTGCCTGTCGGCCATCTGTGTACGTTCTTTGGAGGAATCTCTATTCAGGTCCTTTGCTCATTTGTTAATAGGGTTCTTTGTTTTTTATTTGAGTTATAGGTGTTCTTCATGTGTTTTAGATATTAACCCTTTATCAGATATAGGTTTTGAAAATAATTTTTGCCCATTCCATAGGTTGTCTCTTTATTTTGTTGATGGTAGTTCCTTTGCTGGGCAGGACTTTTTATTTAATGCAGTCCCACTCATTTATTGGTTTTATTGCTTGTGTTTTATGTGTCGTATCCCCCACATTATTGCCAAAACCTGTATCAGGGAGTTTTGTTTTAGGAATTTTTGGTTTCTGCATATATTTAAGTCCTTTACTCATCTTAAGTAAGTTTAGGAGGGGTGTAAGATTTGGGTCCAGTTTCACTGTTTTACATATCCAGTTATCCCTGGGCCATTTATTGGAAAGACTGTCTTCTCTCCATCAAGTATTATCGGCTCTCTTGTCATGTATTAGTTGACTATGTAGGCTTGGGTTTACTTCTGGGTTCTTGACTGTGTTTCATTGGTCAGTTTGTCTATCTTTATGTCAGTATCATGATGTTTTTGATGACTGTAGCTTTATAAAATAGCTTGACGTCAGAACAAGACACTTCCTGCTTTGTTTTGCTTTCTCAGGATTTTCTTGGCTATTTGGGATCTTTTGTGGTTCCATATAAATTTTAAAATTGTATTTGCTGCTTCCATAAAAAGTGACATTAAAGGGGCGCCTGGGTGGCTCAGTCAGTCACTCTTGATTTTTGGCTCAGGTTATGATCTCAGGGTCCTGAGATCGAGCCCCACGTCAGAATCTGTGTTCAGCAGGGAGTCTGCTTGAGATTCTTTCCCTCTCTCTCTCTGCCTCTCCCCCAGCTCACACACATGTTCCTTCTCTAAAATAACCTAAAAAATCTTTTAAAAATGCCCTTAGAATCTTGGGTCTGCATTGAATCTACAGATGGCTTTCAGAAGGACTGACATTTTAACAATATTAATTATTCCGGTCTGTAAGTATGAAATACCTTTCCATTTATTTGGTCTTCCTCAATTTCTTTATCAAAATCTTACAGTTTTCAGAATAGAGCTCTTTCATCTTCTTAGTTGACTGTATTCCTAATTATTTTTTTTTGATCTTTTGTAAATCAGATCAATTTATTTCTTTTTCAGAAATTTTATTATTGTATAAGAATGCTACTGATTTTTGCATATTAATTTTGTATCCTATAACTACTGAACTCAATGATTAGATCTAACATTCTTTTGTTGAGTCTTTAAGATTTTCTATGTATAAAATCATATCATCTGCAAATAGAGACAATTTTACTTTTTCCTTTCTAATTCTGATACCTTTTATTTTTTCTTATCTCATTGCTCTGGATAGAACTTCTAGTACTATGTTGAATAGTGGTGGTAAAAGTGGGGACCCTTGTCTTGCTCCTGATGGTAGAAGAAAAGATTTTATCCTTTCTCCATCGATTATGAAGTTATCTATAGAGTTGTCATATATGATCTTTATTATGTTGAGACATGTTCCTTCTATGCCTAATTTGTTGAGTTTTTGTCATGAATGGATATTGAATTTATTTTTCTTTCATTCTGTTGAATGATAATTATTTTTCTTTCATTCTGTTAACTAGTAGAATTAATTCTATTCTTTTTTTCTTTTGTTTAGTCCAGCTAAGGATTTGTCAATTTTGTTTAACTTTTCAAAGAACCAACTCTTAGATTGGTTGATCTTGTTTATCATTCTCTTGTTCTCTATTTTATTTAGTTTTGCTCTATTCTTTATTATTTTCTTTCTTCTGTGAACTTTGGTCTCTGTTTGTTCTTCTTTTTCTAGCTCCTTAAGACGTTGAGTTAGGTTCCTAATTTGGGGTCTTTCTTGCCTCTTAAAGTAGGTGCTTATTGCTATGAACTGCTTTTGCTGCAACCCACAAGTTCTGCTATGTTGTATTTCCATCTTCATTTGTCCCAAGAAACTTTTTAGTTTCCCCTTTAATTTCATCTTTGATTCATTGGTTGATCAGGAGAATGCTGTTGAATTTGCATGTGTTGTGAATTTTCCAGTTTTCTTCTTGTTATTGATTTCTAGTTTCATGACATTCTGTCAGAGAAGATCCTCTGCACAATTTCAGTCTTCTTGCATTTCCTAAGATTTGTTTTGTGGTCTAACATATGGTCTGTCCTAGACAATGTTGCATGTGCACTTGAGAAGAATGTGTATTCTGCTCTTGTTGGATAAGATATTCTATATATGGCTATTGGCTCCATTTGGTCTGTCATGTTGTTTAAGTCTGCTGTTGCTTTATTGATTCTCTGTCTGGATGATCTAGCCATTGTTGAGAGTAGAGTATGAAATTCTCCAACTAATATTGTATTACTGTTTATTTCTCCTTTTAGCTCTGTTAGTTTTTGCTTTATATATTTAGTTGCTCCAATATTAGGGGCATAAATATTTATAGTCATTATATCTTCTTGATGTATTTACTCCTTTCTCATTATGTAACAACCTCCTTTGTTTCTCTTTACCATTTTTAGTTTAAAGTCTATTTTGTCTGATATAAGTATAGCTACCCTCCTTTTTTTCAGTGACCATTATTTGAAATGTCTTTTCCCATCCCTTCACTCAGTTGCACTCTGGTTTAAGGCTAACATGAGTCTCTTAGAGGCAGCATATTGTTGAAACTTGTTTTTGTATCCATTTAGCCATTTTATGTAATACCTTTTTTCTCTTGTGTTTTGATGGGGTCTTTTTTTGAGTGTATGTGTGTGTTGGGGGCGAGTCCATATGCCTTCCAGGTTGTGTAACTGTTCCTACAAAGAAGTTTTCTTTTCTTTCTTATTTTTTTTCCTTCAGATTTCTTGGTATTTCATATTACAGATTAAACTTTCATGTTAGTTTCTTAATTTGGTTTTCCCATAGTACATGGATAATGATATAAATTTGGACCCCACATACCGTCATGACACAAGCCTGAGGTCTTCATTTCTTATGGGAGTTTTTTTTTTTTTTTCTCTTGTAGCTGAAGGCAGATGGAAAGTTGCATTGCTGTTTCTTCAGGTTAGTGAATGGAGTTTTAATTCTTTTCATGGCCTTGTTGCCCCTTCACAACTCTAGGCTTTATCAAAATGACTTATTCCAGCTCTCGACCTTGTGCAGGTTGAAGGTTTCCCTGCCTGTCCCACTTGGGTGTTGTGGTTCCAGTACCAAACCCTAGGATCCATTTTGGGAAATATACTTCAGACAACAGTTATGAGGTCTGTTCTAGTTTTGCACTGAGTTCCCAGTTTCTCATACTTGGAAAGTTACTCTTGTTTTTTTGAATTTGCCTGTGCATTAGAACTTAATATATCTTTTTCGTATGTTCATATCAGGAGGAGACCTCTTCACATTAGCTGGGTATGCCATATTGTTAAAGTCTCTCATAGATATTTAAACTATTTAGAGTTGCCGAGTAATGGTCATTGAAATTTTTTATGTTAAAAATTTTTTTATTTTCCAAAAAGTTGGGAAGAAAGGTTTCATTTGATGAGGAAGTCATGTAATATGACTTTAAGTGGAAGAGTGATGTAGGAATTGCTTTTAATCAACGATTCAGCTCTTATGCACTTGTCTGTATTTGCCAATCATTTACAATGTGCCAGGCATTGTCCTAAGCACGTTATTGCAATATCTAATTTAATCCTCACCAATCCTATTATGTGGATACTATCATTCACTCCATGTGAGCAAACCTTTTTTGCTGATGAGGAAATCCAATTAGAGAAGAGATAAACTTGTCGAAAGTAATTTGATTGGGAAGTTTTGCAGTATTATTTAAATCTTTTAACAGTCTGCCTACAGAGTTCATGCTATAGGTATAGAAATGATGATGATGATTAATAGTAGTAGTATGCTGGTAATAATAATAATAACAATAACAATAACAATTGCAGTTAACACTTAGTAAGTGCAACTGTATCAGGATATTGTTGAAAAACATTTTTTTTAAAAAACATTTTATTTATTTACTTTAAATAATCTCTACACTCAATGTGGGGCTGGAACTCACAACCGCAAGATCAAGAGGTGCCTGCTGTACTGACTGAGCCAGCCAGGTGCCCCTGCTGACAAGCATTTTATATATCATCGCAAAAATCCCATGAGCCAGTTATTATTATTTTCAGTTTATAGGTAAAACAAGTAAACCCAAGAAACTGAGGCACAGGCTAAAAGTACACATAGCTTGTAAATGATAGGTTTGGGTTTTGAACCAGGCGTTTGTACTCTGGCGCTAATTCCAATACCTTATCCTACGTGTTGGGGAAGAATGAAAGACTGGTTAGCTGTGTGCTCTAGGCACAAAGTAAAGAAAGAACCAGGGTTCAGCTGAAGAGGTGGTCATGAGATTGGAGTAGGGACAGCCAAAACAATACCATTTGACTTCATGTGGGTCCAAGAGAAGAAAAGTCTGGGGTCAGGGAGTACCTGAGGCACTTTTCTTGACTTCGGCTTGTGTTGGATCTTAGTGCTTTTACCCACAGTTAGTGAGAATGGTTCGGACACAAGCATATGCTTTGTTCTAGAAAAGAAATATGAGACTGAGAAGTTTGGTTCAATTTAACTATTATTTCAATAACAGTTAATTGACGGTCTGCCAATTAAATAACTCAAGAACATCTGTGCTTGCTTTTTGTGAAATGAATTTTCTACAAAATGAATGCTTGCCCTTTTATACATAAGTAAATATTTACATTTAGTTTACTTAAAGTGAAGGGCACCTCACCACCATCTTGTCTCATATATTGCCATTCAATTACATGTTTTCCAAGGATATAAAATTCAGTGGCAATTTAACCGGTTACTCACAAAGTCTATAGGCCATGCATGTCTTGAGTATTATGCTTGCCGTCCTTTTTAAATAAAAGTGAGTCCCCTCACAAACCACCAGGAGCTCATAAAGGGGTTGATCTCCTAGAGTCATGATAGATTTGCAGCAATCTATCCAAACCCTTTTACATGGCTCCTCCTTCTGACTGACCATAGACATTTTCAAGACAGGTGGCCTGTGTTGGGAGTAGTCTGGGGACATGAATGAGACAAAAGCTAAGTGGCCCACATGGGCACTGAACCCCTAACCTTCGCCTCATTAGCACGAAGCTCCAACCATCTGAGCTTACCCACCACAGACTAATGATGTGTGCATGGACGCACAGCCACATCAATCACATTTCCTGAAGCAAGACTCACTACCTTGAAAGTAACCGGAAGAACCATCCATATAGGTCTCATCACTGAGGGAAAGCAAAGCCATCTTAATGGATGATTGAAGTGTTTCTTTTCTACAAGGCATTCATTCATCATCCTATAGCCTAACAGGATTTGAAGATTCTAGAAATTCACATTAGCTAATTCATACTTTAAAAAATATATCTGCTCTTCTAGGTTGCTCTGGCCAGAATAGATGTGATTCTGATACCTTTCATAGTAAAGCTTTTGAAAGTCCTTGGGTCAGAATTCTTAATCTGTTCTCCTAGATGGATATTGAATGGTTGTGCCTCATCCCCCAGAAGATCTGTAAGCCCCAGAAGTGTGTTTGTGTGTGCACACACACACAAGTGGACTTTTTTTCTTTGTAGAATATCCTTAGTTTTCTTTAGACCCTCAGAGGTATCTGGGAGGCAAAATCTATGACCTGAAGGCTTATATCAATAAAAAAAAATAAAGGGGTAAAATGTATTTACAATAAAACTGACACTAGAGGGGCGCCAGGGTGGCTCAGTATGTTAAAGCTTCTGCCTTCAGCTCGGGTCATGATCTCAGGGTCCTGGGATTGAGCCCCTCACCGGGCTTTCTGCTCTGCGGGGAACCCGCTTCCTCCTCTCTCTGCCTGCCTCTCTGCCTACTTGTGATCTCTCTCTCTCTGTCAAATAAATAAATGAAATCTTTAAAAAAAACCCTGACACTAGATAAGAAGCCAATTGTCATATTATTTTTAAGAGGGAGAGAAGAGGAGGTTGACACCATGGGAAACATATGTGAGCATCTGATGGCCTGCGGTGGGAGGTACACTTGTGTTGCAGAAGCAGCTATATTACCTGTAAAATGTATGAGCTTTTGTACCTCTTACCAGCAAGTAGTAGGGAAATCGGATGAGACTTCATGTCTTGAAACAAAACCTCTGAAATCCTATGTGAGAGATCATAAAAAGTTAGCAGGAATGGCTAGTAGGCTGTGTTCTGGTTCATGGAAAATGGTCTCTCATTTTAGCCAAAAAGACTAGTTTGAAAAGGAGAAAAAAGGGGAACTAATCCATGGTCTTCCACTTTTCCCTGCTACATATTCTGGAAAATTCCCAGAGGAACTGGAGAGTTAGAATATGTAAATAACTTGGCATCAGAATAGGGCTAGAGGCCTCACCAGAGGAAAATCAGAATAAGAAGGGAAATAAGACTAGAACACAGCAACTTCTATTTCTTAACCTGTGGTCTATAACTGTGTCTGTGTTCCAGTGGCAGAGGTAAGTGCTTATGACAGAGACTGTCTGACCCGCACAGGGCTGAGGCCCAGAGTGAAATGAAAATATGGGGCCTTGTGTTGAGAAATTATTAAGCATTTAAAAGTGGTGACAGGCGTGCATTCAACCAAACACAGGACCCTCCTAAGTGTGGGGCCTTTGCAGCTGCCCATGAAGCCAGCCCTGGCCCCCAAAGTCTACTGCATTACCATATAATTTAAAGTTATAGCCCGCTTTTGCTGAGTGCCAGTGCTATCCTGTTCCCAGCCCATGATAAACCTTCACCGGCCCACAAGTGAGAACACATCTAGATCAGCTCAATGTACTCAACATAAAAGCTTTTCTTTAGCTTGAAAGTCTGTTCTTGAGAGTATTTTGATACTAAAATGTCTTTTTTTTTTTTCCTTGATGAACTGGTAGGAAGAGTAGATGGTAGACGTTTGTTTGTCCTATATCCTTAATTGGTAAAATAAAAAGTTTATTAGCTATGTCAAGAATCTAATTAAAAAAGAATTACTGGGATAGGAGTCACTTGAGGTACATAATGTTAAATGGAGAGATTGACAAAAACATGGTGTTGAGTAAAACACAGAATGAGATCTAAAGCACAATATCGTTTCAATACTGCCTTTCAAAGACTTATGCATATCAGGGATATTTACCGAACATGGGGTGGTGGAGGGGAGGAGAGGTTTGAGAAAAGGGTTAAAGGGAAAATCATTGAATAAGAAAAGGCTCTTGTACCAACTGATATTCATAATGTGACTTAACAGAATCTAATTGATGGAACTTTTCATTGCCTGAGGTCCAGAATACAGCCCATGCCCTTACTAATGCTAGAAGTTCCAACTGCAAAAGCAAAGCCCCGGGGGTGGGTAGCCCTGTGCCCTTACTGTTTCTCAGATCATCCCGAAACCAGCATTCCAATAGCACTTTAGGGTTTGCGAGGTAATTTTTTTCCCCTATTAGCTCTTTGGATTCTTGCAACACCCTTGTGGTGTTGATATTATTATGTTCATTTTACAGACAAGAACCCGGAAACTCAGAAAAATCAAGGTAATTAACCAATCAACAAAAACATGGCAGAATCTAGGTTCAGAACCAAGTCTTCTGACTTTTTTTTTTTTTTAAGATTTTATTTATTCATTTGACAGAGATCACAAGGAGGCAGAGAGGCAGGCAGAGAGAGAGAGGAAGGGAAGCAGGCTCCCCACTGAGCAGAGAGCCCGATGCGGGGCTCAATCCCAGGACCCTGGGATCATGACCTGAGCTGAAGACAGAGGCTTTAACCCACTGAGCCACCCAGGTGCCCCATCTTCTAACTTTTTAACTACGCTTTTTTTAAGTCTCCTCCCTAAAGTTGTATTCCTCATAGAATGAGGTTCATTGTATGTTAGGGGTAATGGCAAAATTATGAAATGTTTGCTCTTATGAAAAATCCACTGGTGGCATCTCTGATGGCACTTACAAATGAAGAAAGGCTTTCTTTCCTTTGGAGAGGGAGGGAACTCTATCTCCTTCCTTACTGTTCCTTCTCTCTTCCTGAGATCTGAATTACAGGGCCAAAGTGACTCTTGGAGATAGTTCCCATCTTGCTCCCATGTGGGACAAAAGTCAAATACTTCTAGGAGAGATTCATGTTTTAAATGATCTAAGTCTGATTTTCTAAGAGTCCTTAGTGCACACATCGTGTCTACAGCCTTGCAGATGGGCTGTTTTTGCCCGTGGTTATCTTGAGTCTCCCCTGGTGCACTGTAATTCTTTTCATGTCCTCAGAAAAACATCTGCTCCTCTCCCAGTGCATACCTGAACAGTGTGATAAGGCTCTCTTTCAGTTGCCTTTCTTTAGGCTGATTAAACCAAGATTCTTTTTGCATTTTCTTACAGAGACTATTCCCAGGACTTTAACCACTTTTGGTTTTCTTTCCTTTGCACTTGACACTCTCTCGTTCCCCCTTTCTCTTAGACGTCTAAGATGCATGGCATCTTTAGATGCCAACTGTGATAGTTTAGATCAGTGATTCTCAAAGTGTAGGTTCTCGACAAGCAACATCAGCATCACCAGGGCATTTGCTAGAAAGGCAAATTATCAAGGGCCGCACTAGACCTCCCAGATCAGAAACTCCGGCGATGGAGCCCGGCAATCCAGTTTAACAAACCCACCGGGGAATTCTGTTGTATATCAAAAGTTTGACAAGTTTTTGTAAAGATGATTTGTAAAGATAATTACTTTTCAGCACTCTTTTCCCCCTCCTACCGTGGACAGAAACCCTTTCTAGCCCCATTCCTGCTGGGTGTGGCCACATGACTTGCGTTGGTCAGTGGAATGTTAGTCAATGGGATATAAACATTAAGTGTGCTTGTGAGGCTTTGGGTTGGCTCATGTGCTCCTGTGACTGAGCACAAGAAGAACATGCCCTGGGTCCAAGAGAGTCCAAGTTTACATGGAACAGAACAGTTCAGCTTGTATCAAAAAGAACTGGAAACAGACCTAAGCTCTCTGGATGTCTTATCTTCCTTTTAGTCTTGATCCATGATGGATAATACATGCCACACCAGGAAGCAAATACGTGTTCAGAGAATGAACAGTCTATTACTATGCTGCTAAAAATAAACAGATAAATAAATGGAGAGAAATGATGAACTGAAGTACAGTATACATTTTAGACTAATTTTGTTTAGATGATCTTTTGGATTCTTCCGGGTAAAATTAAACTCCGGTCACAGCAGACGGGACAAAAAAAGCAGATTAAGTAAATAATTTTCTTGCATTATAGGATTTCTGGAGAGAGATCAATGCTGTCATTGGTTCAGCATGTTGGTGATACCAGGATCAGCATGTCTGTGGAGAAGGGGCTGGCACTAACTGAGCTGGTCTCCTCCTAGGTATTTCAAATGAAGAGTATTTAATAAAGAAAGATAATCCACCCAAATGGGGGATTGAAACCCTCCAAATGCTAGCAACAGCATGAAGGACCAGACAGATAAAGAGGGACAACTCTGAGGCATGTTCTACATAGATTACCAGAGAACTCCAGAAAATCTGAGTTCAGATGCCTACAGCATTCTTCGCTGCTCATGAGTACACCCTGTATTACCTTTCTTCACTTCCCATGATCCTACCACTTCTTGCGCCATTACTCCTGGGTAGACCAGTTGTATCCACATCCTATCTGAAGGTGCTGAAGATTACCCATTATGTTTTAGAAAACACTTTTGAGTTAATTCATTGTGTCTAGTTAGCTTATGGAAACTTAAATAGGAATACCAAATTGGATGTCCTGGGAGAGGTCAAGTGTGAAAAGAGAAGTCAGAAATTTATGAACAAAGAAGAAATTTATAAAATATTTAATTGATTTTCATTAAGGTGTGAGTGGAGTGAGAGATACTGCTGAGGTGAGGGGAGGGTGTATTGGATTTTCTAGACCCTTCTTTAAAACAAGTGACAGAAACCTGAGCTCTACAGAATATAGCGAAGTTGGATGGAGAAAGTGCCTAGACTAAAGAAAAGATTGAGAACCAATATTTTATGAAGATAAACTATAGAAGGGCTAAATTAGTAGACTACAAAGGGCCATTTGCAAATAGGACAGCATGCAGTTTCTAACGGAGATCTTGAAATATTGGAATGAAAATACAGTCTTTCGAAAATCTAGGTCAGAGAAAATCTCTAGTAGGAGAGACTGAGAAGTCATTCAGAAAGTATTTATTTACTTGTTTCACAAACAGTGCTTTGGCACTCTCTGTGGCAGATTATACTTTCCAAATATGGCCACAACATTACCTAATGCTCTTCTAGAACCTTGCCACACTCCCAATGGCAGTAGAGTCTACTTTCTCTCTCCCAGAATCTGGATGAGCTTGGGATTCACTCGTAACAAAGAAAATACAGTGGAAGTAATACTGTGTGATTCCTGCGCCTAGTTCAGAAAAGTCTTCATAGCTTCTGCTTTTCTGTTCAAATAGTTGGTCTTTTTTTTTTTTTTTTTTTTTAATATTTTATTGTGGGTGCTTCAGTGGCTCAGTCGGTTAAGTTTCTGCCTTTGGCTCAGGTCATGATCCCAGAGTCCTAGGATTAAGTGTTGCTTTGGGCTCCCTGCTCAGTGGGGAGTCTGCTTCTCCCTCTGCCTCTGCTTCTCAGAGCTTTCTGTCTCTCTCTCTCAAATAAATAAACAAAATTCTTAAAAAACCCCAGATAAGTTTGTTTATTTTTAAATTAATTGAATTTAAATTTAAAAATACCATCAAACATAAAATAAACAAAATAAAATTTAAAAAATAAAAAAAAATCAAGTCAGTTAAAAAAATTTAATTTATTTTAGAAAGAGAGAATAGGGGGAGGGACAGAGGGGGAGAGAGAGTGAGAGGAAAAGAGAATCTTGAGCAGATTCCACGCTGGGTGTGAAGCCCGATGCAGGGCTCCATCCTACAACCCTGGGATCATGGTTGAGCTGTAATCAAGAGTCAGATGCTTAACTGACTGAGCCACCCAGATGCCCCATAGAATGCTGGGTCTTGAAACCTCAGTTGTCATAAGTCATTGTCCTGTCCTTAGACAGCCATGCTGTAAGGAAGCCCAACTAGCCAGACAAAGGGAGACCTCCTTGAAAGGCCCTGAGATCTCTCATGGTAAGAGAGAAAGAGGCCCAGAAAACTCGTCCCTGGCTGTTATACATCCTGTTCTCTGCACGGGAAACCATGAGGCAGAACCACTGAGACTCTGGTCAGGCATTAGGCAGGGGTGCTAATTCCTGACCCAGTGAGAGATAGTAAGGTAATTGTTGTTATTTGACAAAGCCATGGAGAACCAGAGAACTGCTTTAAGACCAGACACCGTTTTAGTTCTGAGGCACAGTGGTTTGAAAATAGAACTGTCTTTGCTTGCATGAGGTCTACAGACCAGGTAGAAGCAGAGTGAGGATAAGGAACACCTATCCAGGGACAGGATGGAATGCTTTAGAATGACGGAAGAGAAAAATACCAATGAGCAGGTAAGGACAGGATTTTCTGGGGAGTTTGGGTTAAGGAGAGGAAAGTGCCTTTTGTGCAAGATAAGCATTGTTCCTTTCCTACTTTCTTGCTGCTGGAGAGGATAGGATTGAGGAGGGCAAAGCACCAAGAAGGGCAATGTGAGAGGGAAAAACAGAAACTTGAATGCCTCACGGGGACAGGCGTAAAGTGAGTGAAGCTGAGGTGTTAAGCGGTTCCTCAAGATGGGTTAAATGCTGTTACCGTAATCCCCCTTTTGGGGGCACTCAGGGGTCATGCTTCCTTTCAGGTACTTATTGTTAAGCTGTGGGCAGAACCGTGCCTGGCCGAGGGTGCTTTGAGGCCAGAACAAAGGGCAAAATAAGTATATAACCCCCATCCCCACCCCACGCACATAATTTATAGCATTTTAATCTCCCTACTTGTCTCTGCTTATGAATTTCTTATAGAATTATTTAATGATGTGAGTTCAATGGGCAATTTTAAAATCTTCTTAATTTACCATTTCTTTTCTCAATGATGCAGTTTGGCACTGAATACCACACTGCAGAGGTAGCAGCCTGAATGGGGGTGAGAGAAAAATCATCAAACGCCAGACAATTAATAGGTACGTGGGCTCCAGCCCTCCATCCCTGGGTCACAATAACCATGACAGGATGCTAGGGAGTTTCACAGATCAAAGAAAGACTGAAGCATGTTAAAGAGACAGCATCAAACACATCTTCTGCCCAGTCTTGGAATGCCCCCCACGTCTCCTGACGTCCTATCATGTGACGGGAATGAGTTTTACAGGACAAATGCAATAAAAGCAAAGTAGCAGAGGATGTTATCTTAAATTGATTTAGTAGTCTGGAAAAGGAGGCAAGAGGACAATGCCCAGTAGCATTGGGGAAACTTGTTAGAATAATAAGCTCAGAAATCCCAGGTACAGATCTCTGCTATTTGCGAATATATAATAACAATCCAGGATGACTGGGAATATTCAATTCTTCTGCATGGACTGACCACACTGAGACAAAGGACGGAGTGGGTGGCTATGAGAGGCCACACCAAAGCAGGTATTAAGGGTCCTCGTTGAGTGGAAATATCCGATTCATTCCCTATCAAAGCACTGGCAAAGCTGGTGAGACATTCCATTCCTCTCAGACGACTCAAACGAGCACATGATGTCTGATGGCAATTCAGTTTCAGAGCACTTGTGGTTTACATGGGACAAATCGGCAGTCACAGTTTCAAATCCGGGTAGGTAATAATTGAAACTCACCTGGGAGAGACTTCAGGCGATGTCTACACAGCCTCGCATGAATGAGGCTCTCAGTCTCGGCTTGGCTTTTTACCGAGAGGTGTCTCCACCACTCCGTTGATGCTAACCGTAAACAAAAGGAAAAGGTAGGCACACACCAGGGCTCTCCTCTCATCTTGAAATACATGGAGATCTGTACCATGGGAATGTGGCTGGTCTTATGGATGGAAAGCCCCAGACATCCAAAATCGTCAACTGACCC
The DNA here is from genome assembly GCF_010015895.1 of Lontra canadensis. Lineage (NCBI taxonomy): Eukaryota > Metazoa > Chordata > Mammalia > Carnivora > Mustelidae > Lontra > Lontra canadensis. The sequence continues at coordinate 6,258,344 of NW_022631106.1, read as the reverse complement.
ATAAAGCATCAGCATAAAACTCAAACTGGAGAGAGACTCAGATTAGTATCCAAACATGCCTCTGTTTCCTAATGCTCATTCAGACAGAGGTTCAATGGCTGGAAATTATTGAAATGAGGCAGATGTCAAGGGGACCACGGCGCATGGAGATACTCTCCGTTAGCAGACACTGCGCGCCTATGGTTTCAGGATCCTTGTTAAATCTCCATATTGTGACTAGTCCTAAAGTACCTGCAGGCACAGCTCTCCTCTTTGTCGCCGAGTTGCCTGAACATATGAACAGAGTTTAAAGCTCTGGGATTTGCCTGGAGCTGCAGCATTTTTCTGATCGTTAGATTTAGGGGAGCCCCGGTGCCCCACAGTAGTTTTTGGCTAGCGTGCGCATCATTTCAGAGGGTCCTTCCCTTCCTCCCCGCGGTCCCTGGCTTTGCTCCCCTCCTCCTGTTTCAACCGATGGGTCTCCATTGCCACGGCCCAGGGAAGGGCTTGGGACACTAGGTTTCCTGGTTTCTCAGCTGAGTTCAGTCAGGGTTGTTTTTCATTTTTCAAGCCAACCGATGTAAAGCATGTAAGAGGTGAGGAAATACACAGCTTTATGATGAGTGGGGGGTATGGGAGGTGGCAGGGTGTTGTGACAGTTTTGCAAAGGTGGCTGAAACCAAGGCATTCTTGGTCCCCAAGGAGACTGGAGGTGGGAAGCAGCTTAAATACAAGGGTTTTTTTTGTTGTTGTTGTTTGTTTGTTTCCACATCAAACCACCACAATGTCTTGCAAACTTTGCCTATTGCAAGGACTGCAGCTTATGTTGGCAAGGAAAGTCAACAATATTTCCTACTGCAGGAGGGAGTGAGGAAGCCGATGGAGAGGTGGCCAACAGATACAATGAAACTACTAGTTTTCTTCAGGGGAAACAATGTCTTTATATTCAGGCAGGATCTATGACTAGATACAATTAAAAGATTGTAAGAGATCTCTCTGTGTTCTAAAACATTACTGATAAATCCTGTGCACTGTTCTATTTCATCGCTGCTCCTTGAATAAGGGCTTTGCTGCAACGGGAGGGAGGCAGGGTCTCTTCCTCGCTCACCACCTGCCCAGCCACACAGCATCTTGGAAGTAAGTGGCTCAACAGAAAGACCTTCCTCCTAAAGAATTCCAAACAGGCCCATGCTACTTCCCGCCCCCAAACTGCCCCCGGCAGTGCACATATTATTTTACGTTAAATATTCAACCTCAGTTAAATACTGAAAATATGAAAGAGGAACAAAAAAAATTGCCCAATTCAGTATCTGACCCCACCTTACTTCAGAGCAAGGTTGGAAAAACCAATAGGATGGCTTTCTTAAACTTACTTGAACCTTTACTCTTTAGAGAATATTACTGAGAATACGTAGTTTTGGGTTATCCAGGTGGCTCAGTCGGTTAAAGGTCTGTCTTTGGCTCAGGTTATGATCCTGGGGTCCTGGGTTTGAGTCCCTCAACCTGCTCCCTGCTTAGTGGGAAGTCTGCTTCTCCCTTTCCCTCTGCTGCTCCCCCTGCTTGCATGCTCTCTCTCTCTCAAATGAATAAATAAAATCTTTAAAAAAGAATATGTACTTTTTGTTCCCTTCTCTTCTTCCAACACCACCAAAAAAAGGGAAGAAAAAATAATCTGTCATATATTATATGTACTTCAAGAGTTCAGATATTTTAAATGTAAAACTTTTAAGTGCAATGTAAAAAAAGTAGTTGAAAGATAGAAATATGTTTTTGACTTCACTTCAGAAATATTTCATAATTTACACTATCCATTCTTGAAGGAAGAACAACTTCAACATTCATGAATTATTGGTTTCTTCTTCATGGTTAAATATTCAGTCTGTCTATCTGTCTGGTTTATATCTTTTCCATTGATTTTTAACACTGTTCGAAATAAGGAATACATTTCAAACTCAGTGCACAGGGAACTTTATTATAAATTGTGGCAAAGTGGCAAAACGCAGGCTTGATGTATTAACCTCAACAAACCAATGTGGGAAGCTGGGTTGGTTAGTTCATAGTGATGACCGTGAATCCTCTATGGGTAATCTTCCAGAATCACATCTCTTAAAAAAGAATTATATCCATTTAACTTTCCTTAGAAAAAAATGTTTAGAACTTTTTAATACTACAGTCTGTTAAGATTTAGGTATGTGAAGTTTCTGGGTTTGTTTTGTTTTGTGTTTTAATCACTACTAAGCTAAATGACCTACACGTTCAAGGTTGCATTCAGTTGCAGGCAATCCCTAAACAATAGTTAGCGTGGCAACACACTGTCTTTAGACGCTTGCCTAGACATTATACAAAAATGTCCGGATTGTCAACTTCATAGCTAACCTCCACACTGCTTGTCATGATGGCAGACACAGAAACTTTCTTAATTCTTCTGTGGCTTGTTTGTGTAAATGTCACATATATAAAAACAAAAATAGGTATAAAGATGCTCGGTTTCAGAAAAAGCATGGTTTGGGAACAGATTGGAATTTGGGTTTTAGTCATCAAAGATGTGATAAACAACACTGGGCATTAATGTAGAAAACAGATTGAGCTTTTTAATGGGACATCAAATAAGACTTTATTAGCATCTATTAGGTTCAACCCAAAGCTCAGGAAATAGCATTAATGAGCATCATATATCAGCGTGTCTGTTATTAGATAACAGTATCCCTTAAAACTAGCAAGCCATATAGTACTTTATATTTTTTTTACCTTTATCTTTAGAATTAGCTGACATTCTATCCTGTTACACTGGCCTTACTATTAGTAATAGTGAACCAATTTATAAACCCATTAGTGACACTTTTTCCAGAAGATAAAAACAGTCAAAATTATCTGTCAGCAATTAATCTTAATGGCTGTATGCAGTAAACAGCAATGGGCTAATTCCAGCTCTGTCAGCCCCATCAAACAATCCCGCATTAGGCAGCTTTTCAGTGATCCATTAAAGCATATTCAGAACAACAACAAATTCAATGCTGAAGGCATATGCACTAAACATTACAACAGTGATCTTCTGAAGCCATCATTATCTCTTAAATAGTACTTCCCCCATGTATTATCATTATGCTGTACATTAGAAATACTTTGATTAAACTCCCTTAATTCATAACAGACAGCTGCAGACCATTTATGCAGTTAATCTCAACACAACAGCTATTGAGGAAATATAACAAATGAACGCTGTAAACTGGAAGTCATTACTATGAAAGATACTGGCTTCCTAGCCCTCTTAGAGCAGAGTGCATCGTAAGGATGGGCTTCGCGCCTACAATAATGGGGATGAAACTGTTAATGACCTTCCACTTTTCCCCCGGAACATCTGTCCTGAGGCTGGTTGTGTTGTAGACTGGGCGCGTGACCAGTTTAGACGAGGCCGTGTTCCCTGTCCATTGGCCAGCCCAAGGGTTCCTGGGAGGACAACCGAGGCCATGGTTCACGTCTATTTCCCAGCCTTGGCATTGAGAAGTCAAGGTTTTGGTTATACGAATAAGCTCACTGATTTCACTGAATCATGACTGTAGAGCACCAGAAAACCATTGGGTGTGTGTGTCATCGTTAGCGATGGCTTCTGACTTCCCTACCAAGTGCTGTCTTTTAAAGTTTAATTCACAGTACTTGAGTTGACATACTTTAAAAAAGAAAAATGATGTCTGCAAAATTTTCTCTGTAAACTGTCTTTCCCAGGTATGCGGTATTTTCGTTTAACAATTCAGAAAAATCTGCATGCCAAAAAATCCCCATCCCTTCCCTCCCATATTTAAGTGGCCACACCCCCAAGTTCATGTGCTGCTAAGTAGAACATGCACTGGTTGAGTTTGACGAACAAGAAACCTGTGTAAATTTTCCCCATAATACACCTTCACAAAATCTTTCCTTTTCACAGGTAGAGAAACCATAAACATGTGCATGAATGGGGTCTATGTGCCTGACATTTTTTTCCCTCATATAGGGTTTATTTCAAAGTTCTAAACCACAGACACCGTGTCTACCTTTTGATGAAATGGCCAACTAATTAAAACATAAATTTAGAGTCCCCTTGCCATCTCTGACAGTACTTTTAGCTTTCAGGGTTAGCATCAGTGAATTAAATATTGATTCCAAATGTAAAGTGCCTTCATTGTGGAGTGATAAGGGCTTAGCTTTCAGAGGGAAAGGCGGCTCCCTGTGGCAATTTGCACAGAACGTTGATGGCGATTTCCACCACCGTGGCTAAATTGACCCATCCCTCCAAGATGTCCGCGAACACACGGGTGTTAATGTTTGCCAGGGTGTGGAGAGTGGATTAGTTGGGGTTGAGGGGAGGTAACAGGTCACTTTGGCTCCTCAGGTTACCTCTGATGTTGTAGAGATTCCCCTGCTTGACCTCTCCCACGCTCCCACTCACCTCTAGGAACACCCCCCCCTTTTTTCTAAGATTTTATTTATTTATTTGACACAGAGAGAAAGAGAGATCACAAGTAGGCAGAGAGGCAGGCAGAGAGAGATGGGGAGGCAGGCTCCCTGCTGAGCAGAAAACCCGATGTAGGACTCCATCCCAGGACCCTGAGATCATGACCTGAGCTGAAGGCAGAGGCTTAACACACTGAGCCACCCAGACGCCCCTGGGAAACTTTTCTTAATTTTTTTCTCCTTTCCCTTGAATTTGTTTGATGTGGTGATTACTTGTTCCATCCCCCCCTCTCCTGTTTCTCCGATTTGCATTTGTGACAAAGTTGTGCCAAATCCTTCTTGGGTACCTGGATATCGTGAGGCCAATTTCAGGCAGGAAGTGCAGTTGGAAGCAACCAGGATTCTCATTCTTTTTGAAAAGTCCTCTCATCCTGGGCCTTAGCTCCCTGCCAGGCGAGTAAGAAAGCTCTACTACCAGTTGCTGAGTCACAACTAAGTTTGAGAAATAATGCCCCTCTTTGGAAGTTCACAGCATATGGCAGTGTAGTAAAGCCTCTAAGAAGTTCTAGAGCACATGTCCAAACCGACCCAACCAACATTTTTAAAAATAGAATAGCTGTCAACATTTTATGGGCCAGTAATCTTTTATAGAATATATTTGGGACATGTTTTTCTAAATTCCTGGTTAAAATACTTATGCCTCAATATTAGCTTATGGTAGGAAAAAACAAGTTTACAATGTGATTAATGATGCTTTCTTCTGATTTCTGTTTGTAAGACTTAGCTTAAAGATACTCTACTGCTGACAAGTGGCCATTAACAAATAAAATTATGTTTGGAAATAAAAATTATGCTTGGAATTCAGAAGTTTGCTTGACTCTGGTAGATCTGGCCATTCATTCCAGGAATCCAAGTTTATCACACGATGTCCATATAGAAATTTTTCTGATTGAGACATAAGATTTTCTTCAACTAATGATTAGATTTTGGCAAATGATGTTAAACATATGGATAATTCACAAATGTGCTCATTTATGCTGCTGTGAAACATTATCTTTAGCTATAACACAATTATATTGTGCAACAAAAGTTCTATCTAGACATATTTACTATCTGCCTCTATTTAGAAAACTTCCAGTTATGAGCAGGTAACTTCTACATGCTACTTTGAAATCTGCTGCTGGGAGTCTCATTTTGCCCCAAAAATATACTACAGATAATGATTATGTTCTAGATCTAACTTATTATTATGTCTAATCCATTGCAATCACATGGCTAATTAAGTTACGTACTTTAAATAATAAGCCAAATATCAGTATTGTTGCCTGTTAGTAAATTAAACCAAATAGAAAAATGATAAGGTGATAAAATTAACAAAGAAAATTTTTTAAAGGTTTGGTCTAGAATGCTAACACTTGAGGAAACTTAGGTTTAATTTAAAAGATGGGGTTGCAGGTTGAGGTGTGTGTGTGTGTGTGTGTGTTTGTGTCTTCTGAAGCAAACTTATAATTGAAATGTTTCTAAATACTTATTATCTTCCAAACGTACATCCTATCCCACCCAGCCTTCTATTCAGACATATCAAGGCAGGTCTTTTTCCAAGAAAAAGAGCTAAGACTCCTATGTGGAATAGAAAAGAAAAAAGATTGAAAGAGAACAGAAAAAGATAATTTCCTATGAAATCTAGGTAAGAATTGGCTGCAGTGGGGAAAAGAGAAAGTAGCTTTGAGGGTGTGCGTGTGTGAGATACACACACACACACACACACACAGATGGAAAGATAGTAGAAGTAGAGTTCCTTTGACAGATTTATATAAGATGTGAGTACTGAAATACAGAAAACCTGGGGACCACAGCATTTATGCAGTAATTTTTCTTTTTTTTTAAGTTTTTTTTATTTTTTACTTTAAAAAAAAATATTTTATTTATTTATTTGACAGAGATCACAAGTAGGCAGAGAGGCAGGCAGAGAGAGAGAAGGAAGCAGGCTCCTTGCTGAGCAGAGAGCCCGATGCAGGGCTCGATCCCAGGACCCTGAGATCATGACCTAAGCCGAAGGCAGAGACTTAACCCACTGAGCCACCCAGGCGCCCCTATGCAGTAATTTTTCTGAAGGCAGACATTTTGTGACGGGAGTCAAGAATGGGAAAAATGGTCTCACTACCATAAGCCTGGTGTTCCGTTTGTCTTGAATTGTGCCTCAAACACCTGCGTAACCTCCAAGCGCCAACTTTTTTCTAATTCCTGTTGTAGAGTTTAGTTCATGTGACCAAGTTTCCATTTTGTCTCCTTGATTGGCTGTATGGTTCTTCACTGAGCCTGGTACTTGGGGACCCCAAATTTTACCAGTCCTTTCCCCCAGAAGGCTGACCCCTAGTCCCTATGTTCTACCCACTGCCTTGCCACCTGACACTTACCCCTGTCTCATATACCCCCTTCCCCACAACTGTCTCCTTCTCCTCATGGATCCCAGGATGCTTCTCTCTGTCTGGGTCCTCCAAGAGCTCCTTACCACTGGGGCTCAGGTAAGCCCTGCCAGTGTTCCCAAACCATGCTTTACACTGTACTTGGAGTCATTTTAGTAAATGCCAGTTTGGGTTAGTCAGAATACTCCTGAGTCACGTGCCTGATAAGCTCCATATTCTATAGCATGATCTGTTCCCTACGTCCCCTACTTTGTTTTCTTCCTCCTCTGTTCCAGCTCATCTGATCTCCTGACTATTCCTCAAAGGCACAATGTTTACTCTCAAATCCATGTCTTTGCATATCCAGGTCCCCTCCCCCTAACTTCTTTTCCTATTAACTGCCTCCTACTCATCAATACTGAATTCATTTATCACGGCTTTTGAAAATCTCAGTCTCTGGCTAAGCAAGATGCTCCTACACACTGAATTATAATTCACTGAACTGTAATTACTTTCCTGTCTCATTTTGACCTGCTTGAAGACAAGGACAATGTCTTTCGTTCAGTATCATGAGCTCGTAGACTATTTCTTGGAACATAGTAGGTACCTAGAAAGTACTCATTAAATGAATGGACCAGAGACTACCTACAACTACAGTACAGCAATCACTCCCTTTCTGGCGTAGAATTGCAGTATTCTTATTAGATTATTAGTTAATAGACATTAACTCTATAATATAGGGAAAAGATATCGGTAGCATCCATGTGAAAAGATTAACAAGCACAGATCTGCATGTAGTAGGATTGCAAATGGTTTTATCCAACCTTTATGTGCAGGAGCTGGCTGCCTAAATTAAAAAAAAAAAAAAGGAATGGGTTACTTTTATTAAAATAAAAAAAAGAGATCATTTAAAAAAAAGAAATATCTCCTTAGCATGGCTCACAGCTTTACAAAGAAACAACATACCCAGGGCCCCTGACTGCCTCCTGGGTTGCTCTTGCTCTATTCTGCACGTCCTGTCCCCTCTGTTTCCCTCCTCTCGTTTCCCCCCAAGCTGTTGGTGATGAGAGATTTGGCCTAGACGTGGTGCCATTTGGTTCGTATTTGAATGAGGGTGGAACGCTTGCAACATCAGTATGATTGTCTGGTTTGGTACCTCTCTGGCTGGTGAGACTCCCACCATTATCGACCAGCTACCCTCATTGCCAACATATCCCAAAGTTGTGGTGGGAGGGATGCCAGGCAGCGCTAAAGGACTTGCTTCTCCTTGCATTCCTGGTGAAGCATGTACCCTACAGGGGGAGAATCGGGGTCAGTCATTTTATTTGCTTTAAGACATGGTACCAATTTCTCATAAGGAGGCAGAATGGGTGGTTTACCAAACTAAAATAAAGGAGCCCAGCCAAACTCCCCACACAACTTCTCTCCAGCAGCAAAGTGTGTCCTGGACATTCCTCTGGATCATTAAGACAGCACCTCTACCCACTGCGGGGCTGAGCACAGAGCCCACTCCGTAAATGTTTATGGGCTAGTCCTTCTGAGCTCCACTGAATGGGCCTTTCATTCCTCGGAAAGTTAGCAAATTCTCTTAAATAGCAATGCAATATTTAATGTTTTTTCCCTAACTCTATGTCTACAAACAGATTGAAGAAAATTGGTGTACTGGTCTAATGCTATTAAAGATGATGAAGAAAAAATGTAATGATACTTGAAACAGGCTTGCCTTCTCTGTTAGTTCATAACAGCATCAGGTGACCAAAGTCTTGGTTTTAATGACAAAGTTTATTGATACGCAAAATTAATGAAGTTCAACAAACGTTGAGTGGGTGCCTAATACATTCAAGGTGCCACGCTAGGAGCTTTGCGGAATAAAACAGTGTTGAATCCTGGGCCTGGCTTCAAGGAATTTACAGCGTGGTGCCTATCTACGAAGTGGGATCGAAATTCTCTTCTCATTGACTGTAACTCAGAAGAGTGAAGGTTTGTATCTCTGTTCGTTGAACGGTTTTCTTTAAGTTGAGATTGAGTCTTAGCCCCTCCTTGAAAATGTCCCCAACTCACCAACTGCATTATCCGTAACTTTTGGGCAAGGTTCTATTTGTTCACTGGTTTCTCCATTTACGTTCACACTCAACAAATATTGACTTAAGGCTCCTGTGTGCCGGGAACTGTTCTAGGAGCTTGGAGACACAGTGGTGAACAAAACTTCAACACACATACTCGGAATGAGTAAGAGCTGGGAGGAGAAAGCAAGCAGACAGAGAGGGTCGTGAGGGTGAGGAGCTCTTCTGAGGAGGGTGTGTCAGGAAGGCTTTCCGAGAAGTTGGCATTTGAATGAGGACTTGTAAAAGTCTGGGGGATGTGCATGAAGGGCGGATGTCCCAGTAAGTACAAAGGCCTGAAACAGAAGGAAGTGGAGGTGTCTGTGGAACAGTGGCTGAGGAGGAGGGCTGAGCCATGGCCAGGTTCTGGAAGGGAGGGGACTTGGAGGCCAGGGCAAGGCCAGGGCAAGGCTAGGGCAAGGCCCAAGCAGAGGAGTTTGAGTATAGAACATAACTAATCTGATCTTGGTTTAAAAAAGATCACTCTGACTATTCTGTGGAAAAGAGACTGTAGAATAAGTTAAAAAAATGAATAAATACCCACTCCACTATTTCAGTCCTTGGACCAGATGGAACTGCTCAAACACACTAGTCTTTCCTAGTTTCGCTACATGGCCAATAGCTTGTCAATACAATTGCTATTATTAAATAGCAGTTTCTACCTGGAAGATTCGGATCCATATTGAGAAAAACTGTAACAATTGGAAGCTTCCCAACAGTGAGCTCCTGCCCCTAGAAGTGTCCACATAGAAACTAGATGACCTGCTGTCCGGGGCATTTTAGGAGGGATCCCTACAGTGAGCAGACATGAACTTGAAGCCTCTGAGAACTGCGAATTTCCTGGACATCTTTTGCTTCCCATTCCATGATATAGATAACCCAGGATTCCACGCTTAACATATGGAGAGTCTAGTGGCCATTATCCTGTGCTTCCTGCATCCCTCATTCTGCCCGCTGGACGTGGTTCTAGCAGATGGCACTCCACCGTCAGCCTCTCTGGAGATCTCCTTGGCTGCAGAGAGCTGCTTTGCCTCAGGTCACACATCTTCCTGGGACGTCCCATATCCATGGGCAGTCCTTGGGGAGTTTAAAAAGCTCCATCCCCTCGCTCCTCCTTGGGGCAGCTTTGAAGGGCCAGCCTAGCTCCAGAGCTCCCTGAGGTCAGCTGGCAGTTAGTGGACTCTTCAAGGCTGCCCAGCTTCCCCGTTTGCCTAGTCTGGCTTTATTCCCTTCCTTCCCACCTGTTGGTCCCTTTAAAACCCTGTCTCCCCCCACCCACCACCACACACACACTCACCATAAGCTCCATCTCTGGGCCTGCTTCCGGGAACCCAAATAGAGAACACCATTGTGTAAGTAAGTAAAGTGGCTTAGTTGGAGTTCGGGCTCCTGTTTGCATTTTGAGCAGGTGTAGCATCACACAAGCCTTAAGGGAACTTCAGGCCAGGGAGGGTCTCTCGCCGTATTCAAAAGAGGGCTGTTCTGAAATCTCCATGTGTGCTCCAGAGAGAGCCAGGGAGCGCTCAATGTTTGGGATATAGTGGCAGCTCAGTAAATATGTGTCTATTACAACCCCCAGACAGATGTGAACGGATAGCATCGTATGGACCCCGTGTTCTTATTGGGAAGGTTCTGTACCGCCTTAAGGGGCTGAGGGCATGCAGCAGCCAGTGATCATGGAGCTCCTGAAGGCAAGGGGTGATCTCTGTGGCATCTTGGTCTGAAGGGCTTTGTGGGAAAGAGGCAAAAGGCCATGGTTCCCCTTTGGAGGAGAAGGAGAAGAACATTGTCATGCGCTCTGGAAACTGCAAGGGACTTTGGGCCAGCCCCCAGCGTTGATTAAGAAAAGTGCATAGCATTGCAGGAGAAATTCAGAAATCACTCAGGGATGGAAACGTTTGCTATCACCAATGTTTTGAGCGAGTACTGTCATTTATAACTTCACCCCACATCATTTTATATCTTCCTCTGATATTTTATTATTACTTTTATGTCTCTTTCTGAAGTGCTTTGAGGATAAATTCTTTTTTTCCGCAAGGATCTTTTTCATATGAATAGGCTCATTGGCATCAAAATGTTAGATGATAAATTAAGCTATAATACAGAAACACGTTAAATACGGTATGTATGAGCGCAGACATCACAGGATCATGCCTGTATTTTATCGTTTTTCAGTTTGAGGGTAGGAGGCAAATTCTGTGGACATTAATGTGAATTCTGTACATGGGTTTTGAGAAAATAAAAGTATTCAGATAGGTTGTATTAAAAGGAATAGATACTTTAGCCCACTCACGATAGAGTTTTAATCAATGTTTGTCACCTCCATGCTCCGCATGGTCTGGGATGGTTCACTCTGACCAGGCTTCATTCATTGCTTCTACCATAGGCGGTGTGATTCAGTGGGGTCCAGACCCAGAAAAGCCACCCTGGGTTACCTCTCAACACCCCACTCTCCAGCTACATGGCCTCATGCTAAGTCACTCATCCTGGAAGCTCATTTTCTCATCTGTAAAATGGGAACGAATGTAATAATACCGAACTTGTAAGGTGGTTTTGAGAACTTAATATACATCAAACACTTGGAAGAGTGTGGCCCCTAAGAAGTTTTAAATAATCAGTTACTATACAGATGGAGTTCCCCTTTAAGAAAAGGGGGAGGGAGTCCGAGGTATTTCATGGCTCTTTGTGTGTTGTGTATCACACTTGGTTCCTCCCAGCTGAGAATGTCTCTGAAATGATGAGCGCAGACAAATGCAGGAAGTCTACTTGAGAATCCAGTGTGGTGACAAGGGAAGGTGGGACAGGCAGCAGGTCCCCAAATACCACCAATGGAAGCGTCTGCGGCTTTTCTCCCATTTCCAGCTATATAATTCACTTATCATAGCTTCAGACTAATACTTTATTTTATGCACTTTATTTCTCTTGTCCGTAAAATGGGCACAAGATACTGGACTCTGTAGAGTTCAGAGGGAAACCCTTGCTCAATAACTAGAGTACTTGGTGTCCATTATGAGCGGCTCGGTAAGCAGCCTATCGAGCTCACTTAAGCTTATAGAGCAGCTCACACTTGGGAAAGGAGATTGGGGATGAGAGGTGGCCTCTGTTAACCCTTCATCTTGTTGCGTTGCTTCCTTCTCCAGCTGCCAGCAGAGCTTGGTCAAGGCTCTATTATTGTAACTGGACCTCAGTGTTGACCGGCCTTACTCCTTGGACTACAGCCCTGCTGTAAGCAAGTCTTGCTTTGAAATCAGTCTGACCTGGGTAGACCCAGGATCTGGCTGAGCAGGGGCTGGGGGGAGGTTTACAGTTTCTTGTGGGGTCTGATATTCCCTCCCACACTCCTGGGAGCAGGAAGAAAGCATCAGTTAAGGCAATGCCTGGTGGGTTCCTATACAGGGCCCAGGAACGATGGTCTTCTCCTCTTCCTTCTCATGCTCAGGAGCAGTGATCTTCTATCAGCAAAGTGAGAGCTTGGCACATCACAGGCATTTCACTCAGCACCACAGAATCTGAATTTGTGATAGTCATCCCCAAAGTCTGATCTAGGAACAGTAACACTATGTCTTTCCATATGACCTATAGATCAAGGCATTCCTGTGTCCATTTCATTAATCTGTTTGGATCCAGATGTCTTCATTCCTTGAATAAAACAAACAACAAACACAAACGGTGAGAGGTAAGAGATCTGCTAATCTCAGCTCCCACAATATACTTAACCTACAGCGAGTTTCAGATTTCCTGACCTTAAGGATCTTATTTCTATGAAATGGGTACATTGTTAACAAAAGAGGATTTAGTGCAAAGTACTTTCTCCATGCTTGAATTCTTTCTGCATTTTGTGCTTTTTGTTTGAATCATACCACTTGAAATCAGATTTATCAATTTTAACATCCGGAAATAAACGACCTTGTAAAGATTCAATGTGCATATCTACAAAGGGATACTATTATGGGCTATAGGAGAAATAGTCATTATAATAGCATCCAAGAGCAGTCAAGAAAATTTATAGCCATGGGCTAATTATCCTTTTCGTAGGTATTTCCCACCCCCCCTTCTCTCTCAAGTTTACATCATGGTGAAAATTCTTCCTCTCAGGCTAGGTCAAGGCTACAGGCTCATGTAAATCCTGATCTAGATATTGAACATATTTTTTACGGTGGCCCTTTATTGGTGTCTCTACAGAAAGTGGAGTGGATGGAGGTGCTCAGAACATTCTGTATTCCAAAGGAATAAAATCTACTATGCTGTAATGTTATCTCCTGCTGCCGTAGCAGAGAACCACCTCAATGCGAAACCACACTTTCTTCAGTTTCTTTAAACTGCATTCCCCTCCCCCTCACACTTTTGGGGACCATCCTGCTGGTTTTCCTGTAAACGGGGCCTTTTTACAGACAGCAAACCCTCTGGAAGGTTGCACTCTGGACATGCTGTCTCCTCTGTCAAGTTCATTTCTTTCTTCCCTTTTCCAAGCTACAAAGCTACAACAATGTTTATATTCATATGAAGTATTTCAGCAATTCATAGCCAATTTATCAATGACCACGCAGCTGCAGGCACTGCAGTCTGAGAAAATATACCAGCTCACTTGGTGTTTACATAGGCTCCGAAAGCCCCTAGTCGCGGCAAGGGGACAGAAAACCCCAGGAGTCATTAGAAAGGTACACTGGAGCCCCGGCCAGAGATGGCGGAGGGATGTTTGCATTATAGCCCAACACATCATTAAGGACACAATTGTTATTTAATGTGGCACAATCATCTTTCTACTCTTCGTGAAAGCCACTTAAGTAATTACTTTCTTAGCTCATTGGCTCTGCGAGCTGCCTGGCTAGAAAGGGTTATATCGAAGGAAATATTAAAAAACAGCCTCATACAATTGCCCCCTTTCAGCTGACTGTTCCTTATTAACATATTCAAAATGAAGTTCTTCCCCCACTCCCCACGACCCTGAGAGAGTGAGGGAACTCCAAGGTAAATAAATGCTCTGGGGCATTAGCAGGATTTCAAGAGAATAAGAACACATTACCCAAAGTGTCTTCTACTGTCAGCCATTCTTAAAAAAAACAGCTGATACCTGCATAATGCCTGGCTCTTTGTATTTTCACTTTGACATCTGTTTTAGCCAATCAATTTTTCATTGAAGCCAAAATGCTGCTTTAAAATTTGCCTTGGCTTTCTCCTTTTAAAACAAGAACAAATTTATGAAGAAAACACTCCTTTACAAAACTCAATGCAGGCTCCCCAAAGCTGTGTGGATCTTGGTAAGTGGCATAGTTTTGAAGCCTCGCTTTGAATAGTCTAGATATTAAGACGGATGATTTAAAGAATCCACAGGACTTATTTTCAGAGCACATTTACATGTCTTTCAAACAGATTTTTTTATTATGACGTGTCCAAGATGAGCTTGCAAAGATTTAGCATCATTTAAGAAGAGCAGTGCCGAAGTACGGAATTGAAATTACTTGAAAACACACATCTGCATTTTAAACTTTAAGCTGGCTTTCAAAATACCCTGTACAATCCATGTTTACTATAAATACAGCGAGGTAAGTCTGAAATACCTTTATCTTATTTGGTAGCTCTGTGTTTGAGCCTCTTTGTTTGAACGGAAGTGTCAGCTGTATTTTACTTTATTATATAAAAAAGTTTCAGAATTTAATTAAGGGTCAAGTACCAGCAGTAGATAAATGCAACAGCGAAAGCATATTTCTGATCACTCTGAAGTCTGCAATCATGAAAATTATTATCATTGAGTAAAACTGGTCTCAATGATGGTGACTGGGAGACAGATTCTGTGTTACTCAGCCGTCATTTACATAATAATGGGTTCCAGTTTTCATCAGCACCTTTTGTTTGTACAGTGCTTACTGCTACACTAAATTGTCAAAATGTCATTCCTCTCCAATCAGCCAGAAAATATCAACAGTAAACAAGGCACAGGAAGAAATTCTCTGATTAGAAGTGTGGCAAGAGGAAAAGGAGAGCTCAAGTCTCCCCAAGCACTGAAAATGTGTTTTTGTGTTTTTTTTCCTGGTGTCCCCAAGAAGACAGTCACAAGGCTTGGTTTAGGAAAATGACTTCTCTCTGCTGCCCCCTCTGCCAGCCCCTTTAATGAAGAAATACCACTCTGCTACCGAGGTCTCTCTGAAACCTCGGGATTCTCCCTGGGGATTAATAGATTTACATATGTATTTGTCGTTGCCACTCTGAGGCCTCTTAAACTGGGCACAAGTCCCCCCCCCCCCCACCCGCAGACTCTCTCAGATTAAACTGGCTGGGATCTCCTAGTGTTCTTGTCCCTGCTCTTTCTCTGACTGTTGGCTACTGGAGTTCCAGAGGATAAAGGAGCCGTGGGGAAGAATTTGGCCCACGACCCCACTGCCATCACATGGGGCACTTACAGGGAACCTCCCATCAGGTGACACTCCTCTCCCTTCAGACTACCAGAGGCTGAGAGCCGGCTCCTGAGGGAGGTGCCCAGGGGCTGAGGAGCTGGAGAGGAACCCCAGGTGGCAGATGGGGCTTCTACTCCCCTCTCCACAGGCCATCACTTGAAGTGGGACTGGGGACGTGGGAGGATAAGACGCCAAAGCCAGTGGCAACATTTAGGGGGCTGAGCTCTGGGTGCCCAGCTCCGAATTCTTTCTCCCTGCTCTGCCAATCCCCCCGCCCTCGCCCCACCAACTTCCTTCCACGAAATTTTAAAGTATGTAAGATACATGAAATCAATGAATCTTTGGTTCCTCGGTGAAATCTGCTCAGGACCAGAAAAAGATGAGGATGAATTAATACAATGTATGCCTTATAACCATTATAGTTACAAAGTATATTAAAATTAAAGACTTCACATTGTGTTTGAAATAAAAATGAATATAGTGGCATTCTGCCAAGAGTCCCAGAAACCACTCTTGTGTGGAATTGAAACATTTGGCTCATATAATACTTAATTTATTTTTATGAAATGACAAGTTATATAAATGTACGTTTAAAACAGAGGGGCACAACATTTTTGGGGGTAAGTTTCTTTGTATTCTGGCTTATACAGCTCCACAGAGTTATGGCATAGCTAAATAGAACAAAAAACAATAAACTTCTCCGAAGTGTGTGTGTGTGTGTGTGTGTGTGTGTGTGTGCGCGCTTAAGGTCCATGTTCCCCAAGTATTTAAAAATGCGATCGTACAGTTAGGTTGCCCAAGGAAAGGCTCCCAGTATCTTCTTTTGGGCATGAATGGGAGTTTTAAAATCTACTGAAACGAAGTGTTGACATCAGGAAATATTTTGTAGAGCATTCAGGTTTCTTACCATGCACTTTATTTTGCTTGGCTACTTTTAATTTTTTTCCCCACTTCTTCTCTTTGAAAATCTGACATTGTCCAAACCCTTTCGATTAAGAAGCTTGGCTGAATGGAGGCGCGGTGATGATGTGGCGGTGCATCGATAAACAGGGGGCCCGCGAAGCTGGGCAGCGCGCGGGGGAAACAGGGCTGATCAGCGGTAATTACCCTGACACCTCATGCAATACAGGGAATTAACTCCTAGGACTTTGGGCCAAATGAAGAAGAAGTTGATGTTTCACGTTGTGAATGCATCAGTGCCTGAACCCATTACCAGTTTGAACGAAGATGGGAATTCACTCTACTTTTTGGGGGTGGGGGTTGGGGCCGGGAGTGCAGAGCGCTGTGCAGAAAATGAGAAAGTAATTCAGGATGCTGAAGCAACAGCAATTTGTATTTTTATTAAGGCCTTTACCTTCTGAGTCTATATCGTATCCGTAAGACATAAATAAAAGAGGAGATCCATGGCAACCATTGTCTTGGACAGGGGGGAGCCTGTCGTTTTTAAAGAAGAGGTTAGTGTGTCACCAAAGCAGGTGACGGTATTTGGCGACAGACCTAAAGGAGCGGAAGTGCTGGAAAACACAGAGCAAGGAGGGGAAACAGAGCTCAAAAGGCAACTAGTTAGCAGCTGGCCCCATGACCTTTAACTGCATCCATGGTAACTGGGCTAAAGATGGAGTTCCATTTTATTATCCTCACACCCACAATGTTAAGCCTGTGAATCCCATTGCAATTTAATGGCTGAAATCAGAAGGCAGATCTGTGTTCACTGGACCAGTGCCGATACCCTCTTAGCTAATGAGCGCAATAAACATTTTCATGCCAGGAATCCAGTGCAAGTGGAAATATTATGCCATACAGAAATATATACCCAAACACAAAGAAATGGTCAGTAAAGCCAGTCTTTTCTGTATACTTGCATATTCTAGCATTCCAAGCCAGTCCTCTTTTAAGAGAAGAATTTTAAAAAAGCTGCTAGGCTATTAAAAACTGTGGCATACCACAAAGCTTATTGTGAACGAGAAATCTGAAGTTATGAATTCTGGAGTTAATGACTATTACTGCGTCCTCTATTATTTTCTTTAATGAGTCTTATTATTTGTAAATGTACGCTTCCTTTTATGTGCCTCTAATATACTCTATGCCTTTTCCCTGACTGTACACTGTACCTCCAGCCACTCCAAAACAGCACAGGAGCGACCCCCCCTTCTTCAGTAACAGGGAGGAGGTTTTTCTTGTAACTGCGCCTTCACCGCCATTCCGGCCCTAAGAATTAGCGACATCAGGGATCTATTGTCGCAGACTCTGCAAACCTGCAAGGATCCATAGATCACACTTGTTTGTTTCGAAGCCCCAGGAAAAAACCGATGAAGGTATCTGACCACTAGTGGATAAGCCTTTGAACATGCCCTGCCTTTCTGAACAAACGCGGTTCGTGAAAACGCTTTTAATGAAAACGCACAGATTCGGGTTCAGGAGGAGATGACAACGGGGTCTGAATGGCTCAATCTCAGCCACAGCCGGCTTTCAAGGTTCAAGTCCGGTTCACGTCCTAGATGAACTTAAAATCTGTGTCGGTTTTCTGTCCACCTTCTCCCGGTCATCCTTTGGACAAAACCTACTTTTAACACATTAAACTTCAGCTGTGTCACTGTGCCGCTAGTATGGAAAGGCTGCCAAGAAGGATCCCTGAAAGCCCTCTTACTTGTTGTGACAAGACATAGTCAAAGTTCCAAGACTTGTTGGGTACCGGAAGAAGATGGAACTTAAACGGGATTTTTTTTTTCTTCTTCTTCTTCTCGTTCAGATTTTTTCCTCAGGAGCTCTGAAATATTCCCCAACTTTATTTTGGTGAAATGCTTTTCTGAACAAAGATGAGGGCTTAATAACTTTCCTTATCAGGAAAAATAAATGTTTCTTACAGCACAGTGCAAGGCATCCTTTATAAGAGAAAGCTTGAATCGTGTTGCTAACAGAGACTACTTGTTCTGGAAGCTACAAAGGTCAGGGAGAAGATAATTTGGCTGCTTCTTATCTTCAACACAGTGTCACTTTTTTCATGATCAGAAAGTTTTAGGAGGGTTGGGGAAAAAAAAGGGATAGACAAAAGAAGTGAAAAGTCAGAGCCCTGAATAATCACACCTGTTTACTTGACTTATAAAAGGGCAGGATGTGTCTCTATCGGTTTAATAAAAGATGTTCTATCAATTTAGACAATTATACCAAAGATTAAGAATGTCATGAAGCTGGTGAAATCTCCTAGGTAACATTAAAAAATAATATGCTTTTAGATCACATCATATATTAAATGACAACTGCCAATTTTTTTTAAAGGAGTACTCAAAATCCTTTCTTGAATGACAATTTGAAGTTAAAATACTTTGTTCTCCACAGTTAACTTCATTGACATGACACTTCTTGACTAGGGAGACTTGGCGCCTAAGAGCTTTTTCTTTTATCCAAGTAAAAGTAGACCGTAAAGTAGACTTTATGGCCTCCCTGCATCATTGCTTAATTAAGGAACAACAAGAAATGCTCTGCCTGCACATTACTTGGCTTAAGATATCTAGCTATGACTTACATTTAAATATCTGCCATCCTCTTGACTCAACTTTGTTTTCTTGGCTCTGAACGGTTGCTTTCCTCATCGTTCGTTAGCTTAGTAAAAACGATTTCGAGCCTTAATAAGAAGACAGTAGTCACCAAGGGGAAAGGCAGATGAACACAGACTCAAGTCTGAGGAGCACGGATGAAAGGCTGAACCAGAGTGAAGGGTTTAATGCACTCTCCTGCACGGTCCCTGCCTGCTCAGTTTGCGTAATCCTATCGGCTCCTTCCTGAGGACTGTTACACAAATAACCTGCTAGCCACGGTGATTCTGGGAAGTCCTCCATATGGGAGCTATGGAAACACCTAGAATCATTTACTCCCCTTTAAACAACGTCTTTGCTATAGTCCTTGGTCTTTGGAGGGAAGACTCCGCCCCTCTCTAGTCCTCTACCACGCTGAGCCTCCCCCCAGTAAAGGTCGGGTACTCCTCAGTTGGCCCAAGCAACAAAGGAAGGAGCCTGAACTCCACTGACCCCCAGGTAGACCATTGGCCGGGAACTCGTGCGTTGGTGATAAGCTCTCAGGGAGCAGGTTAGAAGCGGAGACCGTCTGCCCGTCAGTGTTCGCCCCTCTAAGGAGCCCCGACTGCCGCTCACCCCAGCTTTGCATTATGCTTCTTTTGCCAAAATCAGCCTTCTGCTCCTCCTCTTCCACCTGTAGCCTTACCTTCTGGGTCCCAGCCCACGTTCATAATTTAACCTCTGCCCTGCCAGGCAAAGTACCACGTGCTTCTGGCTTGTCTGTGACAAGGTATAAAAAGCCACTTCACACTTTTCAACTCCTGGGTCCCTGGCACACGATCCTTTGACCTATATGGTAGAAGTGAAACCGCCATTGTTATTCCCAGCACCGTCTGTGGGAACCACACTCATTTATCAGGCTCTTAGCCTGCGCGTTTCATAAAAACTATCTCATTTAATCTTTGTAACAATCTATGGAGAAAGCAATTCTGGGAGGCTAAGTAAATTACCAGGAGTGAGAGAGATAGCAAGTCATTTAGTTGCGCTATCATTCTTAGAAAAACCAACTTGGATAATAATTGAGTTTTCGTGGCATTTTTGTGGTACAGACGCAGGTCTAAAGATCCTTGAGCGCCATTGCTATTTGTGGACTCAGAGGACGAGGGCCCCTTCTCTAACTGATTTTTCTTACAAAGGTCCCAGGATCCTCATCAACGTGACTGCTTAGGGAGTGAGTGTAGGTCACCAGACTACCTTGAAGCTGTATCGTCTGGACTTCCTGGCTGCTAGTCTGATCTTTTGATGCTTGCTGTGAAACGCTGAGGGTGCTTGACTCCAGTTCTCTCCTTGAGCCATTGTCCTGCCCATGGCGTGCCTGTGAATAACTTAGTCAACATCTGTGTGCTGTTTTACCTCCGTGCCTGGCTTCCGGTGGGCATTCAAAAGTATATCCACTGGGGACCCCTGGGTGGCTCAGTGGGTTGAGCATCTGGCTTTGGCTCAGGTCATGATCCCAGAGTCCTGGGATCGAGTCCCACATTGGGCTGCTTGCTTGTCAGAGAGCCTGCTTCTCCCTCTGCCTGCAGATCCTTGTGCATGTGTGTGCTCTTTCTCTCTCTCCTTCTCTCTGAAAAATAAGTAAGTAAATAAATGAATCTGGATAAAAAAAAGTATATCGATCAGATCAATTGACAAATTTTAGTGGCCTCTTTTAGCAAGAGTTATCTTGTCAGATGACTTCCACAGAGAATGAATGTGGAAGGGAAATGATGGTGAATTTTTCAGTTGCCATTGACATTATTTACCTTATTTACTTGTACATACCACCCTCGCTTTCTCCTCAAAGAGAGAGGTAGGAGATATGAAAGATAATACACCAAAACAGCTTTAGAGTTCTTAAAAAAAAACAAAAACAAAACAAAACACACACACAAAAAACCAACCTTGGAAATAAAGATACACTTGACTTTGCAAAAACATCCAACGTGATTCAAAAGCCACTGCAGGGTCCTCACTAACACAGAACTTCTACACCTCTGTCTATGGGCCCAGTCTGCACACAAAAAGTGGGGGCCACATGATCGTCAGAACAAACCAGGCAGGGAGCCAGGCATTTTCTCAGAGCAGGAGCACTTTCTGGAGAGGCTGGGCGAGAGGAACAGACCTGACTCCAGGAACGTCTTCTCCAGTTACTCACTGCATTGGACTGTGGGGTGAACAAGTCCTACCCAGAAGACTTGCGGAAAAAAGGCAGGTCAACGATAGAAAGCAATTTTCTAAATATATAGGATCTCAGACTATTGATGATAACAGGAGAAATGAAAGCAACATGTTTCAAATGTGGCACGATGGCAATCTAATGCTGGAGAGATAGAAAAGCAAGATGACTAATAGGTAGAAACAAAGGAGAGTTGAAATTCAGAAAATCAGTTTATGGGGATAAGTCACATAACATTGAAGGAATGGAGAAAACACACAAACGATAGGACTCTGATCTTTGGGTAATAAATAAGGCAATTTGCATGCACAAGTGGCTCAAAATGGAATCGTATGGGAAGAAAACCAAGCAATAATTCAGAGTGAAAAATCATCCCATCCTCAAATAAAAATGCAACCCTTCTTATCAAATAATATAGTCAACCAACCAGTTTTAGTTGATGTAGGGAAGTACTTTTGGTAGAGGGTTCAATTTAAGATTCAAAAGGACTCATGCCTGAAGAGTAACAGTGTTTTTCTGAAGGCCAAGGTCGTGCTTTACATGTCATGTAAAGTACTTGGTACATTTGGTGGTGTTAGTGTTATTGCTGTTAGTTCCATAAGGAAAAATTGAAAAAGTGGGTCAGGGAGAGGAAAAATCATTCATGTGATAGTCTTTTAAAAATAAATATCACACACTGCTATTTAGAATGGGTTAAATATAATGAAATTATAGATAAAGTTTGTATTCTATCCTCCTAATATATTTGGAACTATTTTATTATACATCAAGACTTCCCTAAACAGATGAATAATGGTAATCAAGGTTTCTATTTATTTCTGCTATAGTGTGGAAGTAACTGCATTATTTGGGTAACTCTGATAATTCCAATAGGCACTAGAATAGACATATACATAGAGGGGAAACATGTCAGATTAATTGCACTCTAAGACCAGAAGCATGGCAAACAATTCGTGTTGATACCTTAATTAAGATGTGCCTCCAATTGGCCAGTTCTTCTGGATGGTAATTGTTTGTGTGGAGAGATGATCTACCCGTTTTACTGTTTTCCCTATGAATCCAAGAATAGTCTAAAGCCTTAATTATCTGGTATGGTTAAAGGAGGAGGCAGTTTGGATTTTCTGGGTAAATGAAACATAAACATTTAGGGTCAAAAACTTTAGTTTCTGTCAAGTTTTACTGATAATTTCCCCAAAAGCATTATAATGAAGTTTCATGTAAGCACATTTACCTTGCTCAAATGAATTTCTGAGGAGAATTATCATGAAAAGGGGGGTTGGGAAGAGAGTGAGAGAATTGTAATAATTTGGGGCAACGTCCTCCATCTTTTCTTACACTTGAGCATTGCCGGGGGTAATGGTATGATGAGAGGTGTGTTGGCTCTTTAAATGGCCACAGTCCCCGTATCTCAGATCAAGATACCACTCTTATCTGAGTGGGGGTTCTGGGATTCTAGGTATAGGAAATCCTATTCGCACAGCACTACAACTAAATATTGGACCATCATACTGTCCATTGTTCAGCCGTGGGAACAATGAACTATTCCAGTCTGAGAGAAAAAATAGTCCACAGTGAATTCATTATGAGTTAGTACTATGCTTCATTTTATGGCAGATATACAAGAATTTTTTTTTTATTCCAAAGGTGCTTTTTACTTTAGCTGAAATCCTCACCTCCATGTAAGATATGATTCTATTTTACATACATATTTAGCATAATAAATCAAGTGTACTTTAGGTGAGCTTCAACTTGACTTGTGGGCCATAATTACTACATAATCTACATGATAAAATGTTTAGTTTATTAATAAGTTCATGTTGCTATGTTTCTTTTTGGTCATTTGCTCTTTGGTCCTAAAAATATGGTTCAGAAACAGCAGCAATATAAATGCTATGTAATGTTTTAGGAGAAAATGGTAGACTGAGGGATGATTAAGTATTTTTATATTATAAAATCACCAAGTTCTTTATTTGTTTGACTTATTCAGCCACATTAAAATAATGACACAGATGACCTCTACCTGCTTTTGGTTATAATCTCTTGTTTGTTTCAGTTGCACAATACCTATACAGCTCAGCACAGTACATATTAGCCGCATGTGGCTATTTAAATTTCCAGCATTTAAAATTAAGTATAGTAAAAAATTCAGGATTTTTTAGTAGTATTAGCCACATTTTAAGTGCCCAACAGCTACTTGTGTCTTGTGCCTATCATATAAGACACAGATAAAACATTTTCATTGTTCTACTAGACAGAGCTATACTAGACAGAAGGTTCTATTGCACTAGATTTTTAATTTGAAAATTGGAGAAATTTCATATTCTAATTAAATCATGAGGTTATTTTCCCCCTTAAGAATGAAAATAATTTTTTTTGGCTATTGATTACTACTTAGACATTGCTGTATTCCTGCAACTCCAGGCAGAAAGAGGAAACACCTACTTGATTTTTCCCAGTGCTAACTCATCATCAGAGTTTATGCTTTTTCTTTTTCTTTTCTTTTGTTTTTGTTGATCTCAAGATTTACTGATGTCTTTGATGTTCAGAGATGGTAGAATTTAAAATTGTGGATTATTTGAATTATATAGGCATATCCATTGCTTGTAGAAATAAACGATTTAAAATACATGGTGTAATTTAGAGCTTTTTGGAATTGTGAAGTTGTTTGGTAGGTTTAATTCTTCTAGGGATAACAACGTAAGATCAGAACAAAAAGTAAGCACACACAGAAAACCCAGACGATCTGCAGTTCCTTTTGAGAGAGAGACACAAAGCAGGTAGAGACTTAGTGGAGGGGGTCTGACTTTGAAAGGTGAATTACAACAGGTGAGATGGGAAGTTTGTAGACTTTTTGTGGACACTTCCTAATTGTGATATGATTCTGGTTGCTTTGTTGGCTTGAGACTTCAGGAGACAGTTTTGGGGCTGGTCAAGCAGCCAAAAAGTTAAGGTATAAATCCTTGCAGGTGAGAGTTGTGAAGTAGGTGAATTGCAAAGTTGTGTGAAAACTTTTCCCAGATTCTTAGATTCCTAGTAAACAACATATAGTGGGAAGTTTTGTGAGTACAACAGAAAAGCATCAGTGGAGGTAGAAATAATTAAGCAGAGATTTTAGCTGCTACACACCACATGGGAGACAGTTTGCAGCCTGAGTCCAGCTAGATTAACAGCCTGCTCTTGCAGAAGACATTCTTAGAGGATGTTACAGAAAAACATGACCCATATCAGGAAAAAAGAAAATCAGTCAATGAAAAGTCATCCTGAGGTAACTCAGATGGTATAATTAGCAGATAAGGGCCTTTAAATAGCTACTGTAAATAGTCAAAGATATAAAGGAAGTATACCCACAATAAATTAAGATGCATGGAATACCAGCAGAGAAATAGAAAGTTTACAGAGTAACTAAATGGAAATTCTGGAATTGTAAAGTAACTAAATGGAATTTCTCTATAATAGAGAAAATAAATGACTGGATGAATTTAAGAGCAGACTGAATAAGGCTAAAGGAAAAGTTAGTGAACTTGAAGAAGATAAATCAGTAGAAATTATCCAACCAAAAAATAGAGAGAAACATGACTGAAAGAAAATGTTCACAGTCTGTGGGATCATATCAGGTATTCTCACATGTGTAATAGGAGTTTCAGAGGAAAGGACAGACAGAACAGGAAGAAAATATATTTTAAGAAATAATGGCCAAAATTGGGCAACTGGGTGGCTCAGTTGGTTAAACGACTGCCTTCAGCTCAGGTCATGATCCCAGAGTCCTGGGATCGAGTCCCACATCGGGCTCCATGCTCCTGGAGAGTCTGCTTCACCCTCTGACTTTCTCCCCTCTCATGTTCTCTCTCACTGTCTCTCTCTCAAATAAATAAATAAAATCTTAAAAAAAAAAAAAAAAAGAAATAATGGCCAAAATCTTCCCAAATTTGGTATAACACACAACAATCTCAATGAACCCAAAAGATTAAAAGAAAGTCAAACCCAGATAAGGGGTAAAACCAAAGATCAAGAGAAAATCATGGAATCAGATGGAGAAAAATAAAGGGAGAAATGATAAAAATGATGACTGACTTCCTTCTCATCAGAAAAAATGAAGGCCAAAACCCAAACAAATCAAACTCAATACAAAGGAACCACAGTTTTAAAATGATGAAAGAAAAAAAAAAATAGTCAAAACTCTATGATCAATGAACTTACCCTTCAAAACTGAAGATGAAATAAAGCATTTTAAATTAAAAAAGCTGAGAGAATTCATTACCAACAGAACTACATTGCAAGGAAAGATACAGGACATTCCTTAGGCCAAAGGGGAAAAACAGAAGGAATGAACACCAGTAAAAAGGAAAAGTATGTGGGAAACAGGAGATCATATATGTAGATTTATTTTCTTCTTTTAATTTTATTTGACACATAGGTCTATTCAAAACAATAGTCATAACTCTGTTGAGGGATTTGTAGTGGTTGTTGATATAACTGATATTGTAGCAATAGCAAACGGAGGTAAATGAAATGATACTTTTGCAAGGTTCTTATATTTCATGCAAAGTAGTACAATATTAACTCAGGTGAATTTTTTAACCTAAAGAGACACATTGTAATTCTTAGAGCATCCACTAAAAATGCAAAGAAGCATAGATTAAAAAGCTAGTATAAGGGTCAAAATGGAATGCTAGGAATACTCAGTTATTTTAAAATAAGGCAGGAAAAGAGAGAGAAACCAAAAACAGAAGAGATAAATATAAACAAAGAGCAAAATCACAAACCTAAATACAACTATATCTATGACTACATTAAGTGTAAATGTATAAAATACTACAATTAAAAGGGAGAGATTATAGAGTTTGATTAAAAAAAGCAATACTCTACTATATGTTGTCTATAAGAGACACACTTAAAATGTAAAGACAAAAATGAATTTTAAGTTAAAAGAATAGAAAAATGTATACTGTGTAAATGTTAATTGTAAGAAGCTGGCATGTCTATATTAAGACCAAAGTAGACTTCAAGAAAAGGAGTGTTAACAGAGGTTAAGAGGACATTTCAGTCACAATAAGGGGGTCAGTACACCTGGATGACATAATTATATTATGTCCTGAATTATTATTATGTACATGATTACTAATATGCTTATTAATAATGTATACATAATAACTATGATGTCCTAAAAATAGAGTTTCAGAATAAAGCTCTCAGAACTAGAAGGAGATATAAATTATTGCAGTCATAATGGCAGAAGTAATACTCCTTTCTACTGCAATCAGTCATTTTCCAGAATGAGAAAAATCAGTAAAGGTATAGATGATGTGAATAATACCATCAACAACCTTGATCTAACTGACATTTCTAGAACATAGCATTCAAAGACTACAGAATCCATAGTGTTTTCAAGTGTGCATAGAATGTTCACCAACATTGGTCATCTGTTAGACCATAAAACAAATCTCAAATTTCAAAAGTGTGACATCTTAAAGAATATGTTCTCTGGGAAAAAAAAAAAAAAAGGAACTAAATTTAAAAACATAGTTCAACTTCTTCTGAAAATCAGTTTTACATTTTCACAGAGCGAAGATTATGATATTCAGACAGAATTCACTAACGCATTTTAATACTTCTATAAATAAATTTATGATGATTTGAAGTTAGGATTTCAACATAGAAATTTTAGAAGCAGAGGAACACATCAGACTTAGTGCTGAAACTGAAAAGTAAGTTGTCAGTAGAACAAGATAGCTCAACATAGATTCACTGGACAGAAAAGTAGGCTTGATATTGCTCTAAAATGTTATAAGCAGCTAGTGCCAATTAAATCTGTCTACATTAAAAATATATATGATACTCCTACATTTGGATTGAGATATAAAGTGAAAAGTTTTTTGCAAGATAATTTGTCAGTATGTTTCATAAGTCTTGGAACAGATCCTGTTATTCCACTTTTCAAAAAAAATATTGCCTGAAATGTTCTGATTTGTATGACCAAAAATATCCAGTACAGTGTTATTGATATGTTAGTCTTATTATAGAATATTATTTTAGTTTTATTATAGAATATTATTCACACAAGAATAAGCTCATAATGTATTGCTAAGCAACACAGATTATATAAAAAGTATGCACGGAATGATACCATTGAATTAAAATTACATATTTATAGTGCATTAGAAAAATTATGAAAGAATAAATATGAGGTAATTAATAGCATTTCCACCAGCAATACTTTTCTTTTATGCTTACTTTTTACATTTAAAAATATCCAATATTATACTTCTTTATCAAAACTATGGCCTCATTATGTTCTTAATATCATGACTAACATACAATG
Source organism: Lontra canadensis (assembly GCF_010015895.1). Taxonomy (NCBI): domain Eukaryota; kingdom Metazoa; phylum Chordata; class Mammalia; order Carnivora; family Mustelidae; genus Lontra; species Lontra canadensis. The sequence continues at coordinate 6,230,989 of NW_022631106.1, read as the reverse complement.
ACTACACACTGTGTTTTAGTGCTTTGTGTATGTCATGTCACTTATTCTTCACAATGATAAATATTTCCATTTCATAGATAGGGAAAGTGAGACAGAGACTGAGTAATTTGCCCCAGCATATGCAGCATATGACCATATGTGGCATGTGGTCAAGCTGAGATGTGGTCCCAAGAAGACTGAATCCAGAGCTGCTGCTCTCAACTCCTGTGCCACTGAAGCCACCCAGATACATTTCTATCAGCAGGAGGAAAACATACTGGAAGAGAAAACTGCTCAGTAACAAGATAATAGTCTCTCAGTAGACCTGCAAAGAAAAGTCAGTGCCGTGTGTTGAGGTCAATGGGCATACCTGTTGGGCTTCAGGTCTGGAAGTATGTGAGAATGAATGGAATTTTGCTTCTGTTTATAACAGAGCCCAAAGATGCTTCAAAGAAGTTGGGGGTGGAAATTGGGATTATTGTTTGAATATAAGTCTAGAGAAGAGCTCCCAGGTTGGTGAAAGAAGATGGCAACAACCTGCCTCCTCTGCTGTCAGGACTGTGCCCTATGTGAAGCTGTGTGCCCAGAAAGGAAGATGACATATATCCCACTTTGTCATCAGGAATTGAGCAAGTTGTTCCTTGAATGTATGTTCTCAGTATCACTGCAGAGCCAGAAACCACTGTGACCACTGTAGGTTTGGTCCTGGAGTCAAGACCCTTGGGATGTGGAAGAGTAATTAGAAAGAGTTCTACCCAGGGGATGAGCACAGAAAGAGAGAGAAATGCACACAATAAAATGAAATGTTTCACAGATGAGGCTGCAGATCAAAATTTCAAAGTGTATTAAAGACTTCCAATGCTGAAAAAGAAAGCCCAAATGTCAAAAATGTACTAGAGACAAAATCAAAATAATAGGAAATTTTGAAAATGACTTTAAATATGCATAGGAATTATCAGTGAGGTAAATGAAGGAATAACACCTGTAACAAGAATAATAAATAAGTCACAAAAGACAGGAGTGTAAAAGAACAGTTGGAAATCTTGGAAATAAACAGATAGTAATTCATATAAAATACAAAAGTGACTAGGTGAATTCTAGACTGGACACATTCACAAGGGAATTAGAAAAGTCAGAAATAGTATTGAGGACTTCACTCAAAATATGCCTGCCTGCCTGTCCCCTTCTTGTCTCTATATTCATATATAGATAAATAGATATTCTTTCTATATACCTATTCTAAAAAGATACAAAGTTTTATATCCAAAGTTACAAACATCCAGTTATAAGTAATCCTGGAGGTATAAAGAACAGCACGATGACTGTAGTTAATCATACTATATTGCACATTTGAAAGTTGCTAAGGGAGTATATCTTAAAAGTTTTCATCACAAGAAAAAAAATTTGTAACTGTGAGGGGATGGGTGTCAACTGGACTTAACGTGGTGCTCATTTCACAATACGTACATATGTCAAATCACTATATTATACACTTAAAACTAAGTGTATCTGCATAAAATATGTCATGAAGAAATACATGTATAAATTTATAAACTTATAAACTTTTGGGGGATTAGGTCAAAAGGCTGTGACATAGGTCTAATAGGACTCCAGGAAAAAGACCGAGAAGGAATGGTGAAGTAATAAAGTAATATTAGATGAAGTAATACCTGAAAATTTCTCAACATTGATTCGAGATACATGTTCTTATGTTAAAAATTCCTTTCAAATAAAGAATCAAAAAACAGATAAGAAAGAGAAAAGAAATCCACATTTAGATATATCATTCGTGACAGCATATTATAAAGGAACCCACCAGAAAGAAAATACAGGTTACACAAAAGTCTTTGATGGCAGACATCTCACCTGTAGTAAATCATGCTGGAAGACAATGGATCAATATATTCAGGGTAAGGTTTTGGAAGGAAGAGGCATGGGGGGTTAGGTGAGCCTGGTGGTAGGTATTATGGAGAGCACGTATTGCATGGGGCACCAGGTGTGGTGCATAAACAATGAATCTTGGAACACTGAAAAAAAATTACTTACTTACTTACTTAATTAATTCAGGGTCATCCACCTTGAATTCTATACCCCCAACTAGCTTAGTATTCACTAAAGAGATTTAAAAAAAATCAGAAAAATAAAGACGTAGTTTAGTAATTCCAGGCCTCCCTGAAAGAATTCCTGATGAAGTATCTCAGCAAGAAGAAAAATAAATATAGGGGCATCTGGGTGGTTCAGTGGGTTAAAGCCTCTGCCTTCAGCTCAGGTCATGATCCCAGGGTCCTGGGATCGAGCCCCACGTTGGGCTCTCTGCTCGGTAGGGGGCCTGCTTTCTCCTCTCTCTCTGCCTGCCTCTCTGCCTACTTGTGATCTCTGTTTGTCAAATAAATTAATAAAATCTTAAAAAAAGGAAAAATAAAGGAAAAAATAAATATAGGGTAGAATAGAAAATAGTAAAACTGGTAACACAATTGAATGTAACAAAATACCCTCTTTTTCTTTTGTTCTGAAAGATAAAACAAAAACTGTTCAACACCAGTAAGACAGGTGAGATAGTGAGAGATAGAGAGAAACACACAATCACAGAGATGGGCAGAGGGGACTAAGGAGTGAGGAGTACCATTCAGTGCATAATGTGAGCCCTTGTGCTTTTGTGTAGGAGAATAGAGACAAATAACCATAGGATCTTGTGAAAAACATTTACAGTTAATTTTCTGTGGTAAATGAAGAAAAGAAGTATAGAAGTATAGAAAAGTTAATCAAATAAGCAGAAATCAAATAAACCAGAAGTGGAAATAAAGGGAGAAAAGGTATAATGAAAAAGAAGTGCAGTAAAGCTAGTTCCAAATATATCCATAATTGCAGGAAATGTTTGTAGATTAAAATCCTTTATTACAAGAATGGTATTAGCAGAGTTTGAAGTTTTTAAAAAGTATAGCTGTGTACTGCTATTTGAAACAAAATTGCACCAAAATATTGAAAACAAAGAATGGAAGTAGATCTCATAACTTTCAAATGTTGGTATAACAACATTAATACAAATCCCCCCCGCCAAAAAAAAAATGTTCATGGGCAAAGTCATTGTTCTCGTTAGAGAGGGAAAATGCGTAATTTTGATGAATAAGGAAATTCTCCATCAAGGTGAGCATACATGTGTTTCTAAAATTTGGAATAACTTAGAAGGTAGGGGAATCCGTCACACCCCACCCTCCCCAGCACACACCTCTGACACCAGGGCATTTTATGAGTTTTTTTTTTTTTCCTTCCGAAATCCATGCTATTTTCATGTTCCATTTCTATGAACTGAAGGAAGAAGTGATCCTGTTTCCAATTTTATTTTTTTATTCTTGCTGCATTTTTTTTTCTCGCCTAGTTGTAGGCACAGTAGAGAAAGCGATGAGAAGTCTGTACAAGGGAAATGAAAAAGAAACAAAATGCATACAAGTATTTGCTGAGTTGGAGGAGGCGAGTCGTGATGTGAGAAGACAAGGCAGCTACCTGCAAGCTTCATGGTTGCAGAAATCCAAGGATTGAGGCAGCCCAGGGGTCAGTGTCTTGACTTGGGGGTGGGGCATCAGTTGGACAAGAGAAGCCATGTGCAGTGGAAGCTGACCAGCCAAAGTCACCATCCTCCTTGCAGGAACATGGAGAGAGGACAGATTCTATGCTTTTAATGTGCCCAGGGTGGAAAAGAAAACCAAGACTGGGTTAAAAATGGCTTTATTTTGGGGCGCCTCAGTGGCTCAGTCTGTTGGGCACTGGACACTTGGTTTGGGCTTGGGTCATGGTCTCAGCATGGTGAGATCCAGCTGGGAGTGGTGCTGAGATTGCTTCAGATTCTGTCTCTCCCTCTGCCTCTCCCTGACCTCATGGTGGGGAGGGGGTGTCTCTCTCACAAACAAAACAAAACAAACAAAACAAAACAAAACAAAACAAAAACTTAAAAAAAAAAATGAAATGGCTTCATTTTAAAATTTGGTATGGGGTGTAAACTTTTAGAAGAAGGTTGGAGAAATCTTTCCAGTGTTGCAAAAAGAATGTGAACCGAAGTCCTTCATGGGACTTTGGGGGGTTCTGGGCTCCAAGCAAAAGGGACAGGGTTTGGTTGTCAAAGAGTATTAAACCCAAAGGGAAAGATACATGGGCGGTGACTTAGTAAGTCCTTTCAAATTTAAGTAAGCATCAAATCCAATCTGAAGCATCACAGCCGATGTGCACCAGACAGGGAATGATTATTAATATTTGAAAGACATGCTTGCTTGCAAAAGTTTAAAAAATAGAGGATAATTCTCGTTTGATCTCATGTGGGGTCTTGGTCAAGTTGGGGAGTAACTCTAGGGGCCCCGTAAATCCCATCTCTTTCATGCCTGGAATTTATGAAGGAAGTGATTGGAATTGGAGTTCTTCTTTGAATCTGTTTCATGGTTCCTCCTTCTTCCTCAAGTTTCTGTCTGGATCCTTCCAGAAGGACCCCAGACATCTTTGGTGAGTGTGGGTTGCAGGAAAGTTATCCACTGGCGGTAATGGAGGCACTGTCACCCACATATAAATACTTTACATGCATCTGCAGGCACCGCAGAGACCACTGACCAGAGCGCCATTTCCTGAAGCCCAGGTTAAAAAAAAAAAAAAAAAAAGAAAAGAAAAGAAAAAAAAAAAGTCCTTTACTAGACAACCCTAGAGGGAGAGGAGAAACCCAAAACACAGCTTGCTTTCTGCACAGCCATTTCATTTGAAATAATCCGTTTTATATTACTGCTAAGCCAGGAAAGTGTTTTTGATTGTGTCACTCTCAATTATTGCACACTTAATAAAGAAAAAATGTGTGCTTTTAAAAAAGCCATGTCACATCTACGAAGTATCTTTTAATAGAACTCTATTTTTTTTCAACAATTAATGATCCATTCTTACCAGCAATTAGATACAGTTTAATGTAGCTTCTCTTTTGTGTGATAATTAGACATATAGCTTCATTTTTTAAAAAAGATTTTATTTATTTATTTGTGAGAGAGAGACAGGGAGAGAGAGAAAGAGCACACAAACAGGCAGAGCGGCAGGCAGAGGAGAGAGAAGCAGGCTCCCTGCCGAGCAAGAAGCCCGATGTGGGACTCAATCCCAGGAGCCTGGGATCATGACCTGAGCTGAAGGCAGCAGCTTAACCGACTGAGCCACCCAGGTGTCCCTATAGCTTCATTTTTATTTTTTAAAGAATTTTATTTATTTGAGAGAGAGTGTGTGTGCGCGCGCGTGCGCGCGTTTGAGAGGGAGTGCACATGCGCATGCGTGCCCAAGAGTGGGGGGAGGGGCAGAGGAAGTGGGAAGGAGAGACTCTCAAGCCAACTCTGCACTAAGCATGAAGCCTGACTTGGGGTTTGGTCCCACGACCACCTTGAGATCACGAACTGAGCAAAATCAAGAGCCAGACACCTAACCACTGAGCCACTCAGGTGCCCCCATACAGATATTTTTAAAGTACCTATCTTAGAGAAATAGGAAGAAATTTACTCTCTCTGGGATAAAATGGGACAGCGCAAATATTTATTGTAAAATAAGTAAATGCAATTCAAATGACTTGAGTTTGGGGATATATATATATAAAATCTTCTGAGCTCAATAAAGGTCTGTGTAGGATAATTTTAGGTGGGAAATATATACTTGTATTTTGACCTTGTGATCAATTCCCAAACTTTACCAGCTATTTCAGTATGTTTTTTTTTTTTTTCTTTTTTTTTTTTGAGGCAGCTGCCTGGGAATAACCCTTTTTATAGCTTTCAGATACTGCAACATCTATAAATAGCCTTGTAGCATTACATTAGGTAAGAGAGGGTTCAATATTCTATTGCATGAGCAATGTGGAATTTTGAATTTTGAATTAAAAAGTAGTTTAAATGGCATTTTAGTTTTAGTAGTGAAATTAAAAGCAAGACACAAATCACAGAAGAGGGACAAACAGATGTTTCTCTGATAGTTGGATTCCTTAGAAAATTGACTATAAATTCAGGAAGATAATTATTAACACTGGATTATATAATCAGTCTGATTTGGCTGGTTATCTACAAAGTCATTAAAAAGTGTCAGAAGAATCAAATGTATATTGTAAACCAAGGAGAAACTGCTGTTGGTCTTCATTGAAATCCCTTCTGCATATCTTTTTTGTATAACTTAATTAGCAAAGTTAAAATTAAGATGAGACTCCAGTGTGTTTAGATGAAACAATTTCTATGAGAGGACAGTTCATTAAAACATTTTAATAATGCAGTAAACTCTTGGTTATCAGAGAAATCTCTTAAAAACAATCTTTTCCAATGAATATAATTATTCAGTCTAAAATATTTGTGCTGTTCAAGAAAAATCCAAATTCTGCTCCTGCCATGTTACTTATGTCAGACACCTGTTATATGCTTTGCTAACAATCTTCACTCACTAGTCTTTTTAATGATGCCATCACTGGAGTATATTCAACATATTTTATTGAGTATCTAGTGTATGCCTGACACCATTCTAGGTCCTATGGAAATAGTAGTGAACAGAACAAAGTACCTATTCTTATGAAACTCACACTTTCAAGAAAACTAATAAATAATACAGATACTTAGATATTTACCGAGTTGTGCAGCCATCATCAGAATAAATTTTAGAACGTTTTCATCAGCCTCCCCAAACCTCTATATTCTAGCTGTCACCCCCAATTCTCTCATTCCCACCACCACCCCCAAGCTGCCCCCCACCAGCCCTAAACAACCAGTGATCCACTTCTGTCTCCATAGAATTACCTATCCTGGACATTTCATAAAGATGGAGTCATGCAGTACGTAAATCATTTGAGACTGGCTTCTTTCACTTATTGTAATGTTTTTAAGGTTTATTTCTGCGGTAGTGTGTATTGATACTTTTTGTTGATGAATGATATTCCCTTAAATAGATTTTATTTATCCATTCATTAGTTGACGGACACTTGTGTGGGTTCCACTTTTTTGGCTATTGTGAATAATGCTGTTATGAACCTTCATGCACAAGTCTTTGTGTGGACATAGGCTCTCATTTCTATTGGGTACATACCTTGGAATGGAGTGACCAGTATATGGTAATTTTTTTTTAGTCTTTTGGGGAGCTGCTGGACTGTTTTTCAAAATTGCTGCATCATATTACATTCTCATCTGTGGTATAGAAGTTTTCAGATTCTTCACAGTTTCTCTACTACATGCTATTCTCTGTTGTTGTTGTTTCATTATAAATATGCTACTGAGGGTGAAGTGGTATCTGGTTGTAGTTTTGACTTGAATCCCCTCGATGACTAATGATACTGAATGCCTTTTCATGTGCTTAGTGGTCGCTTATCTCTCTCTCTTTCTTTATTTTTGACAAGTGTCTACTCATATCATTTGCCTATTTTTAAATTATTTGTCTTTTTGTCATCTACATATAAGTGTTCTTTATTTTCTATGTATATTCTAGATATGGCTCTTAACAAGTATATGATTTACAAATATTTTCTAGCTTTCAGTGTGTTGTCTTTTTACCATCTTGATGGTATCCTTTGAAATACAAAAGTTTTTAATTTTCATGAAGTCACATTTCTCTATTTTTTTATTTGGTTGTTTGTGCCTTTTGGTGTCATATATTAGAAGCCATTGCCAAATCCAAGATCATAGAAATTTACTCCTATGTTTTTTTTTATGAGTTTTATAGGTTTAGCTCCTCCCTTTAGGTCTTTGATTCCTTTTGAGAAAATTTATGAATATGGTGTGAGATAGGGATAACATCCTATTTTTGATAGGATTATTATTTCCCAGGAAAGAATAAACTGTTTTGATAAAAGTTGTTTCAGAAAAATAGTGTTAACTTATTAAAAGTTATTTGTGCATATGTTAGGCTCTTTTCTGTGAATACTACAGAAAAATGTCCAGCTTTCAGTAAATCAATTTTACTGAAAGAGTAAAGTAAGAGTTAAGTTATGTAAAAACTACGAAAACTACAGAATAATAAAAAGGGATGGACAGGGCTGGATGCTATTTTTATATTGAATTATCAGAGAAGACGTCTCATATAAGTTGGTATTTGAAGAGAGACTTGAAAAAAAGTGAGGGAATAAGCCCTGAATATACGTGGCAGAAAAGCATCTCAGGCAGAGGGCACAGCATGTACAAGGGCCCTGAGGTGGAAGCACACCTGAGGAACAGCACAAGGAGGATGGTGTATCTAGAAAGAAGAGAGGAGTGATGGGCATGGAGAACTGAGGGGTACTGGTGTGCCGGTGCACTTGAGGCTTCACGGATCATGGTAGAGACATTGGATGTAACACTGATCAGGACTGGAAGACACTGGAGGGTTTTGAGTGGAGAGATCAGGTGATTGCATGATTTATGCTTTACAAGGGTTAACTTGATACAGGTTGGAGAATATCTGAAACCAGTTGAAAAGCAATAATTCAGGCTATAGAGAATGGAGGCTTGGTTCAAGTTGGTAGTGCTGGATATGGAGTGGGTTCAAGAGGCAATTAAGGGAAAAGGAATAGAGACAGCCAGATGACAGTAAATTATTTAGATTCAACAAACAGTGGGCACTACCTATATTCTAACAGTTGTTTTAGAAGGGCTCGCTGAAGGAAAGAGACCCAACAATAAATGATAAATATGTAAATTACACAGTATGCAAAGATAATTCCTGCACTGTAAGTAAGGGGTGCACATTTTTTACCTAAACAATGGAAAGAATTGAGTATCTTTATGTAAGATGGGGAGATTGTGGGTGAAACATTTGGAAGGAAGAGGTTACTTAATATCTTTGCTGGCTCAGTTACTATCTCTAAAACACTAAAATAATAAGTTTTCAGGGAATTTCCATTTAGTAAAAAACATTTAGCAATAACAGTCCACTGAACTTAACCTTGCTTTTGTGTTCTTTAAGGTCTTCCAAATTCTGTGATTTTTAACGTTAGTGTGGTATTGTCTTGCTCCTATGAAAAAACATGGAGATTTTAATTTTAATAATAAATCTTTGACACCAGTTAGTAAGTGTTTTCTATTAACGAAATCATACAATGTGTTTTTAATGGCTCTTTTTTTTTTTTGAGCTCTTCAATTTGGATTCTGAATAAACAGGCATCTACTATGTATTCGCAACTCATGTTTGTGAATGATTAACGCTCTTAAGAAGCAAACACCTTTGGTTTGGGAAAGTCAAATAAGGCTTTTAAATATTTAAGCTCTATGGTTTTCTATTAAATATAAAATTTACATAACAGAAAAGATCTTGTCCGTCATATTTTCACCTATAACTTTTGGGTCCATGGTATGTCATATATCGATCCCAGTTAGATAGCCATGTATCAGTTATCTGAAATAACTGAATAAAACCTCTTCCAATGGCTTTCCCTTTTTTCAGCCAAAGTGATTCTGTGGATGGGAAACACATTTGACCTGCAGCTCAAATATCACACTCGTTGAGGCATAGCCTGATTCCCCAGGAAGTTGGTTGTTCTGTCCTAGGAGTTGGTGAATATCTTGATTATAAGCATTATCACATTGTATTTCTTTCATTAATTTTTTTGCAACATTGAAGTGCATTGTATTTCAATTATGTACATACACTTCTGTTCCCTTGGTGCTATCAGGTGCTCTCGGAGAACAGAGGGGCCCCAGAATCTTAGTGGTTCCTGGTATATTGAAGATGTCCAATAGATGTCAAAAGAATGATATCCACTAACGAGTAAAGCCTTCCACACACTTATACTATACACAAATGCTGTCTCTGAACCCTCTCCTTGAGAAATTGAAACAGTGACAACCCAAAAGCAGTGTCTTCCCTCTTCTTCACTGAAGCCAAATCCCAGACTTTGGGGGGCCACCTAGGGTGTTCTTCTGTGGCCTGCTAAGTAGCTGAGAAACCAAAGAGAGGGAGAACAGGGTAGAGAAACCAAAGTCCAGCTGCACAAATGACCAAACCTTGTAGTCCTTTCTCAGAATTATTCTTTTTCATTGTTGCTACAAGAGTCAAAGTTTTCTTGTTGAGCATCAGCTTGACAGTGCTGTTTTTATAAAGTAAAGGGCTTAGTTTTTCAGATACCATACCTAAACTAAGGCACACAAATAAGTTCTATCCTTTTTTGGCTATTCTAGGCCCCCAAAACATTCTGGGTGGTGGACTAAATCTATAAAGGCTATTTTTGGCACTGTAAAGGACAGCCTTTAAGGGGACAAGTAGATCTTTATAGACAGTAGCTTGTCTTTACTGTGTCACTGCCTCCTCTGATGTCAGTCACATCATCAGAGTTTTAGAGAGTGCCTAAGTAGGGCAAGAGGAAATGCAGCTACCTGAGTATTTGCAAGGGGCACGAGGCTAATACGAAAAATCTCACTAGTCTAGGATTTCTCCATTGCTTTGTGGGAACCAGGGAATTCTCTAGTAGCCATAGTTAAGGGTCACTTTAGCAATTGGAAACAATGATCAAGCAGCAAATTGTTGGCAGGGGAAATCCAGACAGAAGGTAGCTTAAATTGATAGCTTCTGTGGAGGCCAAGGGAATTTGAAACAGAATTTGCCTGGGATTTGCATGGTCAAATCACCTTTACAAAAGAACTGCGATGCCCAAACAATGCCCATACCCCAGATCACTTTCAGAAAGCTAGAACCAAGAATTCCTAAATGAATGAAAATTATTCTATAGGGATGAAATGATCATCTTCACAAAAAAAGGCTTCTCCAATTTATTGTCCCAATTTGCTCTAAAAGTTATCTTTATTCTCCAACTATCCAAGGAATTCATTACCTGGTGTTATCAGGTGTTAATCAACTTCAGAAGATCTTACATATGATTTACATGAATTTGAACTTTAACTGTAATTGCTTATGACCTCTTTCATTAAACTCACTACGTGGACACCAATCCAACCCAGATTAAAGAAGAATGAGTCCAGATGGATATACATCTTTATCCTGAAAAGATTCAGATGACAACGGAGACAGTACACTTCTGACCTTTTCTAAATACCAAGAGCCCTCACAAAGCCCACACCATTCTGTAGGTGCTTCTCCATGGCATACCTCATCCTTACCCCTTCTCAGCACTTACCGTGCTCTGTGGGATTGTAATTGTCAGGGATGTAACTTTCTCTATAGGCTATTCCCAGCACCTAGTTCATCATAAAAATACAACACCTATTTAATGAAAAAATGAGATCTAAAAAACCCCACCAAAACCCCCTGAGCATTTTTGCCTTTTAAAGAAGGCATCTTGGAGTCAAAGGGGCACTCAAGCCTGATTTTGGGTTATAAAGGTGGGAGCTTGAACCAGCTCTGTTACTATTCTTGCATTTTTAGGAAGTGGCCTCAGTTCCAGAAGTTCCAGTTTGTGCATCTGTAGAATAAAGGTGATGATACTTTTCTTATAAGGCATCTGCAGTGACCAAAGGTTTACACTCACATGATAGCGTCAGTACGGTTATTATCTGGAACCTTCTTGATAATAGTATAATTATTTATCATGTTTGCGTGTATACTAGGTAAATGTTCATTGGGGATACAGCTGGGTCAATGCCAGTTCCTTTTTCCCCCATGCAGCCTCATCATACATTTGTTGTCTTGCCATGACTAAGCTCCAGACTCTGCAGTTATCCCCCTCAACTTCTTGACAGGCACACACACTGGTGAAGGGGGAAACAGTTGTACACATCATACTCAACCCTTCCAATGGATACTTCCAGGTATGCTAGCTAGGGAGGAATCTTTGTAGTTTGTCTTTAGTTGATGTTTACTAATTAAGTGTTATTAAATGGTATGTACTAGGGTCAAGGAAATGGAATTTCTGAAGATTTGGTCTTCAGAATGCTTTCCTTTTAAAGACAGAGAAGAGATAGATCTGAGTAATATGGCATTGCCAAAGCTTTGCCTGAGTTTAAATGCTCTTTGAATACACACACAGACACAGACACACAGACACACACACACACACACACACACACACACACACCACAAAACAAAAAAGCAATCATTACTTCTAAAACATATCTCATTTCCATAGGAGAACAAAATGTGATTTCTCTTAACAGAACCCTACCATTCACCTTCTAACCTGATCTCCCATTTATTGCAGAACATCATCTCTTTCGGAATGACAATAACTTTTCTTACAATTTGTAAAAGAAAAACATTCAGGTCATCAACATATTTAAATAAAGTGTAGGAAACTAAATACTACATGAATTTTTTTTTATCATATACCCATTATTCACCTTAACAATAAAATTGTATCCTATGGGGGACGCCTGGGTGGCTCAGAGGGTTAAAGCCTCTGCCTTCGGCTCAGGTCATGATCCCAGAGTCTTGGGATTGAGCCCCGCATCGGGCTCTCTCCTTGGTGGGGAGCCTGCTTCCTCCTCTCTCTCTCTGCCTGCCTATCTGCCTACTTGTGATCTCTCTCTGTCGAATAAATAAATAAAATCTTAAAAAAAAAAATTGTATCCTATGTCCTTCAGATACAAATGTTTGATTTTGTCTGAGTGACACACAGAAGAACCCCGATTATGCATTTGGGAGGAAAACATGAATTGAAGTCTAATCCTCTTCCAGCTCTGTGCACAAACACATTTTCTGAAAAATTCACAATAACATTAATGAAGAGACACATTGTTTCCTTTGTACGAGCATAGTGCTTTTTAGAAACTCATATAGATAAGACTGTTTTCAGGTGAATTTTCACAGCTACTCCTAGGAGGCAACAATGCACCAATATCACTAACTCTGGGTGCTCTAATCACTTCAATCTTTTCTCTGAGTTATACCCAAGTTTTTAATGGGATAAAACCACTGGCCCCCAAGATGGAGTAAAGCCAACTAGACTCATGCTTCCTGGCAATGAGACATTGTACAGAATTTTCCTCTTTTCTCTGAGACTATAAAAGGAAGGTTAGATTAGGTCTCAGAGCACAAGGAAAGTTCCTTGGGAAGTAAACTTTTCTATACAGTAGTGAAAAGTACCGCTTGGAGGAGTCAAAGAGATAGCCCTCTCACCCCAAGTCAATAGGAAATTCAAGTCCATTGACATTGTTATTGGCAGAGGGAGATCCTGGATGATTGACATAAATTGCTATCTTAGAAGGACTGTAAAGAAATGTCATTTCCAAAATTAAATAGCTCGCATCTCTGTGGCCAGGGGAGGGGTGGCAGGTGGAGGGCCGGCGCACAGCAGGGAGCTCTCTTGGCATTTAGCTCAGTTACACCAATGCCCTGAAGATACACGCTTGCAAAAGGAAAAGAAAGAACAAGAAAGGGGGAAAAGGGATTCCTTGCTTAGAAAACCCAAACCTCACTATACTCAAACCAGACAGAAAGAAGGACAAGCCCTGGCTTTGTATCTTATTTTCATCTCTAAATAAAGGAAAGAGCAGAGAAATCTTTCTCATGAATCATCTGATGTGACAAGAAAGTGAAACAGGAGCCCTTTCTCAGCAACTCTGCTGAGGAGCAGTGATCCCCTGGGCTTACAACGTTCTCTGAGAAGGAAAGAGGAAGGGAAAGCAGAAAGTTCACTCTGATGAAAAACATCTCAACATACCATTTGCCAACTTTTCATCCTGTCTTACAAGGTATTAGAGAGAAGCAAAACAAGGGTAGCTTTCAGAGGTGGAATTTGGCAACCTTAGAGTCAGTGTTAACTGGACTTCATGTGAACTTTGTTCTTTGTTTGCACGCTAATTGCATTGTGTCAACAGAAGCAATTTCTGGGAGAGAAAATCCATTGATCATAGTCTAAATCTGTACCTTTGAGGAGTGAGAAATGCTTTAACAAATCGCTAACATTTAGACTCATGGAAGGAAGGTTTTAGAAAATGAGATGAGTACTTAAATTATCTGGAAGTAAGTGTTGTTTGCTGAAAGGAAGGAAGGTATTTGTTAAGAAGTGTACTTTGCGGCGGTCCCATTTGCTCTCATTGTTTGTTTGTTTGTTGATTTCAGACCATTGGAATAATTTTGCAGATATTCAGGGCAGTCAAACAGCAACTTACCATTCATATCGGTGTTGTTCTGTCCTTCTGGTCAGTCCCGTGTGTCACTAGAGACAGTTGTACCGACTAGCAGTTCCAAAGACCTAATCTTAACATCTCTTCATCTTGCCTAGACCGTGACACCTTCAAAGCTGTTCAGTAAAGTTTCCAGTTATTTATGACTGCGTAGCAGATTGTTCCACAACTCAGTCCTTAAGAATAATCAAAGATTCTGTGGGTCAGGAATTCAGAGTGGATACAAGGGTGCATGTCTCTACTTCAGCAGAGAGGGCTTGAAACTTGTTTTGTTTTGTTTTGCTTATAATTCCTTGTAATTCTTTTTTTAATATTTTTATTTATTTATTTAACAGACAGAGATCACAGATAGGCAGAGAGGCAGGCAGAGAGAGAGGAGGAAGCAGGCTCCCCGCTGAGCAGAGAGCCCGATGCGGGGCTCGATCCCAGGATCCTGGGATCACGACCTGAGCCGAAGGCAGAGGCTTTAACCCACTGAGCCACCCAGGCGCCCCAGTTCCTTGTAATTTTAAAGGATTTTTTAAAAAAAGATTATTTGAGAGGGTGAAAGAGGTGGGGGAGGGACAGAGAGACAGGGAGAGAGAAAAATTTTTAGATCATGACCTGAGCCGAAATCAAGAGTTAGTCACTTAACCGACTCAGTCACCCAGGTGCCCCTCACATTTCATTTTATGGAAAAGGATGCTAAAATATATTTTGGCCCTTTTGTTTTAAAGTTTAAAAGTAGGACTACTCAAAGATTACAAAATTTTAAGTGCGATGATGGAAGATCTGCCATTCTTTCTGAGATTAAGAATCGAAGGGTTACACGTTGAAAGTACTGACATGACCTTGGGAACACATGTGTAGAGAAACTTGCTGTGTTATGTACTTGAACTCATAGCCTCTCTCTCTGACTTCTGAGAAGACTATGGGAGGCTTTTTGTTTTAATGAATTAAAAAAGATACCGGGGCGCCTGGGTGGCTCAGTGGGTTAAACCTCTGCTTTTAGCTCAGGTCATGACCTCAGGGTTCTGGGATTGGGCCCCGCATCGCATCGGGCTCTCTGCTCAGCAGGGAGCCTGCTTCCTCCTCTCTCTCTGCCTGCCTCTCTGCCTACTTGTGATCTCTGCCTGTCAAATAAATAAATAACATCTTAAAAAAAAAAAGATTTCATCTGAAAAAACTGCATTGTGTAGGACTTTATGTCACATTTTGGAAAAGGCAAAAGTCATTGTATATTAGTGGGAGGAAGGAGGGTGGCCAAATGTTTAGGGGCGTGAAACGACCCTGTATAATGCTATAATGATACATGTCCTTATACATGTAATTATGTGTATAATATATATGTATTATAAATATACATACACACATGTATAATAAACATACATCATACATTTGTTCAAACCCACAAAATGTACGACAGCAAGAGTCAACCCCAGTGTGAACTCTGGACTCTGGGTGTTAGGGATGCAGGTTCATTGATGGTCCCAAATGTACCTCTCGGGGGTGGGGGAGATGCTGATAGCGGGGGAAGCCATGCTAGTGTGAGGACATGGGGTACGTAAGCTCTCTTTATTCAATTTGGCAGGGAACCTAAAACTACTCTAAAAAATGAAGTTTGGGTTTGTTTGTTTGTTTAAGTCCCATCAGGTAACTTTGCTCTAATATATAATTTGGAAAACAAAACTTTGGTATTCAACCACAAGAGTTTTGTTTGCTTGGGGGGAAAAACAAACAAACAAAAAAACCCCACCAAACATGCTAACCAAGTAAGGGTCCGGTTCGTGAAAAGAGTCCAGCAATTGTATCTCTGTTTAGAAGAGTCTGAAAACTTGTCAGAGGAAAGGCAATCAATTTGCTCTCCAGGTGCCCTGTTCGAGTGGAGAACATAATAAAAAGCCAGCATATATGACCGGTTGCCAAGAAAAGTTGGACTCTAGCCGTTCCCGTTAAGAGGTGCTCACGTTTAAAGCAAGCTGCGCAATTATTCAGTTTGACTTGAGCTGGATGGGCTCCATTTGGAGCCCTGGTTTGGGGCATCCCGCCTTTCACAGACAGAACAAATTAGAGGGAGCTCTGAAGGGAACATCAGACATGATAAAAGGTTTAGAAAATGTGACCCATGAGAAAAGGTTAAGAGAACTGGACACATTCAATCTACAGAAAAGAAGACCAGAGGGAGACATAATAACTATTTTACTCCTACATAAAGGGATATTATAAAGAGGATGGGGACCAATTATTCTCATTAGTCAATGGGGACAAAACAAGAAGTAATAGGCTTACACTGCAGCAGGGTAGACCTAGGTTAAATATCAGGATGAGTTTTCACACTATCAGAAGTTAGAGAAGATGAGGGAGGGTTTGTGTAGGCTCGTCTTGCTGAGAAATGGCAGAGGTTGAATTTACTGTGTGATTAATTGGGCTGGATTTGGGATTTTCAAATCAAGTCCTCTCTGGCGTATAAAGCTTGGTGTGTCATTTAATCTTTTCTCCCCTTACATCATAGATTTGGGATTCTATGTGAATGGGAAAATACACACACACACACACACACACACACACGTGTGTGTGTGTGTGTGTGTGTGTGTCTAAGGGTTTTTCATTTTGCATCTTCACATTATATTTCAAGAGAAGGAACACCATTTTAAAATTAGCGTCAAAATACATTTATTACATCTGTTATTAGAGAGTGCGCAGTGTACTGCTTCATAATTCGTGAAATGTACAACTTCCATCAAACTTTGAAATGTTTTACGGAAACATAACACTCAATAATGTCTAAACAAGTATGTGACAAGAACATTGAAACATGCTTTCTATAAGGAATAAAATCATATTGCTGGTAGGTTCTCTCTCTTTCTCTGTCCTCTCTCTGTCTCTCTCTGTCATTTCCTGGTTTCAATCAGGCTTTAGAAAACCCTTGGCACCTGAATCAAGGAACGTACAACCCCAAACACTCACCCCCTACTGTGGCTTATTGGAATTTTATCTGCCTAAAGATTCGGCAAGTTTACCTCATTATTTCTCCACTCTCTTATTGGTCACAAAGTTTGTAGCCCTTGATACATCTTTTCATGGAGCCATTAAGTGAAACAGCCAGTAATGAGTATCTTCATAATGACTCATTTAGTTCCTTCCACTGGAAGGGATGCATATTACTTCTGCAACACTTCACCTACTCCATTCAAGAAACCAGCAGCCCTGGTTAGTTGCCATTACAAACTTAACTTCTCTTGAAATCACTGAGGCTACAAAATGTTCTTTTAACCTCCCATAATCTTGAGTTTTTAGATATGCAATATCTTGTCTATTGTGAAATCAGTGAAATAAATGGTTTTAGAGATCCCTGTGGTTTTCATACTTATATTTATCCCAAACTCTTTCAGCTGCCAGTTGTTCATTAAAATAAAATAAATTGGAATCATTCATAAGAAATAAAAGGACTTTGATACAATACTATGTCGATCTGACCAGGATATCTTTGTGCAAGTAGTATACTTTAAAAGAATTCTGAATTTCTAAATTGATTGTTTAAAGACAAGCTTTTGTTTATTAGGGAATATGCTAACACTTCTTGGTAAATAGAGCCTAAATTACCACTCAGGTCCGGGAGATGACCAAGATCGTTGCACCATCACTGAGCACAAGTTTTTCTGCAGAGAAGAGTTTTTGAGTGAACGCAATCAAGGAAATACACTTTAAACAAGTCAATGTTGTAGTTCTTTTCTTTTTTTTTTTTTTTTTAAGATTTTATTTATTTATTTGACACAGAGAGAGATCACAAGTAGGCAGAGAGGTAGGCAGAGAGAGAGGAGGAGACAGGCTCCCCGATGAGCAGAGAGCCCGATGCGGGGCTCGATCCCAGGACCCTGAGATCATGACCTGAGCTGAAGGCAGAGGCTTTAACCCACTGAGCCACCCAGGCGCCCCATCAATGTTGTATTTCTTGACTTTGCATATTTTTAATCGACATTAATGAATTAGGGTTTTGTAGTCTTTAGAGAAGTCTTTAGATTATTTCACTAGATAATCACTTAGCATTAACAATTTAACATTCTAACTGTATTTGAAATTCTGAGACCAAAATCAGAAGATGTTTCAATTTTTTCAAAAGAACATTTTAGGCAGTCAATGGAAATTACTCTGGGAATTACAAATTAAATAACATGTTTCTAATTTTTGATTTATATGTTAAGCTGATTCCAAATCCTTTATACCTTTTAGAATTATGACCATGGTCTACCTCTTGTTCTCATGGACTCCAAGTGCACCTTTTAACTTGCAAACAGACCACCCACATTCCCTGTTTAAAAACCCTATTGATTCCACACTGTCTACCCAGAAAAGCCCAAAGCCTTGCAGCATCTCACACACTGTCAACCTTGAGTTTTTGAGCATTAGCTCTTTTTTCCTTTTGATTCTACGAATAATAAATGTTATTAATAATAAACAATGATTTAATATTATATAATTATATGTCACATGTATATAATGTAATATAATAATAATAACAATAAACAAATATAAATAAATAATAATACATAATAAACGCATCCCACTTGGAAAATATCAAAAGCATAAAGATTAAAACAAAAACCAATGAAACTTCATACCGAGCAACTTTCAATCCAATAACTATGTCTGTCTTTTCTGTGTCCATCCTTTACCTATAACGACTTCTGCCTGAAATGCCTTCCTCCTTTCTTTGAGACAGACTTTTCCACCTTTGAAGATTCAGGCAACGGGTTGGTAATTCTTTCTATTGCCCCGACCCCTGGATGGTAAAGTCTCATCTGTTGTACTTACTTGTTTTAGATACTTGTTACTCCTTCCCACAGGGTGGTGAGCTAGCACGGCCATGCATTTTTATATGCTTGGCACTTAGCATCACGCCTCCATCAAGCAGGTTCAGTGAAATTTGCTCATTTTTGATAGATGAGTAAATGAATCATATTCTCTCAGTCCCCACAGCCATCCCCACCCCACACGCCCTGATGGGGAGCAGGGAGATATGTACTATCTAGTACATAGATGGAGGTAACGAAGAGTGGCGTGCTTCCCTCCAGCGGTCTCATCTCCTGATCCTGCTACTTAAGTCAGGTTTCTCTGACACTGAGTTTGAGTTTATAATACTCATCTAGTTACCACATTATCTGTTTAAAAGAAGATCATTAGTATATGTTACAGGTTGTTTTGCCACTGATGTTAATGAAAACACTAGCTGTGTTTAAAGCAACCGTACCGTCTGCCCTAAATTTTTACTGAACCACTGCTTCTATTTTTTTTGTTTTTTAACTAAGTTCTAATAAGTTGTCTTCTTGCAAACCAGTGAAGGTGGCTGCACTCCCTCTCTCTATATATAGCCAGACGTGGCCAGTGCCCACTTCTCTGCCAGCTCTAAATCCTCACTCCACAAAGTCTGAGGCTGGCCTATCTCATTTGTGATGCTACACTTGTGTTCCACAGCAAGATTGATTCCCAGAATTCAAAGAATTCTAGCAGATGAATGATTAGAAATACATAATTTTAGGTGACAGCCATAGGCCTGCAGTAGAATAATTTGATATTTGAACTGAACACTTTTTAAAAAAGATTTTATTTATTTGAGACAGAGAGCGAGCATAAGCAGCGTGGGGGGAGGGGTGCAGAGGGAGAAGCAGACTCCCTGCTGAGCAGGGAGCCCAAGGCAGGGCTCAGGGACCCAAGGCAGGGATCCCAGGACCCCGAGATCATGATCTGAGCCCAAGGCAAATGATTCACCAAACTGTCCCAGGCACCCCTAAACTGAACAGTTTTCATGAGGAATATTATTGTGATGTGATTGGACAGATAGTGAGCTCAAAAAAGAAAAAGGTGGGGGGAGGGTCAAGGGGGAATCATTTGGGAATCTTGAAAAACCACTTCTTGCAATAGATCGGTTATTTCAACTCCGTTTTGAAATGGGCTAATTTTAGAGTGGAAGGGAAAAAAAAAGTCTTGGGTAATGTGGAATCATTTATATATCTTACTACTGATAAATACGTTACAACATATTTTATTATGTTATGCGAGGTATTTTAAAATTCTTACCGGAGTTTTAATGTATATGAGCATGTTAGCATATAAGTTAGTTCATGTAATGCATTCTTTTTGGGCCCTCATATTCTTTCCAGAGAGGGATGGCACCCATGTGTGTGGTGGAGAACACTGTGGTGTAGCAAGGAATGGCATGAGTCAGGGGACTAGGGCTCAGGCACTGTCTCCTAGTCATGACCTCTGCAATTTTCTGCAAATCACTCCACTACTTTGTCCTTCGAATTCCCTGTGGTAGCACATCGTCCCTGGGGACCCTTCTGGTCTTTACAACTGCATAAGTCTGTATCCCATACGGTTTCTATCTTTTTCCCCTAGCTATGGTTATTTTCCTAAGATAACTTCACCTCTTTCTATGCATTTCATTCCCGTCCAGAGTGTGGGAAAATGGTCATCTTCATCCGTGCCTCAAGCTGTCATTGAAGCCTTTGGGTCATCAGGAACTAGTGAGTCCATGAACCGAAGAGCATGATGGGACCTCCGAGAGTCCTGCGAGCACATGACTGTGGAAAGGAACTAGGCGCCCTTCTCCAGGCCCTTGATGGTGGAGCCTTGCCCTGCCCTGCATACTCCTGGGTGCCTAGGACAGAGCTTTCTGGGCCTGTCAGTTGGTTGTGTGGGGCCTGAAGATACTCCAGATGAGCCGTGTGGCGCACAGGAAGAGCGTTAGGTGCAGAACAGATTGTACCTTCAATACAGATGTGCAGAGCCCTTGAATTAGACAGCCTTTGAAAGAGACAAAGGCTATTGTGTACTTATGGCTTATTTTCCTCTAAGAGAAAAACTTAGTAAGCATTTTTGACACATGGACTAAGTGTGTCTGTGTAGCAGCTGGAATGACACAATGGACCCTAATAGCTTTTTCAGGTTTTTTTTTTTTTTTTTTCATACTCTCTGCACACTGCAATCCTTCCTCTTCCCCCCGAGGATTTGCTTACAAGCCACTACCCTGGGCAATGTGAAATCTAAGCACCAAGCAACTTCTAAGGGCCCATGCCCGAAAGAAGGTACTTTGTTCCTCCGAATTCCAAATGCTACTACTATTGTATGAGATTACTTTCCAATTTGGATGACGAAATCATTTGCAACAAAATCAGGTCTCTGGAGGCTGTTTTTGTCCAAACAGTCCTGTTCACTGCCCGGCAAACACACCCCGGCGAGAGCTACAAAGGTGGGGTCTGGCGGCAAGAGTGGCCACATGGCTGTGATTATGTATGAATTAACACATCAGCATCACGAAGCTCCGAGAAAACCACATTTCCCAGATGTGTATTTGTGCCTCGTAAGTTTGTAAACGGAAGAGACGGAACAGTGACACACTCATCTCTACGTGTGTGTGTGTTGGTTTATTTGCTGTGTTTGAGATCCAGGGCTCTGAAAGACAGGTAGGAATATGTGTAGAGATGTTTATCATTTTCAAATAGAGTGTAAATGAACATGCCATTTCTCCATCAGCCGTGATTTAAATGCTTGGTGTTAGAATGCATTTCTCCACAAGCGATCGTCTATGTGGCTTTGCTTATGCCATCTCTGCTTTTCGGGGTGGTGGGGAGAAGGGGGCAGTGCAGGAGAAGCAATGCCTAGTGTGAGATGGAGAACTGCGGCGTTCCAGCAGCGACTTTCTTCTCCAGCGAATTCTGGTAACAAGCCACAGGAACAGGACTTTAAATAGATCCATAACAGAGTTAAAAAAGACATTAGGTCTTTTTGTTCTTCTAGGGCGAAATAGCAACTTTCGCGTTGTGTTTCAAGATGCATATTTGCTGTGTTGGTCCTAAGGACTTAAAAGTGAAGTTGAAATCAATCTCAGATGGATTATCTGTGTGATATAAACATGTGGGCATGAAATGTATGGAGAGTACATATGGCAGGCCCATCTGATATAAACAAGTGGGGCTGAGAAATATACATACATGACGTGATTGATTTGTTAACTGGGTATGTAAATGGAGCTGAAGGCCCATTTTCAAGCATGACCTGCGATAAGCAAATGCATATAAATACACAATAAACCGAGATAACACAAGAATAACATCAATTAAAACAATTATAACAACTTCTCATCATCACGAGGTATTGTTTCAGTTCCATCTTAAAACAGGAAAAGCTCCCAATTGTTCTTAAATCGACTGGTAACTGATTCCACATTTGTGGAGCCCTGACACAAAAGGGTTTTTGTCCCTCGTCTGTATTCACTGAGGACATGTGAGTTCTAAAGCCCCAGAAGGGAAGTTATGTATGGCTCTCTGTTCGACTGGGACAGGTTGAAGGGGTGCCTACCAATAAGAGGCTTCCTTTATTTGGGAATGGCAAACACACAGTTGATATTTCCCTACCAAGCCGAAAGGTTGCAAATGTGTAAGTCTTCCCAGTTTTAATGACTGTCATGAAGTATACAGGTTAACGAATCTAAAACCTACAATTTATACTTTAGTAAGCCAATTTGCATTATTGGGGGGGGTATAATTGAATTGAACAGAATGCACAGTAACAAATCTAAAATTTACAAAGGCAAAAAAAAAAAAAAAAAAACCAGAAATCCATGCTCTCATGACATGAGATGATTCTGCTCATGTGCATGGGTGCATGTTTCGATTAAAGGAGCAAGGTTATACCCCATAGCCCAGGTACTCAAGTTCGATATTTCCCCTACTGGCTTCTAGGTCTTTGTGCAGACTTTCCTTCGGAGTTAACCCTTTCTCTACCATTATTTAAATGGTGCTTAAAACATCTACTCTGTAAAGCGTCGCTGATTCCACCAGGGATCTTTGTTGTGACTCTCATCACTGGATCTTGTTCATCCTGGGTGACACAGGGGTGATTCTGGATCTGTCTCCCCAGGGGGGAGCAGACCTGGCAGGAAAACATCTTCTGTGTCGTATCTGACCAGTTTGTCTCTGCATCAGGATAGAATCCACCTAGAAGCTTGTCAAAAATTGCATACTGAATGGCTTATGCCATTTTGGAATCCCTTGCTTAGAATTTCAGACATATCTTAGATATCAATAGCTTGTCATTATAGCAAACTAGGAAGTATTGCTATTTGGAAGCAATGATTATGTATTATAAAAAACCAGGGCTAAATAATTCTGATTTAGAATCTGCATGTTATCTCTGACTTGGCCAATTCCAATACAATCCTGACCCCTAGGAGAACATACTTGATCTCGGGGACCCAGTGACGTCCTCTGTCCTCTAAGCCCTCCTGGCTCTGTGGCTCTACAGGTCATCTCTCATTCAACCATCACTTTCTAGGGTAACTGGCTGCAGTTGGCTGTCTTTTCTCCCCAGGAGAAAATACATTCATGGATTTTTGACTCAAATGATCTGAGTGGTTGCCTTGAATTCTCATTTCCTTTCTTTGTGAAGGCCTGATTGAGTGTCAATGACAATGCAGTCTGGGGTGTAAATCCTCTTACTCATAGTTTTGTTGTATTCGTGAAATAAGGAGCATCGGTATTTAAATTAAGCTTCTATTTGAGACGCGAATAAGTAATTTCTTTTGAAACCCATACGCATCCCAACACAACCATGTAGGGAGGTAGTCTGACTTCTGACTCAGAATCAGATAGCCCTTTGATGCCGCTGTACTGATCCCCTGGTGTAGACCATCCACCATGATGAGTTGTAAGAAAAGCCCTTCTCCACTGTATAGTTTCTTTTTTCAATGCCTCAAATCAATACATGTCATAGTAAAGGGAGCCCCAATGGTCTCTTCACTTTTCTGAGTCTGTTTTCCCCTCTACAAAGCAAGGGGCTGGACCAGGGAATGAATGGGAAAATTCCCTTCTGACGCTAGAGATGGATATCTCTGCCTACCTGTGTACAACCACGGGGCTTACAAACACTTGCAGATCATGATTGGGGGAATATAATTATTGGGATGACACATTTCCTCCCTAGAAGGGAAGAATGGCTTCAAGGCATCGGGTCCTGAGGTCCCTCACCAAAGATGTGTCTTTTAAAAGGCAACATCCATTCAGATTTTATCAACTGCCACCAAACAAACTGACCAGTCTTAAATGATGCTCAGGTCTGGGGTCAGAAGTGAGGGCACAGCTCCTGCTGCAGTTCTGCCAGGAGGGGAGCTGTATTTCCCATGGAATTCTGGGATATCACCTCTCTGATGATAGCTGTGGATGGATTTGCCTGGAAGCAAATGTGGGGACATGTTGAGTCGGGGGAAATATGGACAATATCATAGGGAGACAGACTGAAAACAAGGCAGGGAGTGTAGGTGATGAAGCTTGACACACAGAGACAGGGTTCAAGGGAGCACATTTCATTGAGTTAAGAACCATGTTCTTCCCTTGGAGGTTGGAGAACTGTGGTAATCAGGGAGGACTGTGGTCAGGATTCCTTAGCCAGTGACAGCGTGTAGGAAGGATGAACATAGACACATGCTGCTGGGTGCCTGGCCAATAGTCTGGGCTTCAGAATACCTCTACATTGGATGGGGGACATGGGAAGATGGGCAGCCCAGGCAAAACAAGAAAGAGAAATGCATACCTAGGTTACAGATCTCCTGGGAGGCTGGACGGAACTCCAATTTGTGCAGAGAATCACTATGGACAGTCAAAGAATTGCATGTTTTATTATGCAAAGCTGAGATGGGAAAATATGTAATCATTTCTGTGAAAATGTTTGCCCAAACAAGCCTCCTTGTTTGGAGTTCCAAGAAGAGTAGAAGTTCCTCCCAAACCATTCCTTTATCATACAGAAATCTCTGTGGTCTCACTGAAGAGCAAGATGCAAATATTGAATCAAAGAGATTTGGCCGTGACACTTTACACCAGAGACTATACCTTCAGGTCACCTGGGATAAAATGAAGAGCATCAGGTTCTCTAGAAGTAGATGGGAGATGAGGAGTCATGTGGGAATGATGTACAAGGAAGGGCTCCCAGGAGAAACTATAAGGGAATGGGGCAGTAGGACAGGGCAGGGCAGGAAGCCAGGAGTTGTTTTAGGCCTCAGTCTGAGTCTTGGGAGGCTCTGGAGTGTCTGTTAAACTTGAGAGATGTCCTGACTTGAGGAAGGGAGGAGGCATTCTTACTGTCACTCTGGTCAGAAGAGTAAAATGAGAGGTTCTCTGAAGAGAGGCCCTAGGTCCCTGTGCAGGTGTGACAAGCAAGGTACCCTAGGTTGGGGAGGGGGCGTGTGGACGGGGGCTGGCAGTTAGACAAGGGACTCTCACTGGAGCAGGAGAAGTGTCCCCACAAACCTTTTATCAATGAAGATTTGTGTCTAACCTAGTGGGTACAATTTGATGTCAGGAATATTTCTTCCTTCCTTTCCTTTCCCTTCCTTCCTTTCTTCCTCCTTCCCCCTTCCCTTTCCTTCATTTTTCGGTCTCACTTTCTTACAAGATATAGGCCCTTGAACAAGGTACTTAAATTTTCTCACACATAAGAGCTCAGTTTTTAATTTTATAAATCAGAAGTAAAATTATTGCTTCCCTTCTAAGGTAGTCGTGACAGGAAGTATGTACTATGCACAGTGTCCGGTCTTGTAAGTAGTTAATAGATGTGAACAGTAATGAGAATCGAATTTCTTATGCTTAACTAGTCATCCCTGACTAAGCATTTAACCAGAAAGATGCAAACAGTGTGTATAAGAAAACTACAAATAAACTTTGTCCTGATACTCGAGGACAAACATATATTCAGACTTTTTGATTCAGATACCTCAGCTTCTTTTGATCTGAATTATTCAGGGAACCCATTCAACTTTCTGCCTTGATCCTGTTTTGCTTGGAAAACAAAAACGCTACTGACATTATGATTCTTTCATTACAGAAATTATAGAACTTCTCTGGGCCAAACTTTCTCATCTATAAATAAGATAGTTTGACAATATGGTCTCTAAGTTTTTTCCCAAAGTTTAGTATAATTCTATTTATTTTTTATTTTTTTGGTGCTTGCCATTTTAGAGTGAATTAATCATAGAAAAAGAAATTTTCCATTCTATGGAAGGTTTTGAACAAACTCCTAACATTTACAATCCAAAAATATTGTGCTAACTTATAAATTAGACTTCAGCTAGAACTAGGAAGATAGGAACATTATTTTGATCAGGTGATTTTTGATGTCTTGTTATTTGGGGTTTTGAAAACAGTGTAAGGTGAGAGAGGAAGAGAGAGTTATTGTTAGAAGGGCTCAAACAACTGTTATCTTTCTGAAGAAAATTTGCAGATGAGAGAAAAAGTTGCATGCCAAGTTTTGACTGGTGTGGAGAGGACGGTCAAAACGACGAAGCTCTTTACAACAGAGTGTTATTATGTTAAAGACAGCGACAGCAGTCTTTCTTGAAATACAAGATATACGGTCTTTGTAAAATACACAGATTCTGAGTTAGGGAGGCTCTCAGGCTAAGTTATCTTTATTCCCTTTAAAAGGCACCTAAGAATAAATTACAAGTGGGATAATAAGATTTGATCATTGAAATCATTCTAGAGAAGTTCAAGAAAATATGTAAAATAACATGTTAAATTATAATTGTGATGATTTCAGAAACTTAATATTTTTCGTGGTAGTTCATTTTACCTTTAAAAAAAGTCCAGTCATGGAGGCATATGAGATGAATAAGAATTTCTTCACGGATTAAAATATGAGGCTTAAAAACATGAAGATTAACCAGCCATATCTACAGTGAGGGTACTAAATGCATATTCTTAGGTTGCTCTTATAGTAATTACATATATGTTGAGGTATATGTTTTTAAATAAGAAGTTTCAAAACATAAAAAATTAAAATTATTGCAAAAGCTCAAAATGCAATTGTTTCCTAAACTCCTCCATAGTCTGCTTTCTTCCACAATATGTCCCACACACAGCCTCGAGGATCAGTCTTAGCTAGGTAAGCAGCCACCTTGAGCATGAATATCAGCTTTTCCTCCATAGATTTCAGTTAAGATGTGCAGAAGAATATAAAAACCAGACACAGGGTGGGGAGGAAATCAATGCTACAAATTAAGGTGGTATTACAAACATTTTTAAAAATTCAAGTTAGGTATTATGCAGCTGGATTGCATTTGAAGAAGACACTGACAGAAATCTCTCATTTGACTTCCATGGAAAGAAGTGTGCTTCCACAAGATATAAGTAGTGATTCTGTTAGAAATCTAATTATGACAGTTTGGAGAGGCAGAAGCAGGTCACAAACAGGATGGGGAGCACATTACTCAGAGTCTGTTTTTCCAATTTTGAATTACAGCATCTAAAATGGAAGTCAGGCATGGCTACATCAAGCCATGGAAGGCAAATGAGACTTCTTCAAATGCGATCCAGCTGCATAATATCTAACTTGAATTTTTAAAAATGTTGGTAATACCACCTTAATTTGTAGAATTGATTTCCTCCCCACCCTGTGTCTGGTTTTTATATTCTCCTTGATACTTGGTGGAGTCAGTGTCAGAAGACCAAGGCCAGAAATGTGTCTGAAAGTCATTTACTAGCACCATTTAAACAGGATCTATAACTTCGAAATTACTAGAAGAAAGCTGATCAGATAGATCATAATTCACATTGCTAGAGAAAAAATTTAGATAAAATAAAAGGAAAAAATAAATGAAAATGCCATAATGAGAAAAAAGTTCAAGAACATCACTTAATGATAATAGATGAAAATGAATTAACATTTTAATATCAGATAAAACATATTTGAAGGCAGAAAAAAAAGAAAAAAAGTGACAAAACCAAGAGACATTTTTTCTTTTAAAAATTAAAAATAAAATCACCAAAGGAAATAATGTTCATGAATGTTTACATATAGAATTACGTAGAATCACACTATTTAAATAAATGTTAGAAACACAAAGGGCAATTGGCAGAAAATCAACAGAAGTGAGAGAATTTGACATACTTTTATGAATGCTTAGCAGATGACAGGCAAAAAAATTAATGGATATATAAGATCTAGGTCATGAAACCAATTTGATGTGATTAAATAAATACATTAATTATACTACACATTTCAGTATTTGTGGACAATTTAAATATGATTTTATGATTTACAAAGACAACCTCAAGATAGTTCACAAAAAAGAAATTCTCTCACACATTCTCTGACATCAAGTAATAAAACTAGAAGTTAATAACAGAAATATAAATAAATACTCATTAAAATCATACTTTTTTATAACAAATAAAAAGGCACTTAGATAGTACTTAACAAAGGAATAAGAGGAATTGTGGTTATGGAATATTTAATAAATAATTACAATCAAAACTTACCTATATTAAAATATATGGCATGCAGCCACAGTTTTAATTAGACATAAATTTGTAGTATAAATGTCTTTAATATTAACAAGAAAGAGTAGAATAATATAATTTAATCATGCATGTTAAGGTTAAAAAAATAAGAGCAAAACAAAACTAGGAGTAAAAGAGAAAGAATCTGCTACTTCAGAAAAGCAAGTTTGAAAAATAAACCTGAACTTTTTCAAAGAAAAATGTTATTTACAACCTCTAGCTAGTCTTTTAAAAAAAAAATAAGGAAAGCCATATTCCCAGATTGAAAGGAAATTAAGTTTATGAAAAATAAAATATATTCTTTTATACCAATAGTTTTGGAAAATTTTGATTAAATAGCCAATTCTCCCACTGTTTTGAAGTATAACTTTGGTAATATACAAAATATTTATGTATTTTATGTTTTATTTCTGGAGTTTTATGCTATACCTTTAATCTGCCTGGCTAGTCTAAGGACCAGCACCACACTGTTTTAATTATTGCAGCTTTTTAAGACATGTAGTGGTACGTTGGTCAAGTCCTCTTTCATTATTTTGCTATTTCTAACTTTTCTTAGCTCTTCTTACCCACTTTTTACAGCAGAATAACTTTGCTTGGTTACAAATTTCATTGAAATCACAGTAAGTATGTTATTTGCTATAGAAGTATTGTTATATGCAAATATTTAGCCTTTTTTTTTAAATTTCTTTTCAGCATAACAGTATTCATTGTTTTTGCACCACACCCAGTGCTCCATGCAATCTGTGCCCTCTCTAATACCCACAAAAAATCATTGTATGTTCCACCACTCTTTTGGATTTTATCTTAGGTCAGTAAAATTTTTAGGATTAAAAAATAAATATATTTACAAGTTTATTCTTAGGATTTCTTTGCTACTCTGAATTTTATATTTTCTATTATATTTTTTTACTGTAGATAGCCATTTATTTACATATGTTTATTTTGTAGCTTGTGGCAGAACTGAAATACCTGTTACATTTTCTTCATTAGATTTCTAAGAAGTCAATCAAATGATCAGAATATAAGAAGAAAATCATAAATTCAAAACTTCCACACCAGGTATGATCTCTTTTATTTATTTTTTTTGTCCTACAGCACTAGCTAGAAGTTTCAGAAAATGTTCAATATTAACAACAATAATATGCATTCTTATATTTCCATGACTTTAAGAGGATGTTTTTCTTTTCTTTTATTTTTTTAATTATTTATTTGTCAGATTGAGAGAGAGAGTAAGTGCACAAACAGTGGGGAGTGGCAGGCAGAGGGAGAGGAAGAAGCAGACTCCTTGCCAATGTGGGGGTTAGTACCGGGACCCTGAGATCATGACCTGAGCCGATGGCAAACACTTAACTCACTGAGCCACCCAGACATCCTTTATAGAATGTTTTTCATGTTTTGCTGCAATGTCTGAATTTAATTGTTTTAAGATTTTTGTATTATGTTAGGAGCACAGCCTTTCAATTTCATTTTAGTGTATTTTTAGAAATTGAACTTTGATAGGACAACCACTAAGGAAACTAAACAAAGGGATATACTCAAAAACAGATAATAAATCAAGATGACATCCTGAGAAACATACAACTATCCCACAGGAAGGAAAGAAAAGAGAAAGAGGGGAAAGAAAAACTGGGGAAACAAATAATAACATTTTAGGCTTAAGGTTTATTATATTGGTAATTTCCTTAAAAGTAAATGATCTAAGTACATTAAGTAAAAGAAATCAGTAGAGCAGATTTTAAGAGGAAAGATCCAACGATATACTGTCTACATGAAAATCAATTCAAATACAATATATACAGGTTGAAAATAAAAGAATGAAAAAATGTAGCATGCAAACATTGATTTAGAAAAAACAGGAATGACTGCATTAATAAAAAAATGAACTTCAGAGCAAAGACAATTGCTGTGTCTCTATTACTAGAGACACAGTTGGATATTATATAATAATAAAAGGATCCAATCCACAAGGAGCCATGATGATCCTAAAAATAGGTATGCACCAATAGCATGAAGCCTCAAAATGTATGAAGCAAAACAGATAAAGCTGAAAGGAGAAAGATAGAACTAGTGGAGAGAATACCAGAAAGAAATATAGAAGAATTAAACAACACAATCAATCGAAAGAAAAACATATCAAGAATCCACAGTATAGGCACCTGTCTGGGTCAATTGGTGGATTATGCAACTCTTGATCTCATGGTTTTGAGTTCAAGCCCCATGTTGGGTAAACAACATTAAAAAAAGGAGGAACCCATAGAATATTCAACAAGATAGACCATATCCTAAGATATAAAACAAATCTAAGGAATATTTTTATCATAATAAAATCATACAGAGTATGTTCTCTGACCACGATGTAATCAAACTGGGGAGATTAACAGGAAAACTTCCAAACACTTGGAAATTATACATTCTTCTAAATAAACCACAGGTAAAAGAGAAAATGTGAAAGAAAATTTAAAAATATACAGAACTCGATGAAATACAAATAGGTTGAAAATATAACCTATAAGATACACGGGATACAGTTAGAACAGCACTGAGAGGAAAATTCATAGTACTAACTGCTTACGGGAAAAAACAGGAAAGCTCTCAAATTAATATTCCAAGTTCTTGTATAGAGAAACTAGAAAGCAAAAAAGCAAAATAAGCGTCAACAAAAAGAAGGAAATAATAAAATAAGAGCAGAAATCAATGAAATTAAAACAAAACAACAGATTAAAAACAATGAAACAAAAAAGTAGGTTCTTACAGATTAAAAACAATGAAACAAAAAAGTAAGTTCTTTGGAGAAATTAATGAAATTGATAAATCTTTAGCAAGCCTGACAAAAATAAAAAGAGAAAAGATAAACATCACTAATATCAGGAAAGAAACAGGATATTACTACAGATTCTTTAGCCATTATAAGGAACAAAGGGAATACTATATAGTACTTTATGCTCATAATTTCAACAATTTAGAAGAATGAAACAATTCTTCAAAACTACAAATTACCAAAACTCAACCAAGATAAAATAAATAACCTAAAAAGTCATAAACCATTATAGAATTTGAATTTGTAGATAAAAAGTTCCCAAAGAGAAAATCTCCAAGCACAGGTGGCTTCAATGGAGATTATACCAAACATTTAAAGAAGCAACACCAGTTCTACACAATCTTTTTTTTCAGAAAATACAATAAGAAGGAACATTTTGCAACTTATTTGATGAGATTAGTATCAAATTCTGATATCAGTAGTAGATAAAAAGACAAAAGAAAGGTACAGACACATATCTTTCATGGACTTTGTCATAAAAATCTCCAACAAGATTAGCAAATTGAATCCACTGGAGAAAAAATATATACCAGAACAAATTATATACCATGTACAAGTGGGATTGTTTTCCTCAAGTATGCAAGGTTGGTTCAAAATTTGAAAATCAATCAAAGTAATCCACCATATCAAAAAGCTAACAAGAAAAATGATGTGATTATATCAATTAATGCAGAGAAATCACTTGGCAAATTCCAATAATCATTCATAATGAAAACTCTCAGAAAAATAAGAACAGAGGGAAACTTCTCCAGTTTGTTAAAGAGCGTATGCAACTGATGCATATCTACCATATTACTTAATGGTAAAATACTGAATTCTTCCCCTTAGATCATAAACAAAGAAAAATGTCTGTCCTCATTAATTATATTTAACATAGTGCTAGAAAGTCTTCCACAGAAATAAGAAATAATGAGCATGCATTTCTAAAAGAAAAAAAAACTATTTCTATTTGTAGTTGACATTATAATTTTATTGTCTGCATAGAAAATCACAGGACATCACAACAATATCTCCTAGAACAAATACATAATTTCAGGAGGACCTGGATGGCTCAGTCTGTTAAACATTTGACTCTTAATTTCAGCTCAGATCATGATCACAGGGTCATGAGATCAAGCCCCACATGCACTCCTCATTGGGTGTGGAGCCTGCTTAAGATTCTTTCACTCTCTCTCCCCCTCCTCCACCCCCACCTGCACATGTTTTCTCTCTCTCTCTCTCTCAAAAAAAAAAAAAAAAAAAAAAAAAAAAAAGAAAAGATTTAAGCAACGTTGCAGGATACAAGATCAACTCAAAAAAATAAATTGTATTTCTATAAACTAGCAACAGACCACTAGAGACCAAAACTAAAAACAAAATACAATGCATAATTGAACCAAAGATAATAAAACAGTAAATTATAAATCTAACAGAATATATATGTAGAATCTCTTTGGTGAAAATTACATACAACTAACCAATGAAATCAAAGAAAATGGACTAATAGAGAGACTTACCACTTTCATGGATTGAAGACTTAACATAGTAAGGATATCAATTCTTTCCAAAGAGATCATGGATTTAATGCAACTCCTAACAAATTCTCAGAAACATTCTTTTGTAGATAAAGACAAGTTTAATTTATGTAGGAAAATATAGGCCCTAGAATAGCTTAAACAATTCTAAAGAAGAATAAAGTAGGTTTCACTCTACCTAATAGTAAGGTCTACTATATAGTAATTCAAGACATGTGGTATTGGCAGAGGGCTAAACACATAAAAGTGGAGCACAATATAGAACCCAGATATAGTCCCACATGAAAATATTCAATTGATTTTTCACAAAGGTATAAAAATAATTCAATAAAAGCAGTTCAATAGGTTTTTCAATAAATGGTGCAGGAGGAATTGTATATCCATATGTAGAAAGTGAAACTCTACTTAATTCTCCCACTTTATACAAAAGTTAACTCCTATATAAAATGGATCATAAGTTTAAATGTAGTAAAAGTGTAAAACTTTCAGAAGAAAACTCAGGAGAAAATCTTTAGGATCTAAGACTTGCCAAAGAGTTCTCAGATAAGATACCACAACCACAAATCATAAAAGGAGAAATTGATAAATTGGAGTTTCTCAAAAATAAAACTTTTGCTCTGCAAAAACCCTGTTAAAATAATGAAAAGATAAGCTACAGACTGGTAGAAAATATTTGCAAACAAACAATCCAATTAGAAAATGGGCAAAAGACATGCATAGACATTTCACAGAAGAGGATACACAGATGACAAATAAGCACATGAAAAGATGTTCAATATCGTTAGCCATTAGGGAAATGCAAATTAAAACCACAAGGAGATATTACTGCACACCTAAAAGAGTGGGTGAAATAAAAAAAAAAAAAGTGATATCATCAAATGCCAGTGTGGAGGCAGAGAAACTGGAAAACTCATACATTGCTAGTGGAATGTAAAATGAAAATGCATATGACAGTTGATTGGAAAACTAAACATGTGCATACCATATGACCCAGCAATGGCATTCTTTAAAAAAAAAAATAAAAAAGGCATTTTGGGATAAATTGGACAATTTATCCAAGAGAAGTAAAACTTTTATGTTCACAGAAAGACCTGTACATAAATTTTTATAGCTGCTTTATTCAAAGTAACCTCAAACTAGAAACTAACCATAAGCCCTTCAACAGGTGAATGGTTAAAGAAAGCAAAACAAAACAAAACAAAACAAAAAACAAAAAAACCCAAAATTGTGGTACATCCATACCATGGATTAATGCTCATCAATGAAGTGGAACAGAGTACTGATGCGTATGATAGCTCCGATGAATCTTATGGCATTATGCTGCATGAAAAAAAAACACTCTTAGAAAGGTCACATACAGTGTGATTCTATTTACATAACATTCTTGCAAATGAAATGACAAAATCATAGAAATAGAGAACAGATTAGTGGTTGCCATGGGAAGTGTCTGTGGCTATAAAAGGTAGCATAAGGGATCCTTACGGTAGAGCTCTTCTGCATCTTGACTGTGGGAGTAGTTGTGTAAATCCACACTTTGAATAAAATTCCATAGCATTTCATTTACACATGTACGAGTGTACTGGTACAGTGGGTGAAATCTGAGTAAGGTTAAGAGCTTTCGTTAATATAATTTTTTTTTAAAGATTTTATTTATTCATTTGACAGAGATCACAAGTAGACAGAGAGGCAGGCAGAGAGGCAGGCAGAGAGAGAGAGGAGGAAACAGGCTTCCTGCTGAGCAGAGAGCCCGACTCCGGGCTCGACCCCAGAACCTTGAGATCATGACCTGAGCTGAAGGCAGAGGCTTAACCCACTGAGCCACCCAGGTGCCCCTCGTTAATATAAATTTCTTGGTTGTGGTAATGGACTATAATGATATAAGAGATGACATTGGGAAAACTGGGGCTATTACTTCCATATTATTTTTTATATCATTTAGTACAATTGTGTGTGAATTCTCTCAAAATGAAAAAACATTTTTTTTTGCGGTAATATTGTTTTTCTCTGTTCATTTAATATTAATAGAATTCTCATAGTGAACCATCCATGACATTCTTGAATAAAGCCCAAATGAGTATGGCAATTTTTCTCTGTACTTCTCGACTTGATTGATTTCGTCTTCTAAAATGGTTTAGGATTCTTTACATTCATATACACAAATGGGATTAAACTGTAGTTTTCTTTTTCAGAATTGTAAGGGCTTTACAAATGTAACCAGGAAACTTTCAGTCTTTTCCTCTGCTTTGGTTCAGTTTACATGCCATGAAACTTCCTTGAAATTTTTGGAAGAATTCACCCCAACACTATTTAGACCCTATAGCATTTCATGTAGCTAGATCTTTGAAAATTATTCCAATGTCTTCCATTTTATTGTTATATTCAGTTTGTCAAAGTTTTCAGCCAATCTTGTCATTTTGCATTTTCTTAGATTCTTCAATATTTCAAAATGTATTAGGATTGAACTTGTATTTGATATTATATTACCATTTTTAGATCTCTTTGATGGAGTTAGAGCTCCTGACTCAGAGCTTCCTCATCCTAACCCAAACTTATGGGTTCTTCTTATGCTTTCAGTTTTAGTTTTCTATGCAACCTCTAAAACTAACTGGAACCATCTTGGTGTAAGGAATCCCCTAGAGCTCTAATTATCTAATATACATTGCATATATACATACATGTATACATATAAACTCTCACTGCCTACCACAATAAATTCCAATTGTATTAAAACATAGAATAGAAAAAAATAAAGAAATTTTAAAGTCCTGGAGAAAATGTAGTTTATTTAATCTCTGGTTGGAGAAAGCTTTTTTCATCGTAAAAGCAAAAGAAGAAAAAAAAAATGGTATGTTTAACTGAACCAAAAAGCTAAAAGAAAAATTCTATATATATATATATTTTTAAAGATTTTATTTATTTGAGAGAGAGAACAGGAATGAGGGGAGAGGCAGAAGGAGAGGAAGTAGACTTCCTGCTAAGAGGGGGCCTGATGCAGGGCTGATCCCAGGACCCTAAGATTATGACCTAAGTTGAAGACAGGCACTTAACCGACTGAGCCACCCAGGTGGTCCCCAAAATTATTTTAAATACATGGTGCAGGATCTATGAGATATCCATAATCAACAAGGTAAACTTTGACCTTATGACATGAAAAAATTAACTCACAGATATAAATATAAAACCTAAAAGTACAATTTCTACAGGAAAACACAAGAGAAAAATCTTTGTGTCTTTGCCTTATATAGAGCTTTTTTTAGATAAAAAAGCAAAATCACTATTCATAAAATAAAAAAAAGATAAATCTAAACTGGACTTCATCAAAATTAAAAACTTCCCCTGTCCAAATTACACTATTGCTAAGAAACAAGGACAAGCCACATACTGGAGAAAATATTTTTAAAAGCATTTTTCTGAAGAAAGACTTGTAGCTGGAATATAAAGAATTCTCAAAACCTGGTAATAAAACAAACAAACAAATAAAAATGGGCAAGATATTTGAATAGACACTTCACCATAGAAGATATATAGATGGGAAACAAGCATATGAACAGATGCTGAAGATCATTAATGATTAGGGAATGCAAATTAAAACCACAATGAGATACCAGTACATACATATTAGAATGGCTAAAATTAAAAACAATGATCATCACATGTGTTGATGCGGAAGAGGTAGAACTCTCATACCCTGCTGGTACAAATGTCAAATGGTACCAATGTTTGGACAGCAGTGGCATTCTCTTAAAAAGGCAAATGAAGTCCTGCCATATGATCTGACCATCTCACCACTAGGGATTGATCAGATAAAATGACGCGGAAATGTTAAGTCTGTACAAAACCTTGTACACAAATGCTCATCCAGGTTTATTTGCTATAACCCCAAACCAGAAACAACCCAAATATCTTAAAGTGTTTTACGGATAAACAAAATGTAATATATTCATAACAGGGCGTAGTATTTAGCAATAGAAAGTAATGAACTCTTGGTATATGCAACAATATGGGTCGTCCCCATATAATGTGGATTCGTGTTATATGTGTAATGTTTAAATCATTCCTTGTGGTTTGTTATGCTGTTCATTCTTCTTAGATTCAATTTCCTAAGTGAACAAAATCAGAATTCCTCGGTAGGAATCTGTTTTTGAACCTGCACAGTTTGGCAATACTCTACTTCTTATCGAGCTCTTTTTTTTCTGATACCACTCAATGCCTCTGAACTACACTCCCCTTTCTGCTGCAAGTCACACCCCAAATCTATTTTCCTGCCCAGGGACAATTCTACATTTTCTTTCTTAGTAAAATAAGTATCTTGGTTTTAATGTCCTTCAAGGAAATCTCTATAAACTCAAGCAGTTAAAACTTTTTCCATCTGAAGTAACTTTTTGTGTATAAATGTAAGTGCACTACTTTAAGAATCTGCTTGATTGGTGTTGGTTTACCCCTGTTGCTTTGACCTGCCTCTGTATTATTCTTTATTTGGCAAGCATTCAAAATATCCTTCCTGTGTGCCTGTCATTGCTCTGGGTTGTAGAGAAACAGAGTGGTGTAGAGCATGGTTATATTTTGGAAGGTCTACTTGGGTTGAGAGAGAAGGGTAACATCAATGCCCAGGAAGCTGCAAAGAAGATGCACGCAGGGGGTTCAGAATAGGGGTGGAGGGGTTCTCATCCTGAAGTGTTCTACTTTCTAACCTTTGAATGCAATGGGCAGTCAACAAATGCCATTGGCCAAATATTCAGAAATTGTTTCATAAATAGAATATAATACTCATGGAAATAAAAACATGTATCTGAAGTATAATTATTAAATATTCAAATAAATTTCAAAGATAGGACAGAAGAGATTTTAGTCTTTGAAAATCCCCTATTATTTTCATTGGTTCCCTTGCAACATGGTACCTGGCTAAGATCTGATAAGGGAATTCTTAGATTTCTGGCTCTTGGAGTATGGTAGATTAGACAATGTGAATGCCCTCTTGGTACAAACACCATAAAAGCTAGCTATAACTTAATGAGAATTCTTTCAATGCAGCCGGCCTTGAAAATGGAAACTCTCCAGGTACCAGAAATTAAGAACAGTATCTTAAGTGGACTGAGAACAGCATAATGAAACTGTTTGCGTAGAATGCCCAAAAAATAAGCATTTGCGACCAAAGTTGCAATTCAGACATTTTCAGAGATGCAGTGTTTGTACCACCCACGGGCATCACTGAAGAAGGGCTACTTTAGGAATAGAAAAACTGAGCCCTACAGTAAGCAGAGAAGTGCAAGAGAAAATTTACAAACACACAGATGAAAGTCATATATTGATAAAATAATCATTAAAAAAAGAATCATAGCAGAAAAGGAAAACAA
Source organism: Lontra canadensis (assembly GCF_010015895.1). Taxonomy (NCBI): domain Eukaryota; kingdom Metazoa; phylum Chordata; class Mammalia; order Carnivora; family Mustelidae; genus Lontra; species Lontra canadensis. The sequence continues at coordinate 6,192,994 of NW_022631106.1, read as the reverse complement.
ATATCCAGACTTATTATAAAGCCACAGTGACTAAACCATTGTGGTACTCATGAGAGAATAAACAATTTGACACCTAACATCAAATCAGGAACTCAGGACCAGATGTATATACGTGTGTGCGCGGGTGTGTGTTTGTGTATCTGTCTCTGTATCTCTGTCTCTGTATCTAATCTATATCTGTATCATCTACGTCCATATCTGTTCTTGATTATGTATATATTTGCGTGTGTGTATGTGTTTGTGTGTGTGTGTGTATGCACATGGGAGCAGAGTATAGTGACTTTGTATTAAGCTGGGGTGACAAATAATGAGAGATACAATGCAGTTGTCAATGAATGAATGGTACAGGCACAACTGAGAGGTAGAGAGATTGAAAAGATTGGATTTTAACCTTACACTATTTTTTTCCTATTTATTTATTTATTTATTTATTTATTTATTTATTTGAGAGAGGGAGAATGAGCAGTGGGGAGGCGTGGACAGAGAGAGAGAGGGAGAAGCAGACTCCACGTGGGGCCGGATCCCAGGACTCGGAACTCATGACCTGAGCAGAAGTCAGCTGCTTAACTGACTGAGCCACCCAAGCATCCCTACCTCACACTATTTTCAAAAAAACATGTTATGGATGGTTAAGTGCTCTAAATATGAAAAGTGAAGCTAAAAGTTTTAGAAGAAAATACAAGAGAATATACTTTTGACATGGTGTTTAAGTATTTCTTAAATGACAGGGAGACAGGACCTACTACCAGACTGATTTGTCTCTACAAAGACAATATAAAAGATTAGTTCAAAAGCCAAATTTGAACAAGCTAGATCATCATTAAAAATAAGCATCCATGTTATAGGACGAATACCTTCAAGTAAAGAAAATAGTAAGGCTTAAAAATAAATAGGTGTAGAAAGAAAATTTCCTGATGAGAATAAATTGAATAAAGATGGTGGTGTGACTTAGTGGAAAGAACAAAGCTGCAGAATCAGGTCTCCCTACAATTAAAGGCCCTATTCACTGTCACTGCACCAAGACAGAACGGCACGTCTAAGTCTGAGTTATTACTCGTCACATTGTTGTGAGAATTATCATCATAGTGACATTTTTTTTCATTCGACAAACTCTCAGAGCTTACTATGGAACACAACAGACTTACTCTTGCTTCCCTTTATTTCACACGCAAAGAAACTAAGGTGTAAAGAAACTAAGGAACTTGTCCGAAGTCTGATGACTAGTTAAGTGTCAGGATTGGGACTCAAACCCCGACTGTGGACTTGGACTTCAGAGACGCTACTCCAACATGCCCTTTCTCAATTAAAAAAAAAAAAATTGTGTATATGTATGTTTGGGTGTGTGTGTGTATGTGTGTAAGCATATATGCATACATACAGATATACACATAACATGTACACACGTACCTATGTATATAGCAGCAAGATTAGAGCAGCTTTGTGGAATAATAAGGATTTTTTTTAAGTTAAAAGATTTGGATATTGGCCCTCTGAAAATGCTATGTATTTTTAATTTGTGAGATGACTCAGAGTAGTTTTGGGGTTGCAGTCCAAAAGGATTCTATCAAAAAATATAGAAAAAAATGTCCTGAAAATATTGTTATCAAATGGGAATCAGTAGGAGTTCAGTCCTTGAGAGCAGATTTTGCTTTTTTTTTTTTTCCTTAAGAAAGGAAGTTGGCAATTTGCCTCATTAATTAAGTCAGAAAAAATTCTTGTGCTGCAACAAGCACCAGACAGCATACTTTTAAGGCTTTTTCTTTTCAGTATAATGAACTAGTGTAGACAAAAATGCTCCTGTAGACTAAAGGGTACACATAAATGCCAGTTCGTGGTTGAGAAGAATTGATTTTCCGGCTTCATCTTTCTCCCACTCGAGAGCAGTTCCAACTCTCTTGCCTTCCACCTCAGATCACGTATATTTTAGGACACCTGAGTTCCTGTCCTTCACCTTCCTCAACCTGTTTTGGGTCTTCGTTTAGACTTTAAATATAACATTTCCACCAATCGTTAAAGCTCACGGATATTTAAATTTTAGTGGCTTGCACTTTCATTCGTGGGATGAATATCATTTTTTCCCTCTCCTGATCAAATAAATAACAGACTGAGCTGTGGAAGCTTGACTGTGGGGTCTACCTTTGGCTCTGAAATAGTATGGATATATGGTTTGTTCAGGGAACGATGTCTTTGGAAAATATACAAAATGTCTGGGCCAGCCTCTTCCCCTGAAGTAAACATAATCTCTCTCCTTTTCACACAAGATGCCTGGATGCCAGGGTCTTGGTGAACATTCCTGAGGTCGCACATCTCCTGTACATCTCCATCGCCCCTGACTTCAGGATCAGGCTCTTCCTTGGGTGCCGGGCACCCTGGGAATGTGCAGTGGTGAGCTAGAGCGAGTTCTCCATGCTCACGGGAGGCACAGGATGGAAAGCTGCTGACAGGAAAGCTGGCAGGAGACGCCAGGCGCTTCAACGTGAATGGACAAACCGAACCTGTATTGACAGCTCTCTCTGTGAGCAGCTTTCGTTCTTTCTAGTGACATTGTAGGGCCACTGTGAGTGTGCAGACCATGTCTCCAATGTGTCAGCTTCATGGTTTGGGGAAGACTGCTTGTCTATACCAGCTAGCAGTAAGTGGGCAATCACTGTACGTCATCTCCCCGCTCTCCTCTCCCAGATGTGAGCAGGTGGAGGTGAAAAAACAAAAACAAAAACAAAAAATGGGACATAGCACAATTGTTACAAACACGTGTGCTGAGTCAGAAAGCGCTGGGTTTGCACACCCTTCCGTCTCCTCTTGTGTGATGTTAGAAAGTCCTCTAACCTTGACTATGAAATAAGGGTAATAATAACTACCTCTCTAGTGTTCTTGGGAGAATTAACTGGAACGGTGTACGCCATGTGTCTGGTGCATAGTAAGTCCACGATAATGATAGTTGCCCTGAGTAAACAATTATAAGAATTTCCTTTCTGTGATGACATAAAGCACTCAACAAAACAACAACAACAATAACAAAAACCCATTCCTTTGATTATATATTCCGACATTTAAAAATAGAATGTGTTAAACTATGAACTGGCTGAAACTACCATGTGATTAAAAAGGTAATTGGTCATCATCAGGGAATCAAAAATTGCTAAACACATAGAGTTTGTAAAATTTAAATGTAGTGATATTGGGAAATCACTGGAGAATACTGAAGAAGTAGCTCATTACAGAGGACAGGATAGGTTTTATCCATATAAAGACAATCTAATTCTTAATTTAAGTCAGTTTTAGTATTAGGATTTGTAGTGATTCACATTTTCTGGGCAACTGACATTTATTGTACTTCCTACCTTTTTTTTTCTCCCCCACCCCACAAAAGGTGAGATTCACAAACAAAGAGATGTTCACTGGGAAGAAAACAGTACAGAAAACTGAGGGTCTGAATAAATCGCCAATTGGGATAAACCAGTTACTTACATTCACAGATACAGTGTCTCATGGTTAGAGAGAATCCATTATTCATGGGCTATTTATTGGAACAAAGTTTTGGCAGTGCAATTTTCCCTCATAACTGCCCAAATGAACTATTGTGCCATCTTTCCTCCCTAAAAATCACATTGTAAAAGGAAGGCAGAGAAGGGACAGGTAAAGGTGAAGCCGATGTTCAACTAACATTTTTGTTTTAAAAGTAAAAAGAGCAGGGATTTCTGTAGCTTGTTTGAAAAGCTGGAACTTTCAGCTCTCTGCCAACAACCACAGCTGAAACTGACAAGGTCTGACATCTCCCCTGCTTTCCCTGCTCCCATTTTCTATGAAAATACTGTAGACACAGGATCAGGAAAGACAGTGGAGCCTTAAAATAATCAGTCTTTCAATTTGCCCCGTGTTAGTTTCCATAGGAAACAAAAGTGGGAACCGTAGCCGGCAGCAAGCAACTGTCTTGTTAGAACCCTCCCTTGTCGATTCAGCTGTGGTTGTTGGCTGAAATCTGAAAGTGGCATTTTTCAAAAGGCCCTTTGGCTTCTGAGTCTATGGAGTTTTCACTTTGGAAAGCAATAAAAACGAATGGAAAGAAGTGAAAATTACTTCCAACACCAAGTTTTCATATACCTTAGGATACTATTTCTCATGCAAAGGACTTTTTCATTTCTCTGCCTTGTAGTTTATGTATGAGAACTGAAACGCATTTTATAAAAGCAAAAGAGATACATCAAAAATGAAACCATGCATCTTTGGAAGGTTAAATCCCAGATCTTGGATGTGCGCTACCTTAACCGTCAACCTTATCGTGTGAAATTGCTTACATAAACATTCCATTTAGGGAGGTAGCTCGGTTTCCATTGGAACACCATCCTCGGTTCCTTCATATTTTACAAACACATTCCAAGTTACAGATGCTGGACAGACCGCCACAGAAGAAAAGCGGAGAGGATTTATTAGAAAACACCACCAGCCCATGGAATTTAAATTTTTTTTTTTAATATATTCACTCGGGAGAGAATATGATTCCAAACTTTAGGACTGAACAGGACCTCAAGCACTAATTCTTATACCAGTTTAAAATAAAGAAGCCTCAAAGCTATCATCATCTTGTGGGGTGATGATTTCATTGGGGAGAAAGCATTTCACAAGGATTCACTGCTCTGAATTGGAGTCCAGTGGCATAGTCATTCTTAGACAAAAGTTTTATGAAAAATCTGGGAGGTTTGATAAATGCCACGCAAAGGTAACTGTAAATGATGGGTCATGGCTTCTCTGCTGTGGTTATCAAATTTATGTGTGTCCTTAAGAGGGGAAAAAATCCAACTGTACTGAGAGGTAGAAAGAGTGGGGAAAAATATAAGGAGGAAAAGATTGACTGGACATATTTACACAATGTGAGTGGAGAGTTGTGCATCTGATACGTGCTTAAACCAAGGAGTAATCCGCCAAATCCGCCTAAGTATGTTATGTAATACATCTGTGAAAACTCTGTACTTTCGCTTTCTCTTTGATTTTTCACCTACAGCAGCAAAAACAGCAAGGACCACAGTAAGAGGATGTGGCTCTGATTCCACCTTTAATTCAACATTGAAGCACACTGTAATTTTCGCATTTAACCTTTTCTGTTTTACTTTAGAATATTTATGCATAAAAAATAGTGTTCTTCAAACTTATTTCCCACTCCTATCACCTGGGGGCATTAGTGTTCACATATCTTGCTTTTTTTTTTTTTTTTTTGGCAAAGAAGAGACCATGTTTTAATATACATTGAGATATCTCTCTATTTGATTGAAAAATTTTCTGGCAATTCTTTTTTAAATAGCAAGCAAGACTTGATGGGGAGCAAAACTAAGTATCAGGATTGGCATGTGAGAAAGAGCCTGTAAATTGGAAGTGAGAGATTTAGAAAGAACAAGACCATTCTGAAGGAAAATTCTCTGCTTCTGTACATCAGGTATCTGGTGTTCCTTTCAAGTGATGCAGAACAATTTGTATATAAGTAGGATTGTAATAATGGAAACACTGTTCAACTTGCCTACTCTTCCTTCATAACTCATTAATGCCTGTGCTATAGGTTCGTTATGGGGTATCCACTAGGACTATGCACTAATAATAGTTTAATGCCCCTAAACCCAATTATATATCCCTCTGAACCAGTGTCTGCCTCCCCTTCTCTCTCTCCCTATGAATTACATCTAATAGAATAGAATATTCTAACAGACAGGATTAAAAAGACAACAAACCTCTCCCTTCCCAACGTTAAAAATTACAAAGAAGAACTGTAATGCAACAGGAATAACCAGAGTGGGTTGGGGTGGATAACGATGTAGGTGGGGGCGAGGGGGTGAGTACCACCCTCTCAGTCCATCTTTTATCATTAATAACACCACACCCGACATATGAAAAGACACTGCCCGCCAGAACAAACCCACATAAACACCCAAGATTTTATTAAACAACCTATTTTAGAACTTAAATCATTAAACTGCATCTCCATGGGCCCTTCAAAAGGGCCGTGTGTGAGAAATAATGGATTGTCTGCAAACTTTTATCTTAGCTATTGCCTCTAGAGTTGTGCTATTTAATTATTAAAATGTGGTATTAATGAAACATGCAATCCTGGAAAGGAAACTACTTTTATCGTGGCACATGAAAGACAAAAATTTAATATACTGAGTACACTGTATACACATTACAAATATATTTGCATCCACCTTCCAAATAGCGAGCACCCCCATCTTCCCCCTCCCCTCCTTTACAGCTGCTCAATCTGCAAGAATGTGCAGAAGTAATTTATCTGAAATGGCCACTATTGTTCTTGATTCTGATTTGATTCCAAAAAAGCCAAATAATAGAAACCATTTTGAACATCTATTTTGTGCACCTGTTGTGCGGCATTATGATACGCTGCAGTTTTCATTTACGTCACATCTCTTGACATGCCTTTGATACACCATGCTGCTTTGCTCAACAAAAATCCGGCATGCTGAAAGCCAGTGCCATCCTATTCTATTAACAAAATGGACATGGTGAATGCTACCGCCTGAGAGCTCTGGAAGGATACAGGGGCACACGGACCTAGCTGCTAGCCATTTAACTAACGTTAAGTAGACTGAGATAGCTGAACAGCCTGGAGGGGCTCAATATACAAGATATTAATACCGCTAATGATGGTGATTCTTAGGCAAAACAAGAGGACCTCAGTAGTTTCATGCCCTCCCACCCCCCGCCCTTGTTGCTTTGGTCTTTGAATGCGATGCCAGGAGAGAATCCGAATGGTTTTTCAGCTCCACTCCATGTGTGGGCTGGTTTCTTTGTGGATCAACTCCAGAAGGCATGGGATCCTGCATTTGCTGTTTTTCAAGGCTGCAGCACATCATCTTCATTTACATTTCAATATTATGGCTCCCACCCTTTCAAATACTTCTATAGTAGCTTCTTACCTTAGCTTCCCTGGCTAATGACGCCACGACTGTATGAAGACTTAACAGCAACCAAAAAGGGTTGGCTGTGACATTTTGTGGGCAAGGGGACCACAGGCTTTGCGTGGCACCGCAGACACATAGATTTTGAAGTAATGAAATACCCAGGCTGCCTTGGCTGTCTGCCGTGTTTATCAGCACGCTCCTCCATGCTGAGTGTGATCGTGCCCGTGCTTCCGTTGCCTAGGTACGTACCTGTCACCATCTTTACTTATGTCAAATGACCGTAATGCCAGGATTCTATGGCACTGAGATTTGATCGTAGACCGTTAGGGTGAAAGTGTCAGGAAGTTGGTGTGCTTCACAGGTGGTGTTTGTGAATCCTAGAAAGTGACTCCGTTCAAAATTCTGAAGAAGATGGAAGCTGTCTAAGTCACAGAATCTTAGCGTGAAAAAGGACCTCTGAGGTCACACCCAGCTTTGTCCTAATGGAAGAATCATCCCCCTTTCAGTGTCTTAGACAGATGGTCTTCCAGGTTCTGCATGAACTTTCCCTTGAAGGGCAAATTCTGCTTAACAAAGCAGTCTGCTCTATTTGTAAATAGCCCTAATTGTTGGATAGTTTTCCTTTACGTGTAGCTGAAATCTGGGCCTTTCCTAGGAGAACTAGAAGGTGTGCAGAAGAGTCAAAGCTAACCAGGGCCCCCTTTGTGCCTGTGTGACCTCCTTAGTCATGTGGGGCCCCATGCTTGGTTTAAGGTTCTGCTGGCATTGTCTTGAAATTCTTCATCATTTTTCACACGGAGTCTCCTTGTGAAAGTTTCATGTTGTAGTGGGTCCTACAATCTATGTAGTCGATCCTGCCAATTGTGATTTGAGATGAGGACCAGTAAGCACTCTTAAACAACATGTTTTTGGGAACTACTGATGTTATTTTATTTTCCTATCTATCTATCTATCTATCCATCTTCCTATCTATCTATCAATCTTCCTATCTATCTATCAATCATCTATCTACACATCTTGTCAGCACAATTATGCAATATTCTTTGGACTTCTTGTGCACCAGTTTTTAATTCATGGACCCCCCCCCATTTCCAAGTGCTTCCTCCCTCACGTTGCCCTCATGCCCCTTAATTCAGTGGGGTGCCCGGATGGGTAGGAATACAAACTTGACTAACACACCATCTCTGAACTTTAGCATTATTAAGCTTCTCTCTCCTTCGCTTTTGAAATACTAACTCAAATCCTCCCCGTCAATCAAAGGAGAAGGACATGTTTTGGCTAAGTTAAGTAGGGTCTAAGCTAACAAGTAACATCATCAGAACACTTGGTTTGAATGCTGATTCATGCTTCTTGCTGATTCTGTGACTTTGACAATGACACTTACCTCAAATGCCTTCCTTTCCTCTTCAGGCCTGCCTGCCTCCCAGGGTTGCAGCAAAGCTGGGCTGGGAGGATTGAGATGCTGAGTGAGCCTGGGGTTTTGCTGAATTCAGGCGTAGGGTTTCCTGGGGGGTGTGGGAGGGAAGCCTAGAGTTGTGTCCTTTCCATCCCACCCTGTTGCAGAGACCCCTGAGGAACATCTTAGAACCACCCCCTTCCCCCCATCAGACCACTCGCTCACAGTGAATGCAGACCTGGTGTTTTTCTCTTGGTTTTGCCTGTCATTCTTCAGGGACCCTGTATCATCTGGGGTATATGGAATAAATTCTTTGAAAAGTTTTCAAGGAAGAGTGAAACTACTAGAACCTTTTGAGACAGTGAGAACTGAACATAAGTCATTATTGTAAGTCATTATGGGTGGGTTATTTAAAGGCTGATCAGTAAAGTTCGGGGAGTCATCCAGTAGCAAGAGAGAGATAAAGCTGGCACACTCTTGTTCCAGCCAGGATTGTATGTGTAACATGGACGTGGGAACTGCACGTGAATAACTTGGAGAAACCAGCATTCTGAGAGATTGGGATATAAATTATCTCCTGAAAAACAGAGTCTAAATTCTCTGCTGGTCAATAAAACAGAGAATATTGGGATATCTTTAATCTCTATTCTCGACAAGGACACATCATTTTTATGAGATATAAATATTCCGCTCTCATTTGAAAGCCTACTTCAACCGATATGATGGAAAATGCATTAAGGGATCACAATTTGTTAAAACCTATTATTATGGCCGAGTTTATTATTATATATGAATTTTATTACAACTCTGGTTTTCCTCTACTAGTTAGTGAAATAACATTCAGTTGTAATTAAATCAAAAATTTTTTGGTAATAAAAATGGAACATTTCTTAAAAGATAAATGAAAGTGCTTTAGAAAGACATTTACATATAAAGTATTATTGTCTTAAAAGCAAATAGCTAAAAAAAATTAAATAGCCATGTTTGGATTAAGAAAAAAAAATGCATCCCCTAATTTGACATAAGAAGCATTTGGAGATTTTAATATTGCACATACAGTTTTCAAGGTACATTTGAGTGACTTGGAAATATTTTCAGGAGAGTCGCACTTTTGGAGTGAAAACATTTTGATGTTTATTTCAGATGAGTAATCTTGTTCAGAGTCCATATTTTGACCTTAAGATATCCTAACTGGTGATCTGGGGACTTCTCAGAACAGGAGCACATGCATTCTTTGGGAGGCTAGAACCCTGACCACAAGCAATCCTTTTCATGAAAGTAAATCACTTGCTTCCTTATCCATAAGAGTTTGATAACTATCAAGGCCTCTTGTCAAGAATGGAAGAGAATAGAGGGGGAAAAAATGAGCCTGGTGTTTCTGTACTTCCCCTCTAAGATGGTATCTTCCTTAGGCTCATGATTTTCTGAAACTGTGCTGTGGGCCATGGCACCCCCAGAAGGAGACCACAGACAACAGCACCATTCTCAAAGTTGGCTGCAGCCTAGTGGTTAGGACACATTTGCCAATTGTTCAAGAACCTTGAGCTCACAACAGTGGACCCAGGTCATTGCCAAATAGCATTCCGGTTAAGTAAGTGTCAACGCAGATCTGTTTCAGGCAGAAAGTTGAAGCAATAGATGGTGTGTAAGTGTGTGAACTCTGAAACATACAATTCTTTGTGTACGATCACAAATTTCTGAAGAAATTGTTTCCCACAAGGGAAAAAGAGATAATTTTTTAAAAGAAAATGTCCATTTTATGTGTGAAACCCAGTTGGTATGAGTGAGGTATTTTTATTAATGTAGACAACAGTGATTTTGTAATCAAATAAAACATTAAACTTTTAAAGACAGAAAGAATTTACCATGAGGAAGAAATGGGGAGCTAGAACAGCATATGTCATATGGAAGATACAATTTTAATCTTTTAACCATCTCCTTTCTTGCACAATTATCCAAAGGGAAAAGGAAAGAAAAGCATTCTACTTTTTTTTTCACTTGCCCCAAATTATCTTCTCTGAAGACCAAGAATTACCTTGGTAGTCACTGTCTACTAGAAAGGTAAGAAGAACAATAAAAGATGAGTAAGTCTGTTGACATTCTACTTGGTTCTACAGTAGAGGAGGCTGGCTGTACTTAATACAGAGTTTCAGGGCACCGTTCTCTCTGCCCTCACCTTCCCATGGTGTCCAGCCTCCTGCATCACCTCCAACAAATGGGGGATGTTCAGCTCTGGATGCTTGATTGGGACAGTCACATCTCTGACTCTCTCTGTCCTGTCACTTGGGCAATTTATATAGAAAGATATACAATATCTCCTGCCTCACTTCTTTTGTGAAGGCTTTTGAAAAAGCCTGGGCATGTTTATTTAAGCCAGAACAGAGAGACGTTCTTAGGGGAAAAAAAAGAAAAAGCTAATCTAATACCACATGGATATAATATTTTTTTAAAAAAATTTATTATGATTGACAGAACCTTTATCAAAGAGGGTGAAACAAGATTTCATTAAAATCAGAAGACATAACCACATCTTCTCTCATGTATCCATTTCCAGAAATGTTCCCATTCGGCAAAAAACCCTTTTCTGATGTGGACTTCTGGGTACTGTCATGGGCTCCAAGGGCATGAAAGGGAATGCCCATTTTTCTCACGCAATCGCTTTTCCCTACTTTCGCCTGGAATCTGGCACCATGCTCATTAATGGCTAATCCTATCTGTTTTCTCTCAGTCCGGAGCTCTGTTTCTCATTTCCCATTCCCTCCATTTGTCTGTCTTTCTATGATGAGAGAACCTATATGCCCACAAATGTCATGGTAGCCATATTACCAAAATGTCATTGGCCTCCTTGCTCCAATTTTTACTTGATTGAAAAGCAGAGTACCACATGACGCAAGACACTGGTTTCTACGAATGTCACAAAGATGTGGTCTTCCTAGGTAGGAAACATATATCTTTGGGAAAGTCTTTCTTGTCAACAGAACTGTCTTTTTTGGGGGGAGCGGGAGGGGTTCTGTGGAAGTGTTAGAAGGACTGTTCCAGGTGAGAAGAAGAGAGATTTTTAAATGATTTGCCCAATCACTTGGGCATGGTCGGTCTGTGTGGGACAGACAGGGGTCATTTGTCTTCCCTTCTCTCCCCAGGTCGTGTGGAAGCTTGAGCCTATAAAGGCAACCAAGGTGAACTCGCTCATTCCACACAACAGGGTAGATCATTCACCACAGGGTGTTCTTGATAATGCTCTGTCCACTCTAATTTTAAGCGTCTAAGCAATGGGAGTCCTACCACTTCCCTTGGAAGATTACCCTACAGTCTAATAGGCCCAACATTAAGAAGATTTTCAATTGGTAATCAACCTAAATTTCCCTTTTCTTAATTTCATCCCATTACCCCAAACCCTAATACCCTTGTTCCACCTAGCTCCTCACCCTCATTAGTATTTACACTCCCCAAATACTAATAGCTAGCTGGCCAAAAAAATAAAAAATAAATAAAAAATAAATCTGCTCTCAGTCATTACTTAGCTAGTCCTCAGATAGTTACTTCTTGAAAACTATGTCTGTTTCCCCATATACTGCTCTCCTTAAAGGCATTCTTTAATATTAAGAGATTCAAGTATTTTTTAATAAGCCAAAAAAAAGTGAGTAAGTGTAAAGCACAGCAGTCTGTAATGGGCTAGAGGAGAATAAATACATTCTTAATGTGGGCGGGCGATAATGGTATAGCTGAGTTCACCTTCTTTCGCCCTTTACACAGACACAGAACAAACCATTTAAAACAATTGGTTGAAGCTTTTTTCCTCAAAGTTGTAGATTTCTATACTAGCTTTTTTTTTTATAATACCATCCTTGTATGTTATAGATTAAAAGAATGTTTTTTTCTGCTCTTATGAAAACTTTTATGATAATATATTACCTATCAATAATCATTATTTTAATAAAACCACTGACATTAATATGAATACTTTGTGTTAGTGTATAGGGTCATAAAATACTACAAGGTAGGAGCTATGTGAAAACCAAGCCTTAACTTAGGTCTCATTCATAACACGGGCTGTTCTTTTTTATCTTTAGACCACTTTATCCATTTGATTTACTGATGAAGTGAAAAGACTACATTTTAACAGCAAACTCTTGAAACAATATGTTTTAAAAGTCAAGATTTCTATTCCTATTCCTCTGATGTTTCGAAACTCCCTCCCTCATCTCTGTTTAGGAAATAATTAGATCCCTATAGTAGTGGCAGGGTTCTGCCTCTATCCTTGAATGCTGTGATATTTCTTGATTCCTTTGACTTTCATTTTGAATTTTAAGCTGGTTTTCTGCTTGTATTTACGCTAACTGATACATGTCTTACATGAATAAACAAGCCAATGGAACAGAAGGAATATTACATAACTTTTGAAAAGTTATTCTATGGACCATACCCTAGGACACTTAACTCTATAAAAGAGCATCCTCATTCTATCAACAGTTGGCATTGCTAAGACATTTATGTACCTTTCCCTTTCTAGAAAACGTCTGGTGGATATCAGGAACATTTGTATCCATCACCAGATTGAATAACTTTCAGTTTCAGCATATGGTTGCAAGTCCAAGTCTAAGTAAGTGTTCACCATTTCTATGCTTCCTTCCTTAGGCTACACGGTCCAATGTCGAGCATGTTTCACTGATTTCTAAGAATTTCTTATTCCCATATTTGCTGGCAGCATGTAAGTTGGAAAAACACCAGCAACTCTAGAAAACTTAAGTGAAAGAGGTGAATTCATTTAGATAGCATTGTGACATTTCAAGGCATTAAATGTAAAGAGTTGACCAAATAGGTCTGCAGAAGGAGAAGAAAGGTGGCCAGTTTCTAGGTGTTCTGAAATGTGACATACAGTTGATGTGTCCTCTGCCCTCTTGACAATACTGTCACTCAGATCCAACAACCCCCAGCAAGTGGGCTTCTTGGTTTTAAATTTCATATTCTCCGGAAAGAGAATCTGGCTTTATTTGCGCCCCCTGTTGAGATGAGCTTATGAAATATGTCAGGGACTTGGATTCAAGATATTTTCAGTGCAGCAAGGGCCCCAGCTTTATACATCAAGGATCCATCCCAGAGATGGAGAAATTGTTGCAAAAAATCCATACATAAAAGAAGTCTCATCTTCTAGAGTCAAAGTTATATTGCATGGCAGTTACTGAAGATTAATTTGACACATTGCAATCAGTATTTGTTCAACATTACTTCCCCCTCTTTTTCTGAGATTGGCATATGAAGCTTCTAATATATCTTTGGGTTATTGGTGGTAGACATTTATGTGAAAATCTAGAATCTCTTAAGTGTAGCTGGTTGCAAAATTGTTGTCACAAAACAAGTTGTATATAAAGTGAAAATATAATTTATTTTCTTTATTTTGGTTGCAGTTAATCTTGGCTTATTCCTGAGCCCTCAGTCAGTCGTGAGTGAGGGTAAGGGAGAGAAATTAATTAAATGTCCAATCAAGTTTGGAGCTGTCAGGCCTGATCATTTCAGCCGTCTTTCTTAATTGGTGTTCATTCTTCCACTTGGATAAAATGCCCATTCTCTTCTGTATTTGCCCCCTTAGTGCTTCTTTCCCTAAGATGACATTCTGCTGTGTGGGGAAAGGTGGCTACAATTTATGAATTCTACTGGCCTTGGGAATAAAGTAGGAATTCTTGGATTCCCATGGTGGTTCGTAATTTCTTCCAGCCTTCTCCTTGCTGAGTCCACTGTGTGTCTGGTCCCTAGATACCTGCTTGCTTTCCTGGAAGGAGTCCGGGGTTAGTGAACACGTGTTTCTTCATTTCGGCTTGGACAGAATTGATAGGGGAAGGGCGTGTAACTTTTCCTGGTCATATGACCTGAGTTCATCCCTGTCTGCCTAGAGAATTGCTTCCCTGCCATGTACTCCAATGAGCTCAGGGGCCAGTGCCTCTGGGGCCATCTTGCCCTGGGACAGCAGCATTCACCTCTTACACAACCAGGACTAGCCAGGGAAGCTCAACCACAGGGCCTCCCTCTGTCTGATCAGGTGACTAGGGCAACTGCCATTTTGATGTGGGCTTTATAAGAAACATTATGTCCATTCTTCAGTGTTTTAAGGACAAGCATCATATGAAAAATGTCCAGTGCTGTACCTTAAACACTCAGGTCCTGTGTATTCTGGCAATTCAAATTTTCTGGACACCTTCATGAGATAAAAATATTGAGGCCTAAGATTATTTCTTATGTGCATGAAAGTCTCACTGTATGGAGATTTTTCTGACCATACCACTTTTGATTTCATAGGTCAAGTAGCAGTCTTCTCTCCAATAGTAAATTTAGATTTCAAATTGTTCAGGGACTAATTTACTTGACTCTCTCCCCTAGTCTGCTGCACTGTGGGGACTTTTCCAAAGCTGCCTAAGTATTAATTGAAAATCCAAATGTTCATAGTTCTTGGTGGGTTTTTTGGATCTATAATGGTCTTTAAGATTATCACAGACATCTAAATAGAGGGTTTTTTTTTTCATATTAAGATCAGTGTAGTACTTTGCCTCTAACTAATAACATTTAATAGTTATTAAATGTAACTATTTTTATAAAAACAACATTAACTGTTTTATTCCAAATCTAGCATGATGCTTTGGGAAGTGACTCCAAAGATATTCTTTTCAGTGGTAACTCCTCAGTGCCTAGTGTCTGGATTCTGGCTTGCATTCTCTTTATTGTTTCTGGTTTTCATTTACCAAGTCTACAGAGATGAAAAATAAACTTTCCATACCCGGGAAGTCATTACAGAGTATAAAGAAATTGAATCTCTTTTCTTATTTTTGTCTGGACCTTTTCAGAGAATGTTATGTTTTTCCTTTCCCTGTTCCTTGTGATGCTCCTCTAGGTAGATCTTCTTAGAACTCTTGGGTCCTCACCATCTGGGGTTCTATTTAGACCTGTTTGAGACTGTTATGTAATTTATTTCTTTGGACAAATACGCACATGTTTTCAGTAGATTCACATGCCTAGGAAGACTGTGGGCCCCAAGTGGAGAGCCTGTGGCTTTCAAACCTCTTTCTTTCCTCCATGTGTGATGACTTCTAGGTGGCGCAGAGGCAGGCTCCAGCCAGTGAAGGGGTCTCCTGTTCTTCTCCTCCTATGCTCAACAGGGGCCATTTACTCACTCATTCGTTCTCTCAAGAAAGATTCCTTGAGTGTCCACTGTTTCCTAAGAGTTAGGCGGGGTCAACAGAAAACAGCAATCTGTCTTTGGCCACAATGTACATTTAGCCTCAGTCAGTGTTCTTTCTCTTAATTGTAGAGGGATTCAGAAAATGAGATATGGAAGGTCAGATTGTGGTCATCACAAACATTAGCAAATAAAATATGTATAAACTCAACTCACATGCTGCGCACCACCATTACAGTCATTATCTTCAATATTTTTATCAAATTATTATATTAAGTGCTTGCAGACACACAGAGTTCTCATGGTTATGGAGTACATGAATTAAAACATGGAGGGAGAGAGATATGGCAGACACCAAAGACAGAGATGCATAGACTTATGGAAGGCAAACATTGGTTCTTCATTGAGGTCATTTCCAAATGGCATGATACAATAATTTGTTTCCGGCAGGTGAAATCCAGGATGAACTCATGAATTAATAAAAACACCATATGGCTCAATGCAAACTTTTGGCATATTTGACATGTGTATGATAAATCAAACCATAGTGTAGAATTCTGTCTGCTAGATATATGTATCGATTTTTATCTTCAAAATAAGCTTTGAGACTCTTCTTTTTTTTAAAGATTTTATTTATTTCTTTGACAGACAGAGAGAGAGCACAAGCAGGGGAGCAGCAGGCAGGAGGAGAGGGAGAAGCAGACTTCCCACAGAGCAGGGAGCTCATTCCTGGGATCCTGGGATCATGAACTGAGCCAAAGGTAGATGCCTAACTGACTGAGCCACCCAGGTGCCCTTGAGACTCTTCTTAATAGCATAATTGCTTCAGTCCCTCTGTCTTCTTCTCTGTATGTATGTCTAGATATATACACACATACATAAGGTACATATATAGGCCTATGTATTTTTATGGACAAAAGGATCCTTCGTGAGTACCTTGTTTTCCAAAACCAGTGTTTGTGTTGTAATTTTTAAAAAGGTATTTGTTCTTAGCTAAATGATTGCATTAAAAAAAAAAAAGTTTATGCAGCAACGTAACAGATTTACTTTTTAAAATTTACTTTTTGGTTATCAAAAAGTCCCTATAATGCCAATAAGTGGTCCCTATAAGAACTTGTACAACTTAGACAAAATACAAATCTGGGCTTTTTAATATCATCAACTAACAAGCTATAAAATAACCAAGTGGCTCTGTTAGCAAGGGTAGAGCAAAAAGACTTCCTATTGGGTAATATTGGAAATTCTCCATCTGTTAGTCAAAAATCTACCAGTGGTGCCCATACTGCCATTTTCCTCTTCCTGGTGTAAGATTGCACCATCTTTATCAAACAACATCTTATGCTATTTTCAGGCCATTTTTTTGGCCACATCTTCTTTAACTTTTACTTTATTCTTTAACCTGTTGTACATGGTAAATAGGGGAGCTCTCAACAAATTACTAAAGTTTTTGAAGATCTCCTTTCCCAAGGATCTTGGCCAATAGGTACGCAATGGTGAACTTCAAGATTTTGTGGTAAAAAGAAAATGTAATGAAAAAACCCTCACTCACTGAATTTCAAAAATGGCATCAAGAACTCACCACAGACCACTGGGATGGCTGAAACATGGATTTATGAAAGTTAATTTTCTGACCTTCTACCAAGTTATGCGACTTATTTTATTTCTAACTTCTAGGTGGGTGAGTGGATGGGATCCCTATGCTAATTAGTATTTTTAAAATTATTATTATTCCTCTAAATCCTAGGTGGAATGACTTATGCTGTGCCCAGAGTGAGAGAGCCCTTCTCTTAAGTGATTTATTTTCATTTACTGTCTATCCCTCTTTACCAGTTTGCCATAATCTAATTTAGATTAATGACATGTTGATAAGTAAGCCAGGGGAAAACTTCTTTTCCTTATGGGACCATATGAAGGGGTTCAGGGCAATGACAACTCCAAGGAGAACCTAACTGGGCTTGAAAGGAGAGCTCCTACCACCGCCAGCCTCCCTGACACTTGACCATTATATCCAGAGCCGTTTCTGAGAACATCACAGCAGGTTGTCCCCGATTGTCAGTACATTCTTCAAAAGGTGGGACAAGTGAAGGAGAGCATTTACCATGATGCCATCTCTAGTGAGATGACTCCAGATGAAGGTTGTCCCTTTAATAGTCATCATGTTTAGCAGCTCTTCAGCAAACACCACAATGCATTTTATAAAACACACTAAGATGGCAAAACAGTTCAATCCCATTGGAAGAGAGTCTTTATTTTATATTTTCCCCCTTATCTAAAACGGGCAATTGCTTTTCTGCCAAATAGGCTCAAAAGGGCCATGAAAACTAAAGTCCTTCAAAGCTGTTAAATGCATCCTCAAATTTACAATAAAATGCAACATGACAAATCTTCCAGTAAAAATCTCTGGAGCATCATCGCAGCCCTTAAACAATTTTTCTTTAAGTTAGTATTTTAGTATTCAGCACCTTGAGGAACAGGGAAGGCAAACGTGGGCAAGGAGAGCAAAACAAAACAAAAACCAAAACAGGAAAAAAAAAAAAAAGCCACCACCAACAAAGACAGTGGGAAAAAAAATGCAAACAACCACGCAAGCTATTAAACATATGCCAAAGTAAACAATCGGTGTGGGTTTGCCACCGTTGTGCCCTGCAGGTAGACGACAGGCAGCACGGGAGCAAATGGAAGGGGAAAGAGAAAGACGAATGGAAGGGAAAAGAGAAAGAGGAGTGGAGGTGCCGCGGAGCCTAAGAGCAGGACGGCCTGATTGTGAGCCTCAAGACACACCATCAGCCATGCAAAACAGGACATACCTTTCTGGCTTGCTGGTTCTGTCGGCTGAGACAAAGCAGTCCTATTCACAGCGGGAGGCCAAATCAAAATGAAATTTTATTTAGTCTGCACTGTCCCCAGATTGGGTTTCAGAATGACTGCTTTAGGAGATAGCATGGATGTGGCTGATGCATGCTTTGCATATGAAACTGCAGTAGGAAAAGAAATCTACATAATCAAAAAAATCTGTGCTCTGTGTATGTGACAAAAACCCCGGACGCCAGTGATTTCACTGCAGTATGGGTTTTCAGGCAGGCCCTTTTGGGGTGAAACGCATTTAAAAAAAATGTCTCATACAATATTAGCAACAAATAGTAAGAAATTTGTAATGCTCAATGAAAAGATATAGATTCCTGCTTACAACTCTGCCACATCGAAATCAGTGTGATTTTTCAGTACGATTATGAAGGCATCAAAAATTTGTGGGGGAGACCAGATCGAATTTTAAAACACGAACAGATTATTTTGAGGGGGTTTGTTCTGAGGCTTACTCTACCTCTGAACCTCCACAAAATAATGAAAAGCTGAAGTCTGATGCAATACTAAAATTAACACTGAAAGCCCCCTTGGACTTTTCTCTGGGAAGACATTTAACTCATTCATATTTAAAGACTATTTTTAAAAACAGGGAAATATCTTTCAAAATGCTGTTTAGCTGTTGGAAGCATTTTTAAAAATCAGGAAAAGGGATTGTAAAATGTATATAGAATGCATATCAGGGAATCTTTGAAAAAATAATAATATATATATTATCTTTGAGAAGATAATATATAATCCTTGAAAAAATTACACACACACACACACACACACACAGATAAACTTTGTTCTTAATACAGGGTTATCACTGGCCTTGACCAGGAAAGGGAAGTGCTATGCAAAGTACAGTGAAACAAGGGGGCAGAATAGAGCTTCTTGATAAATATATATTATTTCTCAAAGAAATACTTATCCTAGCTTGATTTTGATAGATCAGTTCCTTGAGGTTGGATGTTGCCAATCATTTTCTCCAAAGAGGAAAAAAAAAGTAAAAATAAAAAAGAGATTGAAAGAAAGAAAACCTACCTGTATAAAATGGTAGCAAAAAAGACCAGGCAGTCTCTCCCACTGCACAGTGCTCTGAAAAACATGGACAGTCATCATTCTGTTTTACGAAGTATTCCTAAGGATAGAATAAGAGGAATAAAAAATCTGCCCATCTGAGCTCTGAGGAGGTCGTCTCCAAGCCAGAACCCAGAGCAGCAGAAAAACTTCTCTCAATAATGAGATACAAATAGCTCAAATAGTATGCTGCCACACAGCCCCAGCAGAAATCCCCAACTATAGAACTATGAACCGATTCCCCCCCCCCTCGCGACCCCTACCGCACCTTAGAGAAACAGTCAAGACTAATTCTGTGATTCAGGTTTGGACCTAATTTCTTAGAAAAGCTTTCCCCTGCTCCAGCTTAGATTGGCGACCTGTCAATAATAATATTTACAAATGTAAAGGTCTCTTTAAATTGATAATTTTGCATTCGGAAAGATGGCATCGTGTTCGGCTGTGCACGCCACTAGCATAATTAAAGCCTAAAATCCAAATAGAGCAAGGCATTTGTATCCTTTTACGCTCCAGGACCACCGCATCCAGGTCTCCCTATAACAAGGGCACTGCAGTCCTTCTCTGTTGCTTGCAGGCAAGACCCTCTCTTGCCTTGGTTTTCTAATATATCATAATTATGCAGATAGTTATGAGGCAGGAGTTTTGCCTGCGTAGTATTTTTAGTGACAAGACACCCCTTTTCTGAGGAACGGAAAGATGTTAATTCTTAACAAATCCTATATCCCCCAAATTCAGTGCACCTGGCATTCACTTTCTACCTAATAAGCATCCGTGAATATGCAAATGTTCAGTGTCTCAGTAACCTCATTAATTTATTCCTCAGGCAATCATAGAATGTGAACCAGTCCTGTGCCACCAGCGCTAGAAACAGTGCGGATCAGGGCGATGAGAATCAGCTGAAAGCTCAGGCTGCATATTGAAACACTGTTTCATCTTTATTCCGTCCTTTGGCACTCTAATTCAAACAAAGGCTCTTACCTTCCTCTACTTAGCTGACAGCAAAAAGCAAAAGTAGAAAAAAAAAATGCCAAGGGATAATCATTAAGATCTCCCCCTTCACCACCAAATACAAACCAGAGGTGATTCATGGTTGGAGCAAAATCTTCATAGCAAAACAGTTCCCAAACTGCCCAAGTTCTCCGGTTTTGTTATTTATTGGGGGGCGGGTGGGGAGGGGGTAGAGGGCGACCTGCTTTCCATACTGCAATGCAGTTGAATCATCTTCCTCTTTGCCCACGTTAAAAGCCCTGAATAATGTTTATAAAATGTTAGGGAATCCCGGTAGGTTTCCTCTTTAACAAGCCATGTATGACAAATCACAGTGTAATGTACTACGTTCTTAATCTTTAATTAGAATGTGAATATCTGCTAGAGAACGCAGTTAACTTTGACACGTTAAATCTTCTGGTTAAAGTGCCTTACAGGGAGAGCAAAGATGAAACACTGGAACAGTCTCCTGCTTCTCTCCATTCACCCAGACAGTTGGGGAAGGATGATAACATCTTGTAATACCTGCTCTGTAGTAATTAATCGCTGTGGTATTTAGGACCATTCAAGTAGACAAATATGACAGAGACAGGGACAATTAGGAACCTTGTTCAAGCTACATTAACTTTTCCAGCTATTACAACACAGCAGCTCAAGTTTGCTTGTAAAAGCTGCAGAGGGATTGCTATGCATTAGCCGTGCGATTATTAATGAAAGAAAAGGAGAATTGTGTTTATTGTAGTTTGAAAATTGCAAATAAATTTCAATTATCTGCTATGTCATTTTGTTAAACATGCATTCTGGAAATGCCTTTGTACTCTAAATCATGAGCTACTTATAGCAAACTAATACCAGAAACCCTCAGGGAGCTAGGAAGTCAATATTTTTGTTGAAATGCCTTTTTTTCCCCTTTCCTTTCCTTTTTTTTTTTTTTTTTTTTTGGGTAAGTGAAACCGGAGATGGGCAAAACCACCTGAATGGGTTTCAGGTAGCAAGCTCTGTGGCATCCTGGCATTCATTCGGCCGCACCATTTGCGAATAGACCTTGAGTCAGATGTCCCAGGCAGACATCAGGGCAATCAGAACCACACTGTTAAAAGAAACCAGAGTAGCTCTCCTTCTTTTGGGAACATCCTCAAAACAATTATAAGAAATCAATTATGATAAATAAATAACTTCTGCCATCTTGCCATCTCTGTCCCTCCCAATAACAAAACCAGTTTTTTTTGTTTGTTTGTTTTTTGTTTTTTTTCGGGGGGAGGAGACACCTACAGAGGGGGTTTCTCAGCTATGGAGGTGGTGGAGAGTCACTGTTTCTAGAGAATGGTTCATGTCTCTTCTCTTTCACGAGGACAACTGCCAATCACTTTGAATGGCAAACTTGATCTTGAGAGAAAAAAAAAAAAAGAAAAAAATAACAACAACAACAACAACAACAAGCCACACTTGGGAAGCAGAAATAAACACACCCGTTTCTCTGCTGCCTTTTGTGAAACTATTCATTTCTCAAAGCACTCAGACATGTATATCTAGTACCAAACCTCCCCTCGGGGTCTCCCACCCACACCATACCGCAGGCGCACTGGCAAGGGGCTGGCAAGATGTACGTCCGGTGGCCCAGAAACCGTCTCAAGTCTAAACTTCCCATATACCACGCTCTGTTCCTACTACCCAGAACCGGCCCATGCCCCATTTCTACCCAATTGTGCAAATTATCCGATTTTACTGGCCATCAGGAACTGGACATGAAAGAATAATTCTGGGATGTCCAGGAGCTGGGGACCTGATCCAATTGTCTTCTGTAAATCAAAGAAAGACCAGCTTAGCATGGCACAAATCTGCATCCCCACCCCAGAATCTGTTGTCACACACACACAAAAAAGCCGCTCAGTGCTGAGGAACAATCTCCCCTCTCCGCCGAGCGGCGATGATGTCAGCTTTCTGATTACAAACTGCTTATTTATGCTTCAACAGCTGCTAAGAGGAGCAAATAAGTGGCTAAAAGAGTGTCTAGACCAGGCTTTCAGTCCGCTATTGTCTGGGGGTTGTTACCTGGTTGACAGCGATGGGTCCAGCTGCCTGGTGTGAAAGGGAGCAGGGATGGGGAGGCAGTGATTGACAGAAGGGCCCTCCGGGTCAGCCCGGATGGCCCCACGTCTTTATAGTCCCAGCTCCAAAGGGAAAGCCAGGGCCCTGCCTTGAGGTTGGAGGTGAAAGGAAATGTTGGAGGGTAATGAAAAAAATCTTTTGGCCAAATTGGCGATCATGAACGCTTCCCCGGGGGGGATCGAAGCCAGTCCAAGTGGCCTCCGAGTAGCCAGCAGTGGGCACCTGGAGCTGAGGGAGCGGCCATTTCTGATGAAGCTCACGGGCCCCTGGGCGGGGGTGGGGGGTGGGGTGAGGTGGGGGTGGGGGAGGGCTCGGGGACACACATACGTTCACTTTCTTCTTTTTTTTAGCTTCTTGTTTTCATTTTGTTCTCTGGTATGGGGTACTTGGTACCCAGCGAATGCATCTGGGGCCACCTTTTAAATTCACTGTCCCGAGAGTTCCATGAGGGTTTCAGAAACCTCCCCTCTTTTAGGACTTTCAATTGAAGACTGACAGAACAAGAAACACTCCAACATTTGGGAAAAACAAGGAGCTTTGCAAGCTGACGTAAATGTCTAATTAGAATTTTCCACCACCACTTGCAACCTTTGAATCTTGCTTTCCCATTTGTTTCCAGCCACGCTCTCCATTTTAACACTTTTCAGGGTAGATTTGAATGTACCAAATCGCTCCCTTCATCCCCGTGTCTCACGATTCACTGCCGTTGATTGGCATCAAACATTTGGGGCTTTCAGGCTGCTCCTCCCCTCGCCCCCATTTTATAGTTTGGGGTTCTGGCGGAGGAAAGAATACTGTTCCATATTGATCACCAAGAGGCACTCATTTGAATATAATAATAATAACAAGAATGAAATCTCTTCTTCCATGATGCCCAGCCCCTACTTACTGCTACTCAGATACCGTGTGCCTTCTCGGGGATTGGATAGCATTGTTGTTTCGACACCACTGTTCCTATAAGGACAATTAAGAAGTACGGCTCTCAGGGGGTGACGACTGATGCTTCCCCTTCCACATTTATATTCCTATTTACTTTTTCCCAAGCATTAAAAAAAAAAAAGAAAAAAAAAAGATTTCTTCCAAATGTTGGCCGTGATCAGTGAGGCAAGGAGTACAAATCTGATGGTTCTCTAGCCTTAAAAATGGTTGCATTAAAGAAAGAAAAAGACGAAGAGTCAGCTTTCCACCATGTGAAAAATAACATCCATTTAACATCATGGTAATCCCTAGAAGTGCCAGACTTGAATGAAATGCAAGAGAGCACCTGAGGAGTCAAAGCTTAATTTGTGTATACAGTTGGCTTTCTCTATAATATCTGATTCAGAGTCTGTAACGAAAATGAAATCACGTTAAATTAACTGTAAAAAATAAGTTGATTTAATTAAGCACAGAAAGACTTAATAGATATAATAAAATGTTAAAAAGTCAAATGATGTGCAGTTACATTTCAGTTAACACTGCTCAACAAATATACTAAATTTATTCCTTTCAATAATGATGTGTTTTGAACATTTAATTAGATAAATAATGTCTAATCACTTCAGCAAATCTGAACTGGAAGAATCCTTGTCATCAAAGGTGACTCATGCTCGTTACATCTACCTTTTAAGGGAAGGTAAAGCGGCAAACTTCAGCTCTTTTCAAGGAGATGCGTGGAAACGGAGGTAAAATCTGTCTTTTAAGCCTCATTAAAATTCAGGGTTTGCTAAACAAACTATTATTTACAGTAAGATGAGTGTTATTCGAAATAGACTTCTACTTGTTTGCCTTTTTTTTCAGCATCAGAAACTATAAGCAGCTGATAAGAAAAGGTATTCAGTGTTAGATGTCCTATAATTCATCATAATACTGTTTCCTTTAATAACTACTTTGCTCAAGTGATTGGCATGATTACAAGAAAATTACTTCAAATTATTCATCTCTTATCTTTCCTCTAAGATGTCCTAAGTTGGATGATAGTTAGCATAATGGGGCCCTATTAATTGCTAATGTGGAAAGTCCTTCACAATTTGGATAGAGTTTGTAGCCCAAATAAAGAAAATAGTGCCAAAAGCAACCTTACATCATCTGCTCCTTAAGATGGTGCCACCCACTGTCTATTAAATGGAATGTCAAGGACATTTATTTCTTCATTTAGAATTTGCTGTGATGAACCCAGCCAGCTTATGAAGTGCAGACTCACAATTAACATCTATCTATGCACACTCACACATATACACACGCACAGATACACACACACACACACACACAGATATACAAGCAAGAGCACATTTGTACATTGCATAGAAGTATCAATGCACTCTGAGATGTGGAAGGTGATTAACATAAAATTACCATTTCAAGCTTATGGTGTTAATTCATCCATATATTTCTGGGGAAAAAAAAAAACCAAAAAACCTTGGTACAGAAACTTTCCACTTAAGATATTGCCTCCAATGATTTGTTTTGAGAAATCTACCTATAAATCTATGGAGTTCATCCCAAGCCATAAAGTCGTAGGAATTCTGTTAAACCCTGAGACTATTGTGAATTTATTGAGAGATCATGGTTAAAAGCATTGTTAAAAACTTCCTTTACTTGGAGGGAGAGCAGCTGCATAAATAGAACCCAAAGTAAACATAAAACTCAGAATTTTCATCCGTATTCATTCCCGTCACCCTGTTTTAAATTCTGTTTTGTGTGTGTGTGTGTGTGTGTGTGTGTGTTGTTTCTTTTGTTTTGTTTTACTTTTTTTCCCTACACTATGCTCTCTGAGATATTTGTCTTTTAGGACTGCTTATTTTCTATTTTTAAAAAAGTCTTTATTTTTCCTCTGATTATATGAATTTTTATAAACCAATGCTGAGAATCCAGGAGCATGGAAGGTCAAGCCCAACAAGGTTGGCAATGGAAATCTAAAGGTTATTTTGTATGTAAATAACGACGTTGGCTTTTGGGGGGTAATTTTATCTGCTTGTTAAGTTTCTGACTTAAAGAATCCTTGGAACTTTTCACCTTTTTAATGTGTACTTAAATATTCTAAGTGGTTTCTCTTCGCATTTGTAGTACCTAGAACAAGCATACTCACATGTAGACAGATTTCAACATAAAAAACAGAGTCATGATCAACATCTACAGAGAGCTAAAAAGAAAAACTAATATCACTGGTTATACTTATTAGACTTCGAGTGCTTTACTCTGTTATTTCTCACCACAGACTTCATTTTGCCTGCTCTGGCCTTCTAGCAATCGCTGGGCTTTTCATCTCTGGGGACGCTTCTTGAGGTCTCTCTCAGTGTCCTGTCTTGCCACAGTGTTGCTCAGATTTGGGGCTAGAAATGGAAAGCTGTGGGATGTAAAATGTACTTCGGTGTACACATCGTGATCAAATATACCATACGGCCAAATGTTTGAGAAGTTGTAGTTTAAGACACAAACACGACTCCCAGTATGGTTGATTTGTTCAGATGTCTGTCACGTAGGTAGCATTTTTCCAAGAGTCATGGGGGAGACAAGAAAATGTTAAAAAAAATTCATAAGTGATGGGGCATCTGGGTGGCTCAGTTAGTTGGGTGATGGGCTCTTGATTTCCGCTCTGGTTGTGGTCTTGGGGTTGGGATTGTGATCGAGTGCCCCTTGGGGTTCCATGCTCAGCAGGGCGCCTGCTTTTCTCACCCTTCCTCTCCCTCTGCTCCCATTCTCTCCCGAAAGTGGATAAATAAGTCTTCAAAAAAAACAAAACAAACAAAAAAAAAAACCCCCAAAATCTCACAGTTGAGCATAAAACACAGACAAGGGAAATAGTCACACATAATTATACCTTCATTGTACATTAGTAATGCAGACCACAAAACCTACACACAGGCAAAAATATTTTTATCTCCTAATATGCACAATGCATCCTACAGTGTAATTTTAATGTGAAAAAGGTGTTCTTTTTGGTTTCATTCTAGTCATTTGCCTGCTTATTTGTCCATCTGTGTGCCTATACTATAGGATTTTGCACAGTAAAAACTTGGAATTTTATGCTTACTTGCAGCAATTTAAGACTTCTATTTAAAATTCAGGAAAGTAGTCTTGTTTGGGTTGCCTTTTCATGTGTAAGTTGCATAGTCTGGAACTTGGCCCTTCTCTGGAATAATTAAGTTCCAAAGTCCAAGCGGGCTTGTGCTCAATCATGAATGGCCCCAAGCAAATCACTAAGTCACTCTCTACCTCAGTTTCTTCCTTTACAAATGATTGTGTCTGACCCATCTTTTCTAGCAAAACTATTTTTAAAACTCACACTTATGAAAGAGTAATGTGCCTTGGAAAAAAGACAGTATGTATTGCTAAAGCTCACTATTTTAGAACATAAGAATATGAAAAAATATAGAAGGAAAGAAAAACTGAATTTTATGTATTCTTTGAATGGCCTGATTTAAACTACTTGGCATTTTTGTTCATGGTGTCTATTAACTAAAATAAATAAATAAATAAATAAATAAATAATAGGGAGAAAGGAAGGAAGGAAAAAAGGAAAGAAGGAAGGAAGGAAGGAAGAAAGGAAGGAAGGCGAGAAGGAAGGAAGAGAACGAAAGTAAAAAAAAAAGATAAAAAGAAGGAAGGAAGGATGGAAGGAAAGAAGGAAGAAAGAAAGAGAAAGAAGAAAGGAAGGGAGGAAAGAAAGAGAAAAAGAAAGAAAAGAAAAGAAAAGAAAAGAAAAGAAAAAGAGAAAGAAAAGAACAGAAAAGAAAAGAAAAAGAAAGTAAGAAAGAAAGAAAAAAAGGAAGAAAGAGAAAATATGAACTGGGAGGATTTAGGGCCAAAAGACTGGGTTGACAACCAAAAGCCCGAAAATTCTTCCCTAGTAACATACACTTGTGTTGTCCTTGGGAAGTCATTCCATTCAGGGCACATCATTCCTCCACCTGTACGTTCTGTTCCAACAGGGATATACATGACACCCGAGCTTGAACTAAAAGCAAAGCATAAGATAACAAAGAGGTGCAAATTTAGACTTCTTTTTTTTTTTTTAAGACTACAGCTGGTTAAAATATCATGCTTCCTATTTCACAAATGGGCAAACCTAAGCAAAGTCACAGGAAAAATATTTGTGCAGCCCAAATCAGGAAAGTAGAATAAACACAAGATAGTTATGAATTTTACAGAATCTACTAAGAGTACTTTGAAATATTCATTTCAAGTTCGTGGCATGAAGAAGTCTTCAGAAAGCAAAGCTAAGTACGACAGTATTTCAAATTGGATCCTCGCCAGCCACCTCAACTGGGAAGCTTTGGATAACCACTATGACCCACAGTTAGGATTCTGCTAAAATCTGTCTTTGGGTAGAAGGCATCCAATGAGATTTTACAACCCTCCTAAGCAAAGAATTCATAGTAAATTCCTCTTGGTGGAGAGGCTACACACTACTTCCATTTGCCAGGGGTACTCCTAGTGTGGTAACAGGGATGAATAAAAGACCCCCCAATTTTTTTCAACTATAAAGACCCAAAGGGGTTATGACATTGGTATAAAGTTTTATCTCCATATTCCTTCTCTACCTGGGAAAACAAGTTTCCTTAAGTCCTCCCTAGGAAAGGAAGAACACCCCCATGGGTCAAAAGGAGTCCATTTATTTCATTTCTAAGAATTAAAAAAAGTCATGCAGATCAAATATAATGATTTAGAATTTTTAAGTCTGTACATTTTATTATCAAATTTATGCCTCCATTGCTTTATTAACGAACACATCTGGATAACCATCTTATAGATGGTAAACAAATGATAGGATCTCTGCATACGTTTATTCATCGGGATGTAGAACAGTCACTTAACAAAGAGCTATTAAGTTAAAATTCAGAATGAGCATGATGGCTAAGCTTTCATCTAACATCATTAGTGATCTGATGTTATAGATTTATGTTTAGAGTACACTAATATACCTGTATTATCAATATATAATATATTATATATATAATATATGACAGCGCTATCCAATATCAGCCAAAATGAGAGAGCTGATTTAAACAAAATTTTATCTGTGTGTTTGGCCAATTAGATACAGAGATAAGAGTATTTGAAAGGAGCTGGTTACATAAGGTCCATAAATCAGGGTATATTAATAGCCTCTTGTATATTTCTGGGACTAGAAGTGGCACTTCTTATTTTTCCTATTTTCCTATTGCTCGTGTTTGTGAGGTAGACTGTAACTTAAATAAATCTTGATAATATAATCTGATAAGTAAAATCAGATGTACATCTATGGCTCTGTGACACTAGAGGGGAGGGTCCTGAGGTTTGAAGTCAGAAAAGACAGTCTCCTGGTCGGCAAGGGGGGTAAAGGGTACTCCAGGCTGAAGTCAATTTTAGAGAGGTTGGCCACCAAAGAGAGAAGTAGCCAGATGTCTTAGACCGGGGAAAGCCATCCCCAGAGTGTAGGATGTCTGTTTGCGAGTCATGATCCTGGTTAGGAAGCTGGCATCCAAAAGGTTGGGCCCAGTGAAAGGTCTGGGCATCAAAATTGAGAAAGAAACATATGGGAATCAAGGCAACAAGGAGCTAAAATCTGGGTAAAATGTCTATGTCATGGTCATGGAAGCACTAACCGGAAGAAGGCAGACTAATGCACTAGAGAACTTCAAGTTCTGTTATATAGAGAACCTTCCGTCACAGAAGCTCCGCTTGAACATATTTGTTGGGGTCTGTCTACATATGGCAATCCCCCTTTCTAGAATGGTGTCTTTGCCCAGAACTATAATTATGGCTGAAGCGGATCTTGCTCCAAATACAGGTGTAATCCTACAAACTAGGTGTTTGCTGGTCTCTCTTCCCTTACCCCACTGCACATGGCATTATTGCCCAGACACATGGACCACACGTACAGAGTGGGCCCCCTAACTCTCCAAATCAATCAATCAAATGTTCTTTAAACCTCTCTGATAAAATCTGGACACACACCTATGAATATCCCTATAGATCTACATTCTTTTGGCCTTTTTAAATCTGCCTCCTCTCCTCTTCCTAAAGGGTCAAAAGGAAACAGGGAAGAGAGATTCCCTGAAGATCAGGAGATTTAGAGATTGTGTAAGAAGCATAAAGGGAGTTGGGGGAGCCAGATAGAAGAGACTGTAGGCAGATACATGATAACAGTGATCATTGGCTTCCATCCAATGACAACTGTGAAGGAAACCTAGCTCCTAAGATACTGTTCTAGGTAACGACCTGAAAATAGGTAAGAGTTTGAAAAGGCCAAGTGGAGCCCACTGCTCTGTATTGAAATTGATCAAGGTCTTTTATGACCCAAGATTAAACAAGCGTGGCTGGCAGGCTTTGTCTGCATAAGAGAGATGCCTGCTTTCTGCCAAACTGTCTACTGTCTTAAGAGTGTCAAAAGATTGGGGAATGGGACAGAAAAGACATTTTTGACAGCATAATGATTTTAAGGTAACAATATAGCACAAAAGAGAAGAGGTAAGACAGACAATAATGTGGGATTTCTTTAAGGATCTATGCCTTCATTTCTTTTGGGTAATTTGGTGGCATTGGGGGCTGTTGTGTTTCCCGTACAAGTCAGATAGGGAGGGCGCCATTCCCATGTATCCAATTGTATGAAATACAGAGTAAGTCTCTTGTGCTATTGATAATTATCCTTGGCTGTTAATGTAACCAAGTCACATCATCAGAAAGCCATGTTTCTTGCGAAGAATATTAAAAAAGTGAGTTTAGTTATTTAACTAATTTCTTCAAATTATATTTCAAAGTATTTATTATTTTTTAAGAACAATACTTGTGAGTTTTAAGAACAGTTATTAAAATGTATACGGCCATAAGGTACAAACTTCCAGTTATGAGCTAAGTAAGTTCTAACATGTACAACATGATAACTAAAGCTAACAATACTGTTTGGTATATTTGAAAGTTGTTAAGAGAGTAGATTTTTTTTTAAAGATTTATTGACTTGAAAGAGAGAGAGAGAACCCATGTGCATGTGTGTGTGGCGGGGGATGGGAGAGAGGGAGAGGAAGAGAGAATGCCCAGCAGGTAGGGCTCGATCTCATGGCCCTGAGATCATGACCACAGAAGAAACCAAGAGTTGAATCCTTAACTGACTGTCCCATCCAACCGCTCCGAGAGTAGATTTTAAAAGGTATTATCACGAGGAAAAAAATTTGTAACAATGTAAGATGATAGATATTAACTAAGCTTACTATGGCATTAGTTTCAAATTAGATAGATAGATAGATAGATAGATAGATAGACAAATGTTGTATACTTTCAATTTATACAGTTATATGCTGATTATATTTCAACAAAAGTGAAAAAAAGAGAGCAATTAATACAAAAACAAATGGAGAAAAAGAAACTAATGGATAATGGTAGTACATTATGTATTTCTAAATGTTATAACATGAAATCTTTCTCTTTCTGTTCAAATTCAATTTTCATGTAAAAATGGCCATCGCTGTCAGGTGGGTGGGTGTTTGTATGTATGTTGGGGAGGAAGAGAACATGAAAAATGTTTCTTTGTTATCTGGCTCTATGAGCCTATACCACATTAATAAGAATAATTTAATTTAGTATGTTACCAGAGAGATGTCAAGGTCATAATGAATATTGCTGTAAGTAGAAAAGGTATGCCTATAAACTAAAGACACAGGTAGACTGAATGTTGAAGAATAGAGCAGGACTTGCTTGTCTTTTAGCTTTCTTTCTTAGTTTTTGTTTCTTGGCAGTGCCAATTGGTTAACTTTCCTCTTAACTTAAAGAAGAAACTTAGTTTTAATCTTGTTGGTCTAGCAGAGTACGGTGTCCTTTTAGTCTCATGGTAAGACAGATTGGCCATGGAATTGCCCAGTGAGAAGCCTTCTGGGGAGCCCTGAAATGCTCTGATGTCACCTTTGGTTGATCAGACCTTTTTTGGGTGACAGGAATAACAACGGAGGTAGTATGCTTCTAGAAGGAGAAACATCTGGAAATCTTCTCCCAGCTTATATTCCTGCTTATTAGAACCTGTAATTTATGATGGAAGTGGATGTTTGATGATAGATCATGATGGTTTTCAGAATTTGCAAGAGTCAGAAATATGTTGTTTCTCCAGACATCACTGTGGGTATTGTTGTTGTTGTTGTTGTTTTATTTTGTTTTGTTTTCAGACATTGTTAATTCACAGAACCGCATAATGGATCTGAAGGCAGGTTTTTGACAAATGTTACTCCATTGCTCTTTTCCTTGTTTTCTATATTTTTCCTCACCATATTTAAGAATTAGCAAAAAAAAAAAAAGCACATTATTCTTTGCTTCCTATCCTTTCCAGACCACCCTCGCATTGTGGGCTACCTCTGATATGTGCCCAGGCACATTTGAAAAGACTCTACTCTCTTCCTCCAACGTTAAAGTCTACTTCACCATCTAGGATGATGTCTTTTGATACTTTGGCCAACTCTGCTTTCCCAAACCCCAGTACTAACTGGGGTTCAATGTAGGGCTGTATGTGCAGGGTGCCCAGTGAACACTTCCAGCTGAGGGAGCAAACAGGGATTAAAGTTCAGCTCTATTGTACTCTCCAAACTGTCAGGTCTTCCCACACAGAAGTTCCCTATAGGCCAATGGTGACTCCCAGATGAAAGAATATGCTTTTCAGACTAAAGTATGGGACCATTTGGAGGTATGAAATTAAGAAAGAGCCCACTCAGAGGGAGACTAGATCACACCTGAACCACATCCCAGGAAGCCAGAGCTCTGTGACCTTGCCCGAAAACAGAAAGAAGAGAAATACTACATTAAACCAGCTCTTGCCCGAATTCAGTGGAATCACATCTAGATCATGTAAGACCATAAAAGACCCTTAGAGACAGTGCTGCACACTCTCCTCATCTTCTAGAGGAAGAAACTGAGGCTCAAGCTCTCACATCTGTGAGTAGAAGTCAGATACCTCTCCTTGGGCTTTGTTTCCCCTCTTCATACCTTCCTGTGCTCCTTGATCAGAGGTAAAAATCTCCAGTCTTTCTCAATGCTGAACACCGTCTGAAAGGTAGCATGTGGCACAGATTAGCCTCCGAATTAGCACTGCCACCAGCCCACCGGGGTGTCCTGGCGTTTCCCGATGGCAAGTTGTCCAGCTGCCCCACCCACTCAGCTCAAGGACGCACACACCTGCCCGGTCGGCCTGTTACATGCTTACAGCCAAGGGGACAGAGCTTGCTGCTGACCCTCCAGCAGGAAGAGGTGCCATGGAGGGGAACTTGTCAGCAGACACACAAACCACAACCCCCTCTGAGGAGTTGAAGAATACCAGGGAGGCCATATTTTATATTTTTGAAATTAAAAATTGTATAAACAAGATTTTTTTAAAAACCTACGATTTTGAGGTGGAATTATATTTCAATCCTGCTAAAAATAATTTCCTTAACTTTGAAGAAAGGATTTCAGGTTACCACTTGCTAAGATCACCATCATTCTTTCCCAGCAATGTGTTGAAAGTCCTTTTTTTTTTTTTTTTTTTAATAATTTGAACATAGTTCTCTATTCTGTTATCATGGGATTAATCTGTTTTTCAGATTGGGGGGAATCTCAAGGACTTGGTAAAAACATCAGTTTCTTGCGGTTGAGAATATTTGTTTTCCCTCTTTTCCACATTCTTTAAGAATAATTAATTTTGTAATGATTAAGAGAAGAGGTAACTAAGTGAAGAAAATAGCATAAAACACTGGCCATCAAATGTACATTTTGATGTAGCAGTTTCCTCCTACGGGTTCTTCAATCTGGAATGAGAAGGAGGTTTGTGTCCCTGCTCCATTAGCTCTCGAACACAGATAAGTGGACTTTCTAATATTATTTTACTTAAACTAAGGTCACTTTTTATTCAATGTTCCAGCATCAAATGAACACTAGGTTCAAGAGATCTAAAAGTCATTTCTTCTTAATTAATCAATGATTGGTGAAAGAGATACTGCTTTTATTTAAAAAAAATATATAAGTTTTCTATTATGTCTCCTACAATGATACCTCACCCCTCCCCAAGGCCCCCTCCTCCTGGTTGGAAATGAAAGCCCGGGGCCCACCCGTCATGGCGGTGAGCAGGCGGGGGATGTGGAATGCACGCCTGGAGACTTCACCAAGGATGATAAGCCTGCATGAATTTTACGAGTCTCAGTATCAAGGTTGCCCTCGCCCAAGGGATTTAAGAATAAGGGGGGGGGAAAAGAGAAGGCAGATGTATGAATAACTGGCATTGTAAATCTTCACCGTGGCAACCTACAGCTAGAAAAAGTCTGTGATGGGTTCATGACTTAAGAAGAAAGCGACATAGCAGAATGTGAATGGATTTTCTTCAGCTACTTAATACACTGCTTAGAGCAGCTTAAGGGGGTGCATGTGAGTGTGTGTGCGTAGGGCATGTGTGCGTGTGGGGTGCAGGGGGAGAAAGCGTGTGTAAGAGGAGGAGCTCTCTGGAAATTCGTTAGAAGGAATTACTAGAGTTATACAGCTTGCCAGCTTTGGGGGCAAGAAGAATACCGTTTAGCCTCGGAATATAAATGACTGGATTTTGCTTGGGGGAAAGCAAAAGGCCGTGGGGGAGGGGTACGGGATTATGAAGCGAGTAACAATGAGCAAATTGGACCCTCCGCAACACAGCACAAGGTCACGGCGAAAGTCACGGTGTTGGTTGGTGGAGGTGGTTGATAGGAGAAAATGGCTCATGATAAATCGCTTCCCATTTTGCAAAATCTGGCAGTTAATGAAAATAAGATGCATTTGAGTAGTCTATATGAACACCTGATTTTTTCCTGCTCTCTCCCTTTCTCTCTCTCTTGCTCTCTCCCTGCACATATACACACGCACGCACGCACACGCAGGGCCTGCTGATGTATGAAAGCAAAGCCCCGGCTCTAATTGTGCAATTATAAAACGGAAATGATGCAGGTTTGGCAACACGGGGAAAGAAGGCAGCTCAATAACATTGTTTAATAACAAGCAAATAAAGCTCAGAGGGGAAAGAGGTGACTATTTCTGCTTTAGACTCATTAAGGAGCCTGAAACATATTGTAAAAGAGTGATATTTAATTATGGGCTGGACTGATAACAGAGAGCAGGGCCTCACTGGGAGAAAGAGACCCCGTGCTCCTAGGAGCTCACAGCTTCAAACATCAATTACCGTGATTATCTACCCGGTGCTTACAAAATGCACGGGCTCCATGTTCCATCAGCGACCCGTAAACAGGCATTGCTTAGGCAAATTTATGGGCACAGGCAGCCAGGGCCAGGTGGGAAAGCAAGCCTCCCATTGGTGGTTTCCCGGCAAAGGAGGAAAGAAGCAAAGGAAAGAAAAATCTGTCTTCTGCATTGCTGAAAGAACAATTTATTACAGAGCATTTGCAGAAGACAGCATTTGTTGCCCTGCTTTTCTTTTTTTTTTTTTCCCTTGCCTCTGTTGCCTGTCTGAATGAGAAATGGGAGTATCTTAACCAAGTCCTGGTTACAGAGGACCACGTGCCATGGTCCCATCAAACGTTTTGGTGCTCTAGAGGCCAAGAGTCCAAACCACGAGGAATTAGGAGTGAAATGCTTGTCTCTCCCTTTAACCTTAGCTGCAGGGACTGGATAGGACAACTTCTTTGCTGGCTGGCTTATAACGGAATTTTGGAGAATTACAAGTGACACGGGAGGGGTAGTGTCCTAGCTTGTATACATCAACGGGTGTCTTTTTCTTGTGTCCCCACAGTCAGTGGGGTCTGTGGAGTTCCAAGATTCAAGAATGTTTGGAGATGGTTACATTATCAAGACTGGTCTTCATAAAACAGTGGGATACTAAGGTGGTGTCTGTCTACCCATCAACTAAAAATCTAGTCTTTTTATGCGCGAATCCCTCCGACCACTGGAGGAGATGTTGACAACGTGGCTCAGATGTTTTTCCTGCTCCGTGCTTATACTTCTCTCTCAAAACAGAAAGCGTCTTCCTACTTCAACCCTGACGGCAAACATTTTTGCCACAGTCGTTCCCTTTGCAGACACGTGCTCGAACACACACCATTTGAACTTTGTCAAGCCCGTCAGCAACCACTTTTTTGAATGCGATTGTCCACAAGCAATTTCTGGTGAATGGCGGGGCCCCGGACCGCAGGGCAGGGCGAGGAGGACCAGGAGTCTAGGTGGTCAACGGGGCAATACTCGCCTGGCCCGGCTCTTCTCCCACCATCTGCCATCTGGAGTTAGAATTTCTCAGTGTCTCACTAATTGATAAGGACAGAGGAATACTACTGACTGCCAATGTTCTTGTCAGCCCCATCCTGAAGAACAAAGGAAATTTGGGCTACTTTTTAATTCTACCCTCTCAGCTCATCAACACTTGGTTTACATTAAAATGTAAGAACATTACACCCCACACTCTGCTAATAATCAGAAAGTACCGCTTTGAAGTTTCCCTATTTCTCAGCTACTACCCATGACAGATGTTTGCCAGAGAAAAACTCAGGGGGCATTTTCTTGCAAGCATTTTGGCTGAGAATGGTAACCATTGCGCCACTTAATATTTCAACAATCTCTGGAGTAATCAGGAAATAGCAGTGACTTATTTATCTCACGTCTTGCTCCTTGCTAGCTCCCCACCAGTCCCGCCATGACCTCGGAAAAGGCACATTAATTTCACCTCAGTATTCCTATAGCATCAATTAATAAAAACTGACTACGTTTTCAACAAATGCACATGTTCTGATAAATGAGGGTCCTGACTTAATTGCTCTGTAAATTAAGAGCTCACAATAGATAGTGTAAGTAGTGACAACAGAGAAGTTTTAATATTTACAAACTCATTAAATTTGTGTACTTTTTGAATAACGAAAGTCACGGGACTACTTTAAGGAGCTGATTTTAAGTTCTGTTCTTAAATGTATATCACAGATGAGGACAAGTCATCCACCTGCCAAAACAGAAAAAGTTGGGCAATTTTCCGAATTACTAAATTGGGTTACTTTTTGAACCGAATGGTAATAGACTCTGGTTTATCTCTCCCCCGCCTCCTCTTCTTCTTCATTTTATTTTATTCTATTTTATTTTTTTAATCTTCCGGGGACAATGATTGAATTAAAATGCTGTGGATTGAGGTTGTTTTCTGTTTACCCAAAGAGAAAGATACAAAGGCAAAAGGCACATGGTTGGCTTTGGCATTACCTTTTTTTTTTTTTTTTAAATCTGAACTGGACTTTTTTCATTTGCATTTGCTTAGTATCATTTGAAGTATGTTCTAATTTTTAGGTCTAAATATTTTTTCAGGGAGAAAGTTCTGTTGTTTTTGTTTATGACTTACAGCTGTGTAAGATCTAAACGCTTAAGTATGTGTCA
The DNA here is from genome assembly GCF_010015895.1 of Lontra canadensis. Taxonomy (NCBI): domain Eukaryota; kingdom Metazoa; phylum Chordata; class Mammalia; order Carnivora; family Mustelidae; genus Lontra; species Lontra canadensis. The sequence continues at coordinate 6,156,213 of NW_022631106.1, read as the reverse complement.
TGATGACAAGGCTTGAAAGGGTCTGTGAAAACCACAAATCCTGATGATTACAAAAGGGAAGCTCTCTCGAAAGAGTTCACATCTAAACTCCTGAATAACCACTAAGTACATGGAGTGGAGATTTTTTCCCCTTTAAATCAGAAGTTTGACTTAAAAAGCGATGATTTGCTCTAAGAATGATATATGATTTCCCAGCCCGGTGTTAACAGTTGGAAAGGGATCTGATCCTAAACCGACGGGGCTTCTGTGTCGTCTTTGCACATTTCACATTTCTTGTTCCTCATGTCCATGTGTCAATGTTAGCATTATCATCGATATTTAGGCAGTGGTGGAGCTGACATGCTCGGTCTCCTCAGTTTTTGGAGTTCGCTGGACTTTCTATGGAAGGCAAACATAAGAAACCCTGTCTGACATTTGTTGTTGGAAACTTACGAGCTATTTTGGAAAGAATTATTTCATGTGAACTTGATAATTCTGAAAATGAAAATGAAAACGCCTGGTGTATGTGTGGAGGGGAGGGGGTTTGATTAAAATAGAACATGGATCTGTCTTCCAACAATGCTGACCATGGAAAAGAATTGTGTCCAGAAAGGAAGACAATATTTCTAAAGCATTGTTTTCTCGGGGCGGATGAAGTAGATTCTCTAGGATATGGAATGAGATGAGGGGCATATATATTATTCTTTAAACAAGTCCTATTCCCATTATTGTCTCTGAAAAGAAATAGATGAATGTGGTAGTAATTCCAAGTCTGTGTTCCTGTGCCCCTCTAATAGAAGAAATTGTAAAAATGCAGTGGAAAGTAGGTAAGAAAAGCACACACAAGATAAAAAATAAACCATTTTTATGCCATCAGTTCATTATCTCAACCCTGCTTAATGTCCCTCTGTCTTAGACTAGGGGCGATCATTCTAGAGTTCTCAACTATAAGAAAACTATTATATTAAAATGCTCTCACAATGAATCCCATGGGATTGGGGAAAGCTATGTTGCAAATGGGATTTTGCACCGTGTGAATTGCCAATCCCAAAAGATCGTGAAATCCTGTGGCTAGGCACAGGTTCTACAAAATGTGCATTTGTGAAAAGGGAATGTCATCGCTACATAATATTTTTACCTTTGGCAAGACTTTTATAAAATTTCAAAGTATATCACACTCAAAAATACTTCTATAAGGGTGACAAAATTAAAGTGAAATCTCTCTGGGTGCCATGCCATTGTGCGTTTATTAATTTGTTTTAATATTGTCTTTGTTGAATTTGTCTTGGAAAATAAATAAAAACTTGAAGTTGCTAGTCCTTTAAAGTCATTAATCTCTAGACAGCAACAGTGTAGCAAATACTACCACTAACTTCAGAAAGGAAAAGATAAGAAAAAGGAGTAAAATTTAAAAGGATGGATGCCAGGAAAAAGAAAAAAATACAGGGAAGAAAATAATGGGAGATCAAAGTATCCTTTCTGTTATTAGCTTCTGTTTTGGATATGAGCAGATGAGAAAGGAAAAGAAATTGATACAGAGAGAGAAACATGTGGTGGAGAATAACTCAAGACCACAATACACAGAGCCACTTGTCCCAGTTGAAATGTCACTTCACATATTAAAGGACAGAGGAAGCACAGAATTGCCCATATTAAATGGTTACTTTGTTACAAAGCGTTCCCTGAAAAGAAAATTGGTTAAATCTGACCACATTACAGTTTGCTTTTTCAGAAACCTACTTTCAGAAACCCATTGAAGTCACCCTTTCACAACATAGTGGGCATGTGGAAATGCGTTTCCATCCACCAGGGGGCAGAAAGGAACCCTTTGCTTGGCCAGAGATCTTTGGACTTCGACTTTGATTTTGCATAGTTGTAATTTGCATAACCTTTTCACTGTCAGAGTTCACTCGCCAGGGATGGAGCCGTATAGACTTCCCTAAGAACCTCCATAGTTCCGCCTTACGCTCTGAACGTCTCGTTCCACTTTCCCTGTAAACATACTTTACGTTAAAGAGATGGACTGAAGGCGCTGGTGTTACCGTTTGGTGGTCTTCTCATCTCGGTGGATTTGTCTTTTGAGCACAGGGTGTGCTGCCGTCAGTGTCTGTAAGACTTCTTGGCCTGTGAACTCTGCCGCTCTTACGAGAACGCAGAAGCAGGACTATCAACGCTTTGAACGCCCGCCATCTTGTACAGCATTTTTTCGCTGATACTGTTCTCTTAACTTTTTTAAAAGTCAAATTCTTCGTCTCTCTGAAGTCCTCAGAGGGTTTTGTTGCTGTGTGTTGGTGGTGGTGTCTATATCATGTTTTGGTTGGGACGTGAGCAGCTTCTCAGAATGCTTAGGTTCGGTACATGACCAATGCCCTGGGGGGATATAAGGTCATCTTGCGCTCTTCCCACTCTGGGATGGGGTACCCAGGGCTCATGGCCTTTCTCGATGGAAGAATCCAAGAAAGAGTGGCCATTTCAAGGAAAAAAAAATTATGTTGGAGATAATTAAAATGACTACAAATGATATATGCTCAGGGGAGCCATAAAATATAGTTTTCTATGCTCGTGCCAAAAGTCTAGCTGAACTGAAATATAATCCCTCAGCATCTGAACAAGTAAAAATAAAATAAAATAAAATAACCCAGAAAACAAAAACCTGGCTCAGGAATGGTCATTACAGTAGGTTGTTCTCCACATTTCTAAACAGTTTACATCTGTTGACCAGCCCTAAATCCTACTTACCATATGAAATCTGATGAGAGATCACAGTCTTGAATGAATAGATGTGAAATGGATTGTTTAATTAGCACATCTTTATAATTCCAGTCGAAGATTTGGCATTTAAAGGAAGCTAGCGCAATATTCAGTAGCACAAAAACTCTAGTACAGAGGATTTAAGAATAAATCATAATAAGAAACATAAAGCCCATTGAACTCCACTAAAAAGCTAAACCACATGGAGGGAGCCAGTCAAAAAATATAGCCCTTGGAATTTAGTCCAAAAACCTGCCAAGGCAGCCATGTCTCTTGCTGAATCACATATGACATCACTATGATCTTTGCAGAAGAAATAGAATAATAAAACAAATCCAGGTGATGTCAGAACCATCCTTATTTCCTTCAAAAACGAGACATAAAAACATGCTCTTGAGAATGTTGGTGATATTTTTCTGCCAGGGATGGTCTCTTGTCCCAAGCCCTGATGTCCTGGAAATGGACCCCAGATGCATTCATTCACATTCCCTTTGTGGTCCATTATCTGTCCCTTGGAGGCTCCGGTGACAGAGCTGTTCCTTAATGACTCTCCGGGATATGCATGACATTGATTAGGCACATGTACTTGAACACCATGGTAAAATCTGCTGGTAAATACCACGGTCAAACACATAATAAATAAATCCTCTGATAACATACATAAGCAAGATGGCTGTAGCTCAGTCTTTTCTAAAATTATGTACTTAATAAAATGTTTACCTCATTCAGAGCTTATCTATATATCATTTTGAATCTCAATTCTATTGCTTCAATATTCTATCTTCATGAAAATATTTCTATTGCTTTTCTAGCTCTTCAAACTGTCCAGCTTTAAGATTTTGATCAATCGTAATTTGGGTTTTCTTCTAAAAACAACAACGAGGGGGTGCCAAGAGCCCCTGCTAAAACAAGGCTACTAGTTGGGCACTAGTAGGCCATTTGGTTTGAGTTGTTTTTCCAGATGGATTGATACTGATTATTTTACTTGTCTTGTACTTGGTCCTGCCTGTCCTTCCCACTACTATTTTTTCCAACAATGATATGTATTGTGTTGACATTTGGCTTTGGAACAGACTGAAATAGGTCTAGTTTGATGAGAATGCTCATGATTGGTGCCCCAACAGCCCAGTTCTCTATTCAAGGATCAAGCCACGGGTGCCATATGCATCTGATCTTCTCCAATAATATCACACTTTCACTTGGATGGCTATTAGATACTGCTGAATCATAAAGCATCCCATTTCTTAAAGTTATCTGTATAATCAAAAATGCATCTGTGGAATTTTGAGAGGTAGTTTCTCAGTGTGGAAGAACACAACAGGCATGTCAAACCCATTATAGTTACAGGCATCTAATTGCATGCACATTGAAGCCACTAGAAACCATCATTGCACGAGGCAGAAGCAAATCTGGCCTTGGGTGTCCTGTGACTACAGTGAGCTCAGCGTTCTGTTGGGGACTGACCTCTTCAATTTTATGGCTCCAGAGACATTTGTATATTATTTTGGGGTGCTGCTGGATTGTTGGTGTCGAAATATTAAGTAGCTTAATGTTCCCTGAATGAAACAAAATTGAAGAACCTTAGAAAAGGAAATATTTCTTTGATCGAAAACACAGATCCACCTTGAACTCCAGGAATGTAGTTCAACTCTATAATAATAGAACCAAAGGTGATGTTCTGATGAAAGTCAGAAATTTACAAATCACATTCAGATATGGATTTCAGGGACACGTCTTGGACTTTTCGACATGAAGGAAAATTGCAAGCACCATTTTAAGCTCTATGTAAGTTAAAGGTAAATGGCCCCAAATTCTATTTTAAGAAGAAAACCTGGTCAGCAGGAGCTCCGAGCCTAAGAACAACTCCACTATAACTCGGACAATACTAAGACTGCCTTAGAAGCAAGGAGCTGCTCTCACAAGAAGTTCTTTGCAAATGCTCAGCAGGCTAAGGTATTTTTCTAAATCTCGAAGCCAGATTTTAATGGCTTCTTGAAACTTTTTTTCTGAACATCACATGCAACTGCGTTTTGCTTTTTCTGAGATTGTGCTATGTCCAGCAACCTTGCTTGTCTTCCCCCTCTTCTCTGATCACACACTCCTAATAATCAAAGGCCTGTGCTTGAAATAACTAGCAGAGAGGCTCAGAAGCGATTATTAAAGTTCTAAACTATTATTTATCTCATCTCTACTTCTTCACTGTTCGTCTTTGGAGTCTCCTGTGTCTTCCTTCAACATAAAATTTCTGAAGAAAACAATCTGCAGATTATCATCTGTAATTAACTTAAATGCAATGATTCGAGTACTCTCCTTTGATTTCTTTCAGTGGCATGATCAGTGACTCCATTAGTAATCAATATAGTTAATAAGTGTGTGTGCGTACTTGCCATCACACCCGGAGTTCGAAACAACATACCGTGCAACTCTGGCCGTTTCCAAATCTTGATTATTTAAACGAAAGCAGATTTTACCTCGCAAATCTTCACAAAGATATCCAACAACCCGAAGAAACAAAACAAAACAAAAAAACAAAAACAAATGGTTACTTGGTTTCAGTCTAACTTGGGGATTTTTCTGGCCTTAATAAGTTCCCTGTCTATTTTTCATTAAAAAAGGAGGTAGCAATACAATCTCTCGTGGATATTAACAAAACTTTAGAACCTTGTTTGATCGCGTGGACATCAGTTTATACTGCTTTCATCCATTCAGATCCTGGTATTATTTCTGATACGAATTGCTCTGTAACTTTGTTTAATTCGGCAGCTGGGGTTGTGAACACTACCTGCTTTTCTCGGGGTCTCCCTCCTGTCGGGAATTTCGTCTTCAGATGCACTGATAAAATGTTGATTGCTTAGAAAACAAAGTTGCAATATTCATCACTTTGTGAGCACCATGACAAATTACAGAGCATTGTTGTTTAAATTAAATGTTAAAGTAGGTTAGTTCAGACATTTATAATGGCGCATGTAATTAGCCCAAACACCGATGAAATATCAACAGATTAACTGTTTTTGAAGAAAAAAAAAAAAACACACCCAGAGTAATATTCAAAATACTCCAGCATGAGCACTTGGGCCTTTATACAAATGATGTCACATAGTCTGGGAGGCTTTGTCATGTTCAGTAAATTAGCATGGTCTAACCACAGCAGAAAATTTCCTTGAGCTGCAATAAAGACTAAATGCTTTCAGACTCCCATGATCCTTTGTAGTCATCATTTTAAAGCACTGCCTTAGTGAGCTAAACCTGTAAAGTTTTCTTTTGAGCGGCTGTGAGTTGATTAGATCTATTTCAGCCTCGTAGTGGTAATAGGCTCCTCTCTGCGAAACTGCTTACCCTCTGCTCCCCCGGCAGCTGGAGAGACTGGAATTAATCAGGTCTGCTGGGGACTTCCTCAGCGTCTCCGCAGGCCAGCGACTCTGGAATCATTTACCACAGAATCTGACTGTCAACTCTTTGTCATTTAGGCTTTTGATTACGCTTTCTTTCTCTCTCTCCTTTCCTTTCTTCCTTTTCTTTTTTTTTTTTCCAGGAAAAAAAAAAATGGAAATATATGACAGATTATCCTAATGCAGAATTTTATTAGTTACTTATACAGGTATCCGTGATCACCTTTGATTTGTCCTTTAAAACATAGAGGCATATGCTAAGATAGCAAAGACCTGTTATTAAAATTAACTTTTTTTTTTCTTATTAAGATATATATCCAGCCAAAAGAAAGGCAGGGACTCATAGGTACATTGTCTTTTGATCTGAAGAAGGATATATTTGGAGATCTCACTTGGAAGGATCTTTATGATTTCCTTCAGCAGCATTCCAGAAAACGCTCTGCCTCTGTCTCCAGCTCAAATTTGTCTGTGTTTCAACATGTGCAGAATCACTACTTAAAACACAAAGCATATTAGCATTCATGGCAAAACACTTCCAAGTACCCATTGAAATTACAAAGAAACAGATTCAAGTCCACATAAAAATCTATGAGTCTAATTTCAGTATTTGATTTTCTTAGATGCAAATATCTTGATAATTGAGTTGCATGATTTTATGCTTAAAATTCAAAAAAATTGCCCATAATGTCATAACAGAAATAAACCACCCAAATCCAAATACAATTTTACATTAAGAATTTTTATCCAGGGGCAACTTTTTCTTCAATTTAGCAACCAAGAATATTTTCTCTTATTTCAGCATTCTAATTGTTTGACAGGGTACTCTTTCTGAGGGAAACATATACCCAACAGATAGGGTAAAGACATTTAAATATCTTCTCTAGGGTATAACCATAATAATTATATGTAAATGCTGGGACTTAATGTTTCTAAAATTGTGATACATAATATTCTAGGATAAATGTAATCCCCCTAAAAGTATTTTTGCAAACAATATTTTCTTTCACCTAATTGGTATGAAGGCTGTAATGAGTCAAACAGAGAAACACTGTATATTGTAAATGCCAAGATGTAATGAATACGTCGGTATCACGTAGCCCATACCAACGAAAGTGTTACTGAAACAGACAACAGACTAAATGTGTTTACCTTCTGACATGAAAGTCCTGCTTTCTGTATGAATTTTCAGAGCCCTGCACCAAGTTTCAGCCAAGGAATTGTGAATTATGTAGGGCTTGGGGACCCTCCATAGAACGGAGCTTTCTCATTTGTTCTTTTGACACTGTTTATGTCTGGTTGAGCCACATACAGACATAAATACAGCACAGATTTGAGGGCGCACTGGATGTGTGTATGTGTGGGTGGGTGGGTGGGTGGGTGTGTGGGTGGAGAGGGGTACATGCACCTAAACTTTCTCTAAGGAGGGGAGGGAACAGGCGCTTGATGGCAGAGGCCTCGAATAAACAATGCTGAAGTCCCATAGCTGATTTACATCGCACTGGCATTTAGGGGCTTATGTAGTTTTGAGAATTACATTATCCTTTTTTTTTTTTTTTTTAAAAAAAAAGGCCTTACTTAAGACCATGCCGACCTGAATGGATTGGCAGAGTTTTGCTTCCTGGCCTGCCTGCCCTCTTTCTCCCCAGTCTTCCTTCTGCCATCCCTCTTTGTGGTCATGGATGGGCTGGGGCTACTGTTCCGGCTGCCCCTGCCTCACTTTCTTCTCTTTGGGCGGGCAGGCTGCCCAGGTGCCTCCAGAGGGTCATCACCTGCGTTGCTCATTAGTCACCCTTCTAGAGGAAAACCCATGTATCCGTGATTCATGATGTTCTCTGCTGCCTCGAGGTCCCCACAGGGCCTGGGGACCGTCATTTCTCTGCTGCTCTCAGGTGTCCCAGACATCGGGTCTATAAAGGGACATTGCTAGGCTAATTTGGCATTGCCCCTTCCAACAATGCAGCAGGCATTTGGCAAAATTCAACGAGAGGAGAGGGAGAGAGAGATGGAGGCAGAGAGAGAGCGGGAGAGAGAGCGCACTGCTCACTAATTGAGCTATTTAACAGACTGGAGAGCCACCTGGAAAGCAGCCAATCATTACTCAGTGTCTTAATAGTATAGAGACTCTTGAATCATTCCAAGTAAGAACTTTCACATATTTGTTTATTTTCGTTTGTCTTTTGGGGTGATTGGGAAAAGGGGCGGTTGGGAAAGAGCATAGAAGGGTGGTGGGGGGCTTAGGAAGGGAAAACTGTGGCGCATATGTAAATCCAGATCCCGAAGTAGGAAAAGCCAGCCTGTGCCGCTCAGACATGCGAGAAAATAATTCACAATGGAAAAGAAAAAAAAAATGTGGGGAATTTGACAGGACTCTAATTGTCTTTACAAAGTTTCTTTCTTCCGCCCCTTTGAATAGGTCACCTTGCACTAGAGTGGGACGTTCAAGTTCTTTGGTCACTTTCTGAGTGGGCCTGGAGCTGTCTCGCACTTTCCTTGCTGGGAACTCAGGCCCTGATGGTTTGCTTCGGGAACCGCCCCTTGGATTGGGAGGATTTGTTGATTGGCAAGATGGCTGGAGTGGGAAAACTCTGCCAACCCATACCCCTCTTTTCTTTCTGTACTTGGCTCTCCATCTCCCTTTTCCTGGAAGCTTCTGGGACGGCTCCCTCTCAATTTTCTCCTTTCAATGCTTTGTATGCACATTTTACCTCAGTGGGTTCCCATGGCATGTATTTCTATTCATTGATTTCTTTTTGAGGCATGGGTGTCTGCTTGATCTTCTGGATCGAAAGGAAGCCTGCTCCGTGTGGGAACCGTATCCTCCAATTCTTTTCATTTCTTCCCCCGCAACACTTACCCTTAATACTTTGTGGGCTTGAAAGCATTGAGGAAGGTTTGTTTCCTGAACTGCTGTGGAGAATGGTAGCTGTCAGATGAAGCTTCCATTTTGCTGAGATCTTGGCCAAGCCGTTAGAATTCTCTGCGCCTCATTTTATCAATATTAAGAATAACCACAATGATGCATTTTCAAATGTTCTATGAAAATTAATGGATAATTAATGGCGACAGTGCAAGATAGTGATTAAGAGGGCTGGCTCGGGAGCCAGGCTGCCTGGTTTGAATCCTGGATCTGTACTGGCTAACTGTTCAATAATTATAATGCTCTGAATTTACCATTCAGCGTAAGGCTTAACAGTTATTGAATGTTTACTCTGTGCCAGGCACCGTGACAAGCACTTTAGAAGCATTCTTTTTTTTTTTAATTTTATTTTTTCAGTGTTCCAAGATTCATTGTTAATGCACCACATCACCATGGCACCCCAAAGAAACAGATAGAGTCATTATTCTCATTTTGCACACGAGGAAAGTCAAGTGCTTAACTTAGTGCTTGACATATCGGACATACTCGATAACAGTGCAACGAAAGCCCTTTAATGAATCCCGGGTTTGCCAAAAGCTGAAATTAGCAGAGAAACCTGACTCAACATCTCCTTTCTCTGGTCTTCACCGGCTGATTCCCAGGTCTGGGCGGCAGGCAGCAACACAAGCCTGGTACAATGTATATTCAGCCCCGAGCACAGTTTACAGTGACGGCAGAAATAAACAGAGTGGAGCCTGCCTCGTGTTCTCGCCAGCCCCGCCTTCCCTGCACACCACATTCCTATCTAAACGTCCCAGCCAAGGGCCCGTAAAAGGGTTTTACCACTGAGATTGGCTTCTTCTCAAACTGTCACAACTATTGCCAAGTGTTACTGTCAAATAGTGGCACATCTTTCCCTTTTAGGATTCTGAGATTTTTCTATGGCATAAAAAAAAAAAAAGTACATTTGTATGTGTTTGTGTTGTGTTTGTCTGTGTCGCGTGTGTTCTCAGACACGGGAGGTGACTGATGGTTTGGTCTAATTTATAAATGATGACATCAGTAATGGGACTTGTCTGAACGCTGAAGACATGCTGGAGATGCATCTAGAATTTGGTGAGCTCTTGGTGTACCTTAGAGACTTTCAGAAAGTATTTCTCATGGTTTAGGACTTTTGTTGCAAGGCCCTCTTGTAAATATTACAATGTTTTTATTTTAAACTTGAGGAACATTTTACTTTTTATGATTAAAATAGATACAACACCATCTTCTTTATTTCCAGATCACTTGGTTCAGTTTTCTGAAAATTTTAAGATGCCCAATATAAGACCTTTTAAGATTGAAACCATTTTAAGATTTAAACTCATTAAAAAAAAAAAAAAAACAAAACCCAATTCATTCCCACTTTGATTAATTTAAAAAACTACCGAGATTCCAAGGTAGTTAGGATGGTCCCACAATAGTTAAATGGGGTATTATTGAATATTTGCGATATTTTCAAATAAGAACGTTTTCTAGAAGAATTGTATCTTCCATTTATGGGGCGCTTATTATTTCATTAAGACCTAATAAAAGTTGGAAGAAGAGATAAAATCCCACATTTTACAGATGAGGACAATGAAACGAAGAGAGAGTTCCTTCTGGGCCCCATGGTGGGTTTCACCCATGGGCTCTGTGACTACAGGCCAAGCTCTGTAACCGTCCTGCCCTCGGGCATCCTGCTTTCATAGTGAAAGTCCACCAGCTCAGACCTTTCGTACAGACAAGCCTGGAGGTCTGATTACCACTTCTAGCAAAATTCAGGGCACTGGTCAAATCCTAAGTTTAAATAAACGTCAAGTAATTTTTCAGTAGTATGTTTAGTAGCATCCTGTATGCAACATATACTAAAAAAAAAAAAAAAGAAATTATTCATTGCTTATCTAAAATTCAAATTTCACTGGGTGTCTTGTATTTCTATTTGCTACACTGGCAATCCTAGCCAGAATGTACTCAGAAAGGGAGTACTTAGCAAAGCCAAGGTCTCCGTCTCTGCCTCCTTGAAACTCTCTCTTGGCATTACGGGGGTCCGGGGGGTTCTTGTTTTATTTCCTGGTTACTCTTTGGAGCCTGGACTTCTCTTGCAGGCCTGTGCTCACTTGCTGTGATAAAGCCCCTGGGCGCTCCAGATGTCAAACGCAGCCTCTCTGCAGCTGGAAGCCATCGCTGAGGACACCCAGGCCTTCCCGAATGCCTGCTCTGGTGGGGGTGGTAACTGGGCTGTTTCACCAATGATTCTCCTGCCACGGGTGTCACGCGATCAGAGTCTGCAGAGATTTAGGAAGCTGCTTGGGTAGGTTCTGACTTTGCAGCCCTAGGTTTTGGGTGGGGGTCCCTGAGGCCGGAGCTGGAGAAGCGCTTGAGTATTAAGCACAATGCTCTGCTCAGATGATCTGTCCTTGAAGCACACGCAGAGGACACCTTCCTGCAGGCTCCCCAGCTTCTGTGTCTGTGACTCCCACCTGCTGGCCCGCAGATGTGCCTGTGTGTATCTGCGTGTGGCAGGCCGTGGTGTATGCTCCGTCTGAGTTCTCCTACGAGCCTGCCCTCGATTCATTTTGGGGTCCTCTTCCCTACCTTACCGAGCAAGGGCTTTGCTTGACTGGGGAGATCAGTTGTGATTCATTGGGATTTTCTTTTCTTTTCTTTTCTTTTAAATTAATAAGCCGGATATGAATCTCTGAGGCACAGATCATAATTGGCAAATAAAGGAAGTTGCTCAATACAGTACACAAGGCGACAGGCCCGGCTGTAAATCTAAGTCTTGCAGTTATCATCTGCGTGACATCAGACAAAGGAAATTACCGGGTACTCTGAGTGCACCCCATGGGATCAGGATCTCTAGCCATTCCTGAGGCTTTGGGAGAAAGGACCTTGCTGACTTGATCCATACTGTCAACCATTCCATCAGCGATGATTAAATTCCTGAGAAGCCATACCATCCCTCATTTTGCAATCATGAGACATCCTCTGGTCATGGCTGCGTGAAGTCCAGCCTAGATTCACTTGAAACCCCACGGTGCATCTAAGTGTTTCAGCAGCCAAGGCCAGCCCTCTCCCAGTGGTGTCTGGGACCACGTGCTGGGATGAGTACCCATGTGGTGTGTGGGCAAGAGCACAGCTGTGGAGGTAGGTCTGGATTCAATCCAAACTGGAGACATTTTTGGCACCCTCGTGCCATTGGGCAATGTCTTCTATTTTTTTTTTTTTTAAGATTTTACTTATTTATTTGATGGGTAACTTCTGATACTCAGTTTCCTCACCCATACATTCTAAATCATGGTTGCTTTGCAAACCCTGTGTGCTATCCTAGAGCTTCAATCACAGCAGGAATTAAAGGCGTTCCAGTGCTATCATGATTAGAGTTATTATTACTAGCTTACCAACGTAGGCATGCATCTGCTCACATACACGTGAGCAGATCTTTTGCACAGGTTGTTACATTCTTTAGAGCTGTGAGGGCCCTTGGTAGCCACAAGCCTCCGGGGACTCTTGAGCACTTGAAATGTTATGTGCTGTCTCTGTGCAGTTCACATGAGATTTTGAAGGCATAACAGGACAATAATAATTTAAGGTATCTCAACAAATGGTAATAATTTGAAACACTGGCTGGAATAAAATACAGCATTAAAGTTAATTTCACTTATGCATTTTTGCTCCTTTTGAATGTGGCATCTAGAAAAAGGAAGATTACAGATGTGGTTCCCGTTTACACTGTGTCATGTTTCCATGGGACAGTGCTGCCTGAGGGAATTCAGGGTCGAGGCTTCAGTGGAGTTCTTTTCATTTCATTGCATTTTTCCCCCTTTTCCTCCATGTTCTAGAGAGACTTTGTCCTGTACAATATATATATATATTTTTTTTCAATTTTATTTTTTATAAACATATAATATATTTTTATTCCCAGGGGTACAGGTCTGTGAGTCGCCAGGTTTACACACTTCACAGCACTCACCGTAGCACATACCCTCCCCAATGTCCATAATCCCACCCCCCTCTCCCAACCCCCCTCCCCCCAGCAACCCTCAGTTTGTTTTGTGAGATTAAGAGTCACTTATGGTTTGTCTCCCTCCCAATACCATCTTGTTTCATTTACTCTTCTCCTACCCCCTTAACCCTCCATGTTGCATCTCCTCTGCCTCATATCAGGGCAATATATATATTTTTAATTCCTCCCACCCTACTAAACAGAAGAAGTTTAGTCCACCCAGGGTGAGATATGTAAGAATAACCAAAACAAATGAGAGAACAGAATTTGACCCATGAAGAGATGCTCAGTGTTACTTGGAAATATTTGTAAAGCTCTCCACCAGGCCAAAAGAGCATAGAGCTAGACTTCACGATTCTGACGTAGCTAGAAACTTTCAGTGAAAAGACAAATGGAAACGCGTAACAAACAAGATGATAACACCTGGACTTCTGCCGAAATATTTGAAGAGTTCCAGAATTCACCCAGCTGCTGAATTTTTTGTAGAGAAAGAATCAAATATGGTGTAGATATAACTGTGTGATTCCTAGTTAAAATAGTCAAGGTCTGCACTTGGGATCTGAGATCCAATACTTTCCCCCAGTTTTATAGCAAAGTGGAAAAAACCTGAAAATACCTGATATAGATTACACAAGGCAAATAGGTGCTAAAATTTCCTGTTATTTACTAGAAATGTGAAATTCTGAGGAAGGATTTTTTTTTTTAAATATAAACAGGAACACTACAATTATTTTTCTGCTTCACCTCTCTGCTCTATGCAATGAAGCTGAACTTGCCCTTTTAAAGATTAATCAAAGTCTGCATTTGCAATTGGCTTAAGACTGTCACTATCATTCTGAGCTCATGTCATGTGATAGGAATTAATTTGATTAAAACAAAATTAAAATGTGTGCAGTCCACAATAGTGGACCACTGTTGCAGGCTTCTTAGTGCCATGGCTGGTGTTGAAAGACTTTCAGGGGAGTGGTTTTGAATCGGAGAGGTGATCTTACCAATTAGTAGATGTCAACGCTAAGTGGTGGTAGCTGGGTATTTTTCCTGGACCATCCAATACTCTCTGATAACCGAGTTTTATTAAGAAGCATGAAAAAAGGGCAAGTGGTAAAATAGTTTCAAGAAGCCCTACTCTTTAACTCCCTGACACTCTAACCACAAGGAGTGGGTCTAGTTCTGCTATACATGTCCTCCTTTTCCATTTCCTGGGAACAGGGGTTGGGGAGGCAGCTCCTCTGAGGTTGGGACAGAGCAGTGGAATAAATGTGTCAGAGATATTCTTACATACGTGGTTGGTTCTGCCACTTCTTAATAAATAGAGGATGGTGTCTGGCTGTATAAGTTGTATTATTTATCACACGTTGTCAGTTTGGGATCTTAGAGTACATTCCAGCTCAAAATTAAAAGTCTACTCATCATCTTGTTGACGTACTTTGGAAAATCATTAGCACCATTTATCAAATAGTCACAGTTCTCCTTTTGGGCACATGGTAGAATTGCATTTCCTTACCTTCTTAAATTAGGTATTATGCAAGGTTCTCCAGAGAAGCAGAACCAAAATGTGTGTGTGTACAACACACACATGTACACACAGAAAAAATTTATTGGAAAGAATTTATTATAGGAAATTGACTCATACGATCACGGAGGCTGACAAGCCAAGATCTGTAAGCTGAGTCAGTAAGTTCTAGACCCAGGAGACGCTGGTGGTATACTTCCAGTCCTGAAGCCAGCAACTTGAGACCCAGGAAGAGCTGACGTTTCAGTTTGAGTCTGAAGGTAAGAAAAAGCTGATGTTCCAGTCTCAAGACAATCAGGAGGAATTCTCTCTTACTGGGGAGAGGGCCAGCCTCTCGGTTCTAGTCAGGCCCTCAACTGATTAGATGAAGCTCACCCACATCAGAGTGAGCAATCTGCTTTACTCAGTCTACTGACTTAAATATTAATCTTACCCAAAAACACCCTCACAGGCACTCCCACAATAACGTTAGAGCACAGTGTGACCTAGACGTGTAAACTTAACCATCACAAGCATAGACGTGCCTCTGCCAATAATTATCTCACTTGGGGAGGGAAGTTTTCAGAGCTAGTGTGTGATTTACTGCATTTGCGTTTTCATATCTAGGGGATCATGGAGGAAAGTGTCTGTTTGGAGTCTTCATGAGGCTGTGTCCTCAAGTGCCTATGATAAGCACTGCTGTCTTTGGATTAGCTATGTAATGTATAAGAAATAAAGATTTTTTGTATTAGTCCACAAAGATTTGTCACAGCAGCAAAATATTGCTTATCCTGACTAACACCGTATTGTATAAAACATGAGGAGCCAAGACAGGAGCTGCTGAATCAGAACTAGAGGATTGAAATCCTCTCTATGTGAGATGCTAAGAGGTGCCCACACTGTACCTAACATTGTTCCTAGAAGGGCAGGAACATGTGCAGCTCTGGAGTCAAACCCATATACGAGGGAAGTTACAGTCTTTGCAGGACACCTACTTCGACTCTTCAAATATCTTGGCTCACATTTTCTGTCCTTGTTGTATTTTCTTTCACTCAAAGTTATTCCTACCATGGACACAAATTTAAATATTCTAGTTGTTTTTCAGCGATCTGTGTTGCCTTTGAAGAACTGTATTTGGGATCATAGTTTCTTCACTGGGTTCCGACCGGAAGTAATAGACATGTCCAGGTGCCTGAATAGAGCAGGTTGGATTCCGATGGGCTGAATGTGCTGTGATCTAATGGCCTAAAAGCAGTCAGTGATATATCTTGGCAAGCAAGCGAGTGGAAGCAATGGCTCCCGCCATGGAATCAGAGCACACATTGTTCTTTGCATGGCATCAGACTGAATGCATCTGTACTAAGTACATATCTGATTGATTATGTGTGGAAATTCCCTGGATCATTATCTCTCCCCTTTATAAAGCAGCGAAAACAATCATGTAGATGTATTTTCAAAGCATTTTAAGAGAAGGATGTTAGAACCTGCTCACCTGTGGTCTACATTCTCAGGATGGGCTAACTAGGGATCTGCTAGGGCCTGGGTCTATTCAAGGCCTGAGTTTAGTGTTGAATTTATCTGCTAGCTAAGCCAGATGTGTGGTAGAAATCATTTGATCCTTCAGTTGGACAGATTCCTGAGGGAAATCATGTCATACAACATTCAAGAATTTTTTACATGGGTGTTGCTCTCTAAATATAAAATCATGGATCCCACACTTGTTAATTGTTCTGAATATTGGCAGTTTAAAAGGAAGGTGGTTTTGAACAAAAACTACCTACTCCAAAATAATTAGTGGTCCAAGAAGCATTGGCCATGTGGAACTAAATCTGGGAGAATCTCAGGTCTCAAACTGCTACTTAAGTGCCTATGGGCTAAAAGTTGCAAAATTGAATGGGCGAGTAAGTATGGTCATTAAAATTTAAGTAGATGAAAATTGGATAATTGCATGCTGCTTTTTATCCTGACACACATTGTATTACAAGTTACTGTGTAGAACCATCTTCTTGGGAAATAAATAGATGAGATGATTAAAACAGTGACTATTTCTAAATCCTACCAGGGAGAGCAGAGCAGCCAAACCACATTCTCTCACTGCCCCATGTAATGCCCAGCTCAGGGGCCAACACGTGACAGGCACTCAATAAATATTTATTGAGTCTATTAATGTATGAATGTAAACAAAAATCTTATCTTTCCATTAAAATTGAAGTGAGTACAATGGATGAAATTATTTTAAAATATAGCCCAGAATCAAACACAAATAATCTCAATTTAGCTCTTAATGAGCGTGAAGAGTTCATTGTTGCCATTAGTTTGCAAAATTTGTTTAATGATCATGAGATAGTTGGGAGTATTTTTGGTCTGTTCCCTAGGTTGCATTAATGGAAAAACAATATCATTCTTCTCCATTGCATGCATGTATTTGGCACTCTTTTTCGGAAGGGTCTGAAATATCATTTTTAGGGTGCATTTCGGAATGCTAAGGGACATGTCTGGGCTGTAAAATCCAAACCAGAATTTCCTTTTTAGCTTCAATCTAAAGAAAGTAATCCAACATTTAATATACATGCCTCTCAAATCTTCCAGGGCCTGCGAATGTTGGAGATTGTTTATGTAGTGTATGTAGTTTAATGCTCAGTAAGTGCTTTCAGACTGAAAGATTAACTAGTGAAAGGACTCAAAGTAATAAGTCCATTCACTTGTGATTGTCTCCATGATCTGCAGAAAGTAAGAAAACAAAACCCTCCTCTGGTGGGTTGGATGAAAGATGAATAATATTAGTGTTTATTTTATTTATTTATCTTAAAATATTTTATTTATTTATTTGAGAGAATGGGAAAGAGCATGAGGTGGGGAGGGTCAGAAGGAGAAACAGACTCCCTGCTTGGGACTCCACCCAGGAACTCCAGGATCATGACCTAAGCTGAAAGCAGATGCCTAACAACTGAGCCATCCAGGCACCCCAAGTACTAATAGTGTTTTAGAAAAAATAGGGTCCCTGGATGGCTCAGCCAGTTAAGCATCTGTCTCTTGCTCAGGTTGTGATCCCAGTGTCCTGGGATCAAGTCCCATGTGGGGCTCCCTGCTCAGGGGGGAGTCTGCTTCTCCCTTTCGCTCTATTGCTCCCCTGCTCTCCCTCTCTCTCTGTCAAATAGATAATTGAAATCTTTTAAAAATTAAAAAAAAATAATTATTCGAAGAAAGAAGACTTGCTGAGGGATCTTTTTTGGAAAGAGAATCTCTAGAAATGAATAGGTACATGAAGAGATACTTGACATCTCTGATGATCAGGGAAATGCAAATGAAAACCACAATGAGATAGCACCTCACACTAGTCAGAGTGGCTATTGCAAAAAGACAAGAAATAACAAGTGTTGGTGAGGATGTGGAGAAAAAGGAGCCCTCTTGCACTGTTGATGTAAATTGGTGCTCTCACTATGGAAAACTGTATGGAGCTTCCTCAAAAAATTAAAAATAAAACAACACTATGACTCAGCAATTGCACTTCTGGGTATTTACCCAAAAAAACCCAAAAACACTAATTCGAAAAGATACACGTACCCTTGTGTTTATTGCCACCTTACTCACAATAGCTAAGATACGGAAGCAACCCAAGTGTCCATCAATGGGTGAATGGATAAAGAAGATGTGGTGCGTGTGTGTGTGTGTGTGTGTATCTATACAGATAGATAGATACACACACACACACACACACATATACAATGAAATATTACTCAGTCATAAAAAAGAACAAGATCTTGCTATTTTTGACAACATGAATGGAACTAGAGAGTCTTCAGCTAAGTGAAATAGTCAGAGAACAACAAATATATGATTTCACTCATACACATAATTTAAAAAACAGAACAGGCAAAGAAAAAGAGACAAACAAAAAATAGGCTCTTAAATACAGAAAACAAACTCATGGTTGCTAGAGGGAAGGGGCGTGAGAGGTTGAGGGAAATAGATAAAGGGGATTAAGAGTACTCTTACAGTGATGAGCTCTGAGTAATGCATAGAATTGTTGGATCACTATATTGTACACCTGCAACTAGTACAACACTGATACAATGATCCTCTTCCTTGATTTACCTATCCGTGGTCTCCTCACTTCATCCTTATTTCCCAGAATTTTGGTATTCAATTTAAGGTAAAAGCATCCTTCCATTTTCTCTTCCCCAGCAAAACAGCATGGGCAGCTTTAAGTTCTCTTCTTAGATCTGGTGGTTATACCAGTGTTTTTCCTCATCCACCCAACAGCATTTCCACCTCTTTCTCCTTGACCATTTGGACTGTTCCTAAGAGGCAGGTCTCCACACTGCCAGTCTTGAAGCTCTGATACCAACCAGCCCAAAGCATCTTTCCCTGAACAACCCCCAACCATCCTTCAGGTCTTAGTTCGGCATCTCCTTCCTATGGAGACCTTCCCTAAACCCTTAAACTAAAGTAGGGCTTCCTATTGAACACTCTCAGAGCACTCTTTACTTTCCCTTTAAGGGTTTGTTTAGGACTTGAGGGTAAATATTGGAGCTGTGAGCACTAATATTCAAGAGCATCTCCCTCTCCACCAGAGGCTATAGGCATAGGAGGGCTTCAATTGCTTTGTCCCCCACTGAATGACTGGCTCAGGGCAGAATACACCACCCTAGAGTGGGGGTCTGAGCAGGCTCCCCAAGGTAGGGAGAGGCAGGCTGTGGTTCAACAGAAGGTCACCAGCAACTGCGTGAGGTATCTTCGGGGGGAGTGGGCAGTGGGACAGGCGTTGTTGGAGCAGCTGCAAAAACAGCAGGAGAGCTGGAGCTGGAAAGGGAGGAGAGGAGAGCAAGGGAGACCCACAGTGGCAGCAGAGTCATTGTTGATAGTAGCAGCCGAATCCCATTCCATTGAGCTTTAACTCCATGTCAGGCACTGCTACTTTCAGATGAATTCCCAGACAGTCCCATATTATTCTTTATAATCCCCATTTTGCAGATGCAGACACTGAGACAAAAATGGTGGAATGAGGATTGAAAACCAGTGACTCCATCACTTCCCTAACTCCCTCTTGACCTGGCCACGTGGATAAGAGTTATTGGCATTCAGATGGAAGCCAAAGCCCAGGGGGAGGTTAAAATCTCCTAGGAGGATATAGATGGAGAAGACCAAAGACCAAGTCTGATTCCCGAGGAATTTAACATTTAGAAATGGGGTGAACGAGGTGCTAGGAAGTGAAGCCGCAGAGGAGCAGAGAACAAGAGGAAAGCAAGGAGAGACAGACATAAAGCAGAGAGAAGACAAGCACTCGGATGGAGTGGTCCCACATGTGTCCTGGCAGATAAGTCAGCTGAATACGAAGAAGTGTCCATCAGCTCCAGGGACATGAAAATCACTAGTGACCTCATACATCTGATATTTTCAAAATTCATCATACTGAGATGCTTGCAAACATTTACCTTGAGACTTTTAGTCTCTAGATTTCGAATTTTAGAGCATATCAAATTCTAATATGGTAATTACTTAACTTACACTGGTATTCTGTTTTCATTTTATCATGCATCCCACTTATAAGCTGAAATATACTTACGCACTTAAATAAGATTTTCCTCTGACTAAATTGCCAATCTCCTGAGAAAAATCTGATAAACTAAATTTTAATTAATCTCTGTTATACTCTTCTCATCTTTCCTCAAATGAATTAATTTTTTCCCATAGCAACTTAATACCTAGTTCACTTAAACATTAAGTTTTACTTTAGGCCCTTCCTTGTTTCTTACATTTTCTTTGCATTAATTTTTTTCCCCCAAAGGTCACATTCTTAACATAGGTGCTTCTTTCTTAAGATCTGGATAGTGTTCTACTTTTCTCTATTTTTTACTTTTAATTAATTCATTGAGGAAATATTTATTAAGCATCTTCTAGGTGCTGGGTCCTGAAGCACAAAGATTAAGAAGACATAATTCTTGCCATCAATACAGATAACCGAGTAAAGAGGCCAGATATCAGTGTGTAGCTGTAAAACAATGGTTAAAACAGGGACACTGAGTCTTAGAGAAGTTTCTAATCCCACCAGAGAAGCTAATGCTGGGTGCCATGTCTTTTCCTTTCGCTTCCTCCCTCCCTTCCTCCCTTCCTTCCTTCCTTCCTTCCTTCCTTCCTTTTTAAAAATGCTTTCTTGACCTAGAGCCACTATGTACTCGCCCACATCTCCCTGAAACCAGATTCCAGACAATGAGGGAGAGCCTCCATATCCAAGAGCCTCAGAAAGTATTCAAGTTAGCTAATGTACAGGGAGCCGTGAAACCTAAGTAATCCTCCCCTTGGCCATACATCATTGCCCCCTAAAACTCCAGCTTGCTCTTTCCCCATCTTTGGGGGCAAATCCCCATGTGGCTGTGCCTTCTCCAAGTTTGAAGCTCTAAGTGAGAAAGAGTTCCATCTTTCATCTACCTGTGTGTCCTTGTGTTGTGTGCCCCACCATCCAAAGAACCCTTACATATTATAGGATATCTGGATGAATCTTAAATCTTAAATCTTAAGTCTGGGCATCAGACAGGTTAGGAAGCAAGGGCCAGTAGGGAAGATGGTCCAGGCAAGAAGGAAAGTGTGAACAAATGTGTGATGAGAACTTGGGTGGAACAGAACTGGGGATGCAGGTACAAGCATCACCAGGACACTGGAAGTCAGGAAGACTCTTTATGAAAGAGGAGTGTAGGCCAAGGGAGGAAGCCTAGGAATGGTAGCATCTGAAAGGCAGGAAGAGAACTAAAATTCAAGGAGGTGAGAGCAGAAGGACGTCCTGAGAGATGTGAGATGGCAGCATGGTAGAATCGGAAGGAATGAATGAGTCTAAAGTGGACAGTGACTTGCAGTATCAAATGCAGGGAAGTAGCTGAGAAAGGCCAGTGTCACGAAGTGTCTGGAGAATTTGGCTATTAGGAGGTGGTTGGTAGTCTTAGGAAGAGCGGGTTCAGGGTATGGTTGCCGCTCGAGCCAGATTGTGGGGGTGTAAAGCATAGTGGGAGGAGGAAGACTGGAGTTGGTGAGGGAGAACTAGTGTAGGGAGAACTTGAAGTCAAGAAGAGAGGAGAGAGTATTTGTTACAAGGGGATGGCAACTCATGGCAATGCCTGTCTCCTTCCCCTACCTCTCTCTCCTGTCTTCCTCACTCCCTTCCTCCTCTCTTTCTTTCTTAGAGACCTTTGAGAAGACTTGCCAAAAGAAGGGCTGGAGGTAGAAGAAAAGACTTGGAGCCAGAACTGCAGAGGCCTTTCCACTTTAGAAAATGTGTGTGTGTGTGTACAGTTAAATCTCATTCATGGAGGATTCCATATTTCTGAATTTGCCTACTTGCTAAAATTGATTTGTAACTTCCAAATCAACACTCATGGTACCTTTCCAGTCATTTGAGGACATGCATGGAGTGATGACAAATTAGAGCCATCGAAGGGAAACGTTTCCTGCCAAGGTGGAACAAAGCGACACTCTGCCTTCTGGTTTCAGCACAATGTCACAATGTCAGCGAGTGTCTTTTTCACGGTCTTGCTTAGTGACATTCTGGGTGTCTGTTTGCTGTTTGTTTGTCATGTTATTTTTATTTTATTTTAAAAAGGCTTTTATTTATTTATTTTATAGAGGGAAAGATTGAGCACAAACAGGGGTTGCTTCAGGCAGAAGGAGAGGGAGAACCAGGGTCCCTGCTGAGCAAGGAGTCTGATGTGGGACTCAATCCCAGGACTCCGGGATCATGACCCGAGCCAAAGGCAGATGCTTAACCGACTGAGTCACCCAAGTGTCCCTGTCACATTATTTAAAATGGCTTGTGAGTATAGTGCTAAAGTGCTGGATAAAGTTTTTACACAGATGAACACGGTGTATCTGTTTCTTTTTACAGAGAAAACATGTGTCTTAGATGGGTTGCATTCAAGCATGAGTTCTAATGTTGTTGTCTGTGAATTCAAGGATAATGAAACATCTGTATAAGGGTGTCTTTAAATTAAACATACTTAAAATGAAAATGGTGTGACCAGAGGCTCATAGGAACCTAACCCTGTATTTCTCCTAAGAGCAATGATTCAGTATTTGCTCAAACAATATTAGCAGCAACTTTATAGAGCATAAGTACTGCAAATAATGAGAGCTGACTGTACACACACACACACACACACACACACAACCATTGAGTATATATGAGCTGTATATATTAAATAATCTCATGACTTAATAGCTCAGTTAGTCCTTATACCATCCTTGTGCAGTAGATCCTTCTATTTTCCCAATATATCTAAATGAGGATGTGGAGACTCAGAGGTTATCGGTTACCTAATGTTACAAACCTGGAAGTAGCAGGACGAGGATGTGAACTTGGAGTTGTGGCTCTAGGGTCTGTGTTATCAGTCACTTTACCACATGCCTGTTTGTGGATGGGTCTAGAATAGGAAAGGGGACTAACTAAGGCATTTCATCATCACCTTAGTCATCTGGTGGTACAAAGAGAAAAGATGACCGGATCGGTGGTATGAGGAGAAAGTGAGGTGCTTTCAGGGTGAGACCTCTCTGTTCAATGCATTGTCCTGAAAGGAGTCAGAGTGGAGAGCAAGAACTTTCCCTAGGTCAAGGGTCAAGAATTACTTGCTATTTAGAGAACCAAGACCAAAACCAAACCAAAATGAAAAATGTTTGAGCCCCTACTAAGTACCAGTCACTGTTCATGGCCCTGGGGTTATAATGGTAGATAAAAAGTGGTCCCATCCTCAAGGAACATAGAGTATCATCTGGGGTCCTGAATGACACAGAGATATCAGTCAAACATTGACAGTCATGCCCTACTCAAGGCTTTCCTCATCCTGCCAGGTGAGAAGCAGCTTACTGTAAGAAAAGCCTTACTCATCCTTCTTAACTGAAGTTAAGAAGGATGAGTAAGGTGTGCGACTTGGAGCCTCCTGAAACTTCAAATGCCTCAATTCTGAAATGGGATCAAAATAGTCAAACAGAGACTGTTATGAGAAGAACTTGGGTGAAAGCATTCAGCATGGTGCCTGAGATGTAGTCAACCCTCACTGGATGGCATTAGTTAGATTCCTTACTAAGTGAAGAGTGGAAAGAAGTATATCTAAGGAGGGTGAGGAACCAAAGGGAAGACACAACATGGTTCACAACTGGGGGGCGGGAAGCAAGCAATGCTTTTTCTGAGGACAGGAGGTGACCTGGAGTAGGGGCAGTGATGGGAGGCAAAAAGTCATGGTGTCAGATTTTATAGACATCCAGGAAAGATGGATCTTTAAGTGAAATAGGATTCTAAGGCAGAATGTCTGAGTAAATTGTAAGTGCATGCTGTTGGTAGTGACTTGCTCACGATAACCATGCTGGGTTTTCACAGATTTCCATGACCCACTTCTCTGTGAAACACTGTTTTCCAATGTAATCTCCTACTTCTGTTTTTCACTATGTCATCAGATTCTGTTTCAGTCTGGATCCTCAGGAAGAATGAGTGGGTCGTATCATCTCTGGACACTCCATTTATTCATTTATCCATTCATGCATTTGTTCATCAGACATTCATTGAGTAACTGCCATGTGGAAGACTTTCTTCTCCATGCTGAGGAATACAGAATGAGTAGACATAAAGGCAGTCAGAACCTTGGCAGAGAGAGAGGAAAATAAGAATAGCACAGCTTTGGAAAACACTGCCATAGTCATAAGAACAAGCTATTAGAGGAACCTACGGGAAGAACTTGACGGAGGGTCACGTGTAAGGAAGCCAGTCAGTTGGGCATGTGTTTGTGAGTTTAAGAGGTTCGCGCTTGACCAATGCAACTGACCTGCTGCTTAGGTTCTGGCAATCCTTTTCAATCTTACATTTGGGGGCAGTAGGGCAGAGCATGCCTCATGAACGTATGCAAGGCAGAGTTTCTCATCATTTTTTAAGTCACCCACTAGAAGCTGGAGAAGACTTAAACCTTTTTTATGGAAAGAATAAGCATATATGAGCACAAACATTTGGATATAAAATAAAAAAGTCCCTGGCTTCCTAAAAAGCATTCATGAATTTTGCTTTAAATGATAAAGTTATATGGCATGTTCTGTCTCTTGTGAGACCAACACAGACTTCATCAAGCCAAGACTTGACATTTCAGGAAGGAGTGATGTAGAGGGGAGTTTAGGCCAAGACAGCCATCAGTGCTCTCTACCCACCTCAGGTCACTATGACAACTAGTCTCGGAATTATTGGTGTTTTAATTGAAAAATGTTTCTGAGTAATGGGAAGGAGAACTTGGATGACCCACTGACTTCTGAGAAGGTATAAGCAACCACATTTGATGAAATAGACTAGCTCGTTTTGATGTGAATCTTCAGCATCTGATTGCTAGGCTAGTGACCGTTACTGTGGCTGGGTTGGAAGTGAGACTTTTTTCTTGGGAGGGATGAAACAGGGAATGATTCCGAGAAACATCAACTCAATTTTATGTTAATCTATTGACAAGATAGTCAAAATTCTTTAAGGAAAGCAGCAAAATATTCCATACTTTTTGAAAATGACTTTATGTTGCAGATGGTAGGAAAGAATAAATTAACCAAAATATCTTTAATGTTCTTTCTATCACTGTGACTAGTAAAATATATTTCAAGCCTTGAATAAAAGAGTTGGTGTGAACGTGGCCTATCGCACGTAACCAATGAGTGTTTCAAGCCCTGATGTCAAGGAATTTTTATGATTGTAAAAGGCATTTCTTAAGACAGCGAACATTCACTAGGCCCACCTGCCTCAATAAGTGTTGCTGTAAATCTTCTGCCATCTTTCTAGAAGCCTATAGCTCTTATCTAGAGCTTTAGAACCAACAGTAATTATATTTACTAAGCAGTCCTGAAAATCAATTCCGAGATTGGGAAACAGGGAACATTACAGAAATTTTATATGATGCCAAGTTATCTACTGCACTGAGTTCAGTAATAAAGGACATATTGGGTGCAAATATATTTGTCATGACAAAATTCAGTGTGACTTTTATTTAAATTTAATATTTTCCCCAACCTATTTACTCTGGTGACTAGCAGCTCCAGACTCCAGTGTGCGTTTGAATCTAAGACCGTGTCTTTCCTTAGGAGAGGAAAGTCATCTTCAGGAAGAAGCTTTGTCTCCGCAAGTAGAATAATTGACTGAACAGGCATAATGTGATTCACTTTAAAGTATGTTCCTCGATATGACACTTCAGTAGTAATAGTAACGATCTTTCTTATTTTATGCTCCACTAGGGCATATGCGGCCAATTGTATCGCCAGTGTAAGTCTGGATTACTTTCTATTACTTTCTATTGATAATTTTTAATAACTGAAGACACTTGGAACTAGAAGGCAGTCAGTGGTGCTTGCAACAAAGCAGGGGCAATTAAGATGGGTGAGGGTTTTAAACTCTGCTTTGGTATGTGCACATCGGGAGAGGCGGAGTCAGCCATTAAAAGTATTAAACCATTTGGGTCTGGGGTTAAGGTCTGTGAACTGTTTAATGTCATAATTGCCTGCTGCCTCAATCATCAAACTGAATGAACTTCGAAGTTGAAATGTCATAAACGTGCAGCATAAAGATTTATATAACCCAGGTATCCAACCTCCCGCCATGCCATGCCTGGGGCAGGAAGTGTTTGTTATGTCTTCCTCAATCTTTGGGGAAAAAAATAAATAAATCCGGAAATATGCTTGTTCTGGCAATGATCAAAACTTTAAGGACCAATTCTGTTATCTGTATGGTGTGTTCAGAATCCTCGAGAAACATATCCATTCCATATAAAAAAACAATTGAGATCCAAATTCCTTTTATGGATAGGTGTGTGTTTATTAGAACAAATGAAAATGGTTAGAGTCATGTTTTCCTGCTGCACATTTTGCTAAAATGAGAGAGGAACGTTTCTAGTTAAAGTGAGTTTTATTTTCTGAAGAAGTACATTATTCTGTGATTCTCACTTACATTTTGCTCCTCCTTTAAAAAAAAAAAAAAGCCCTGAAATTCCATCATGCATATATTATAAAATGCATGCTACACGTAAAACAATATTTTGTAGTCAGATATTATTTGGAATTTCTCCTTTCTATACAATGCAGGGTTATTTTAAAGTCAGTGATTCGTTTAACTCATAATAATGGCATACTTGCCTATTATAAAAATTTAAAATCAACCAATGTCATAGAGCCTGTTACAAAAGTTCTCTTGTGAAGTTTTAACAAATTTAATATAATGCCAACCTATTAATTGCACTTACCAAATTATCAAAACTCTGTGGATTAAACTCTTACAAATCTATCATAAATAAACAAATGGACAAAGACCCGAGTGAACCCTTGACAAAAGAAACTCTATGAGTGGTTAATGAGTATGTCAAAATATTTTTGGTATCATTTGTTTCCAGGGAATTGCAAATTTAAATGACCATGGAATATCATTATGAATCTATTAGTATGGCCAACATTTAGGGCAAAAAAACCGCTAGAAATACTAAGAGTTGGTAAGAATGTGGAGTACCTGGAACTCTTACGCAGTGATGATGGGAATGTGTATTGAGTGTCTGGTGTAAACCAACCCCCATGTTGGGTCCTGACAAAAAGGAGGAAGTGTAAGAGAGTGTCCTTGCCCATGAGATTGCTAGTTTGGTGGTGGAGCTGGTCAGTGGGCCAGTGATCACTGCACTACATAAAGTGTAGGGATTTGCAGCAGATGCTACAGAAGCTTATGGGGTGACTCCTTAGCCAAACAAGTTGAGAGATGGAAGAATAGAGGTGACTTATCAGTGGAGCCCGATTAGTCTACATGGGGTGAGTCAGGGAAAAAAAAGGAAAGGAGGTAGAAGCCCATTACAGATAGAACGTCAAACCCAGGAGTGTTGAGCTACATAAGATTATGGCAGATTTGGGATACTTGTGGTTTCCAGAGGGAACAGTAGTGGGGCAGAAGTAGCAGACAGGTGACCACAGGTAGGAACCACACATATGAAGTACTGGCTAGAATATTTGGTTTTCATCCTGAAAGCTATAAAAATCTAATAAAAGTTTTTAAGTGCCATGATTAAATTTGGTTTTGGGGGCAACCAATCTTTCAGCAGCATTGGAAATTGATACCTGAAGGTCTCCAACAAACATGTGAGTGAATTTTCTTTAGATGTTTATTTTCCTTCCTGAAGGGTATGCAGTCTGTGATAAAAATGCTGAATATCCATCCGCAATACTGCTGAGAAAAACTCAGGCAGATGATGACATTATTTTGCCAAAAGATTGTTACCTTTAAGACAATATTTTTTTCACAGAGAAACCACCTTCCGGAAGAGGCCATCATAAGCTAAAGCTTGGGGCAGCCTGCACACTGCTAGCTCCTTCTTAGCATTTGCAATCTAGCATAACTCAGTGGGCCCTTCACAAAGAGACCTACTGAGGCTGGAGAATGAAAACAATCTGAAGCCTTTCTCTGACAGGATTAAAGGTGGTCTCTAAAGAGCCTTCAGCAAAGTAGCTTACTCTGAAAGTGCAAACCGAGAAGAGCTACCCCGTGGGCATGACAAAGACTGTGTTGGGTAACTTTGGCTCTGTTGGTCAGGATCTGTCAGGAAAACAGCTCCTGTGCCCTGGTGCTTTATTATAGGGGTCTAAAACAAAAGCAAATTACACAGGTGTTGGAAGATCTGAAATCAGGACTAAGTGAAGCAATCCCAAGATTAACAACTGTGAGAAGTAGCTACCACCACAAAGATTTGGAGAGGCTGGGTGAGAGAGGAGATATGTACCACTATGGACCTATGCGCCAGGTCCTAAGACAGGCATGTTTGGTGGGAACAGATTTCTCATAGAGGCAAAGCCATTGCTGGAGAAGCTTGTGAAA
This sequence comes from Lontra canadensis, assembly GCF_010015895.1. NCBI lineage: Eukaryota > Metazoa > Chordata > Mammalia > Carnivora > Mustelidae > Lontra > Lontra canadensis. Next base: position 6,127,878 of record NW_022631106.1, on the reverse strand, counting down.
ACAGAAACAAGGTAGAAATACTATGGTTTCACTTTCCCTTTACCTGCCTGCTAATATCCCGCCACTGTTTCTTTCCCATTAGCTGAAACTAACAGGAAACCAGTGATCAAGAGATTCTGGGAAATGTAGTTTTCAGTAGCCCTTGGTGCAAAAGAGTGGAAGGAGGGGCGGGTACCGGAGGGCAGAATGGCAAGTAACCTATGCAGTGTTTGGTAGGTTTGCAATTGACCTTTGTTCAATTTGCTGGCTTCCAATGAGTGGCCTGCTAAGGTGTTTGCTTCCAATGAGAAGACAGTGAATATATTTCATAGTGAGATCAGAAGGTTTCTGAAGTTTCCCACAGCTCTACAACATGATTCAAATTTATTAATGCAATTCAAACAAGTCATATTTAATTTATTTAGCAGGAAATATGGTTCTGCTCTCCTACTCATAGTAGGTGCACAATAAAATCTTCTAGAAGAATAATTTAAACATGAGTAGGACATGGAGGACCTCTTTGTGACTTTCTGAAATCTGAAAGCAGATTTGGAGTTCAAAATTCCTTTATCTATGAACAGAAATGACCTCATTACTAAGGAACAGATTTAATCTTTGAAAAGGGGGCACTTGGCAAGGAAGCAGGAATCTGGATATATCTACAAAGAGGGAAAGAGGTAACAGCAACCCTCAGATATGCTATGATAATTAATGCACAATTGTAAAATTTTGAGAAAATAAATGATTCAAATAATGATACTAAAGAAAAGGTGCAAAGAAAGCGACCATTAGTACCCTCCTACCACCACCTTATTCAATGCATTATTCTGCAGCCTGCTCTCATTTGTGTATTATGAGAATAGTGACTGCTTCATTCAGAGGTTCATAGATTACTGGGTTCAGGGCGCTGTGTTTAGCTCTCTCTCCCATCTGATTTTATTTCTCTTTGTGTTTATTCCCTCCCTGAATTTGAACTTGCCTTGATATTATAATTTTGATCTAGCATTCAACTACATGTATTTAATTCTTATTTTGAGTTTGGCATTGTGCTGAGACTATGGACCAAAAAATAAACAAATCATCATCGTTGTCATCATCATCATCATAATCAATGACAAAGCCCCAATAAACTCAAGGCATGATTCTTAATCTCGGGGAACTGATAGATCTTGATATCTTCTTGTACTTTTTCTAACAATTTCTTCATTTAATAAGCATTAAAGCTGATAACAGCATTCCTTAAAGAGTTACTGCATATGAGGCCCTGTATTAAGCATTTGACACACTGTGCTTTTTAAATTTTTATTATTTCATCAATGTTTTAGGTGTGTTATATTATCATCATTTGATAGAAGATGAAATAGGAACATAGAGAGGTTATACTGCCCTGAAGGTGGTGGAACCAGGATCAAAGCTCCAAGAACAGAGGATGGAAAATAGGGTATGGCATTCTCATGGCTAGGGAATGGGCACCCTGCTCTATATTGCCCAGGTCTACCAAGTGCCAGGCACTGTGCTAAGAACTAGAACACCAGCAGAGCCAGAAACAGCTCTGGAACTTTAAGAGTTATCCTCTAATTCATGAGATTACATACAAAATGTATCATATGGTGCTACAGAGGCTGAGCGATGGGAGATGGTAAAAGTTGCTTAAGGAAAAATAAAGAAAAGTAGGGTTCAGTTAGTTCTACCTGGGCAGTGGGAGAGACTTGGGGCAAGTGATGCTATAGCTAAGTCATGGAGCTTAGCTCCTTGGGGAGTGGGTAGAGGATGATGAGGGAGGGAAGAACATCAAGAAAGCATTAGTAAAGATAGGGTGAGAATCAGATGGCACTTGAAGAACATAGAACATGCAACAAACCTAAATGTTGGGTGCCAAAGAAAAAGCAGAGAAATAAACACCAAGGAAATGATGGGGGCTCTGATTATGTCATTAAGAAGTGCAGATTTTAGGGGTATCTGGCTGGCTCAGTGGGTTAAGCCACTGCCTCCGGCTCGGGTCATGATCTTGGGGTCCTGGGATCGAGTCCCACATCAGGCTCTCTGCTCAGCAGGGAGCCTGCTTCACCCCCCCCCCTGCTTATCTGCCTGCTTGTGATCTCTCTCTCTGTCAAATAAATAAATAAAATCTTAAAAAAAAAAGGAAGTGCAGATTTTGACTTGACAGTATGAGGCAGCATCGAAGGATTTTAAGCAGCACTTGTGTTTAGGAAGTCCATCAAGATCAGTAAGAAAAAGACTGTAGCAGCACATAGCAAATGCAGATTAGTTATATGGTGAGGACATGAAATGAGTCAGTGGAAGTGGTAATGCTTATGGAAGATGCTAGGGAAGTAGAAACCATAGCACTAATGTACCTAGGACCTGAGAAGAACAAGAGGAAATAGGGGAAAACAAAGCAAAGCAAAGCAAAACAAAACAAAACAAAACAAAAAAACCCCACCTGATTTGACTAATGAAAGGAATTTCAGTACCATTCTTAAAAATAAGAAAATAGGAAAAAAAAATGGTTTAGGAAAGGTCTTTTTTCTTGTCCTCCTGTCTTTTCTTTCTTTGCTATTTTCCTCCCTTTATTTGTTAAATTTGTATCTCATTTTCCATTTTCTTTGTCCCTCAAAGTCAAAGTGGTGAGAAGGTGGTGGTTTATGTCCTGTGATTTGAAATTAGCAGGGCAAGAATCTTTGTCCAAAAATTGATACAGAAAACCAAATATTTCTCGATTACTTTAAATAGTGTTTTGTTTTTACTATTCACACAATGAAATGGAAAAATTTAAATGAATAAAAAGGTAGATTTGAAGGCTGTGATGAGTAGATATGTGGTAATCTATGTAAAGTTATATGTAGGCAACAGGTTTCTGGCTTGGATGTCTGGGTGATAGTAATTAGGCTTAACTAATTAGGAAAAACAGTGATTTTGGGGTAAAGAAGAAGTTTTTATGCTGAATTTGTCTGCATTTCTACCAGGTAGGTTAGATACTGGGTTGCTCAACATAGGAGCAAGCTGTGGCTGAGAGCTTGACTTAGGGGTGGCCTCAGCACACAGATGGTCATGGGAGTCAAAGCAACACCCAGAAGATTATGAGGAATAAAGAAGGAAGAAGATGAAAGTTCAAAGGGCACATATCATAATGCTCAGAGTCAGGCAGAGAAAGAGGAAGGAGCAGAAAATATTGGGAAGGAAGGTCAGAGAAACAGGAGAACCAAGAGAGCTTAGTTTATGTAAGCCAAGAGAAGGGAAGGAAGAGGTCCATTTCCAGAGGCCAATGTCATTGGCCAAAGAAGACATTGTGTTTGTGATCCTACTGAGGGATCACTACTGACTCTTGACACAGGTATTTCAAGAGGTTGTTGGTGATGGGAAGTCAACTGCAGTAAGTAATAAAGAAGTTCATGAAATCTGAATATGTGGAAAAGTTTTGCCTCTGGGAAAGCTTGCTTAAAAATCAAGCAGAGTTAGAGGCAGGGGAGTTCTACTCTCCATGAATACATATTGCTATGATCATTTGGGGCAGGGGTAAAGAAGTAGAAGTGTCCTGTGCAATGGGCCATGGAATTTATGCAATGAAGCTGGGGGCTGAGGATGGGGCGAACCACATCAAAGCTTAGATAGCAAAGCTGATTGTCAATAATTCCGTACACTGCCCCACCAAGATCCCAAAATATTTTAGTCCGTCCTAACAGTTCCAAGACCCAAACCACAAAATAGCCTCGGGACGTAATGGCAATCCGAGGCCACGTACAAATGAGATTAGCCTATGTGCCACTCTGTTCCTGCTCCGATTTACTGACCCCACATCTCTCCAGTAACACCAAATCCCTCTAATATCAGTGAAGTAGGTTCCATCTGGGAGTGTTTAGATGTTTTAGTGATAGCCTTAGGCTGAGATAGATGGTAATATCTACCAAAATGAGATTCACTGTCACAGGAAATTCCAACAGCCATGCTTTCATGGGCCCCACATTTTCAAGCTGGAACAAGTATGTGATAACTATGTGAACAAATTAGTCACCTCACCCCAATAATATAGAGAGAGTCAAGATCACATTGGTTGTTGGCCAACCTGAACCTCCACCTTTAGGCACGCTGCTCGGTAGGACCCTCTGGTGAATCACGGTTCATGGTCTACTGATCTGCTATTAATACAATTTCTGCTGCCCTTTGAGCTTTCAGCTCCACATGTGTAATTCCTCTAAGAAATTCAGTACGTTATCTGAAAGGTCTCTCAATGCCACTGCATCAATGCAAACCAGACTACTCTAAGATGAACAAAGGGAATTTAACTTTCATAAGTTGGTTTTAAAAATGCATTTACTTTGACTGCAGTGAAAGAATCTAAAAAAAGATGAAAAGCATCTTTAGCATGCCAAAAACATCTGGTTTCATATTTTCAGACCAAAAGGAAATTGCACGAAGACTAAAATCTTATGTTTTGATTTATATTATTATTGGAGGGCTGAGAAGCTGCCAGTCACCAAGTAAAATTTTATGATGATAAATAAATAAGGAAAACAATCTGACAAAACATGTTGTGGAACAAAGCTGCATTTCAAGTTTAATTAACTGATAACAATGTTTATGATGGAAAAACTGTGCCACCAATTATACAGTTAGTAAATGTATGCTCCCAATGAGAAGACAAGCCCGTAAAACCATAGAAAGGACTCTTCCTCGACATAACATTTCAGCTTATCCAAGCAAAGTTTTGCTTCATGTAGTAAATTGTGCATCAATTAAGACCCTCACTGAACGCGTGCATAAGTTGGTCTCCTAGAGGTGTTAACTCCAAGCACACATTTTAACTGGAACAATAGTAGGAGGGATGCTTTCCTGGTAAGCTGAGTGATGGTGTCTCCTGCATGTGACAGGCAGAAAAACAGCAGAAATACAGCAGTCAGGAAAGAATTGGAGGTGGGGGGAGGGAGGAGGGCGGCGCAGGAAGCAAAAAAGAAAAAAGAATGTTTTCATCTTTTTAGCACGATGCTTCTCCCTCCCCGCAAAACCTCAGACAAAATTCTGACAAAGTGTTCCCGCAAGAAGGCTTTCAGAGAGCCTGCCATCAGCAGCGGGGCTGTAGGTAGAACTGTTCCTTAATGGTGCATGGGAGAACACAGTCCCTTTGCTGTTCTGACTCTTGCATTTAAAAGCATTGCCTTCTCAGTTGTTGCAATTCAAAGAATTAGGATCAGAGCCATTGTTTGTTCTCAGAGTAAACTGTTTGCTTTCACTTTGCCATTGAGACTCGCTCCTGCCATGTTTTAACATTTATTATATGTTTAAAGGGGGACTTGGCTTAGCAGATCTCATAAGTTGATTTCCTCGAACTACTGAAAGAGACAAACCGAGGCTGATATGTATTAAGATTTGAAGTCCGGTCTTCCCTGGTCTTTGGAATGCTGGACTGTTACCAGATTTAGGAAATATTTAAGTCCCTTGACTCCTGGCCCATTAACCATTCCGCTCACACCCCTCCTAGAATCCTTTCAACAGCAATAACTGTCACTGTGCTTCTGGTCTCCCTGACAGTGAGCCGCACACGCAAATAAGATCAGTTAGCACATTAAGCAATGCATTCTAAATATTAGGTGGTTTCCCAATGGAAGCCTAATGGAATTTAAAATACATATATATCTGATATTAAGGGGGATAGTATTCAATCAAATGCTTTTGTTGGTAAAACTCAATATTCTGTAGTCAGACAAAAGGCCCCCAGAATGCAGAACAGTTGTGGAAAATTCCTGGAACTTTGAGCTTAGATACAGTTGCCATCAAAAACATTCTGAAGTGCATTTGTTGATTCAGGAGGAAGCACAAAGCATTTGGAATTTGGGTTTTCCTAGAATCCATTCACATTTGCACATGGCAATTTCCTGTGTGATTTCTCTTTTCTTTCCTCCAGTTGTGTCCCCCCATGAGTTAATTTCATGCGATTTCTCTCTTCCTATGAGAATTATTAGTATTCAGCTCAGTTGTTTGGTCAGCTAATTTTTTTGTTTCTCTCCTTTAGCTCTGGGTGGTAATTGCCACCCCTTCCAGTAACGAAATGAACTTTTCCATATGCGGTAGGCTGTGTTGGTTCATCTCGTGGCTGTCTGCGTGCATATATGTGCATGGAAAAGTTAACATCCTGTCTTCAACACTGTTGGGAATTACTACTGGCATGTTTTGACTCATTATCTTGAATCTTAATCAGCTGATGAAAAAAAAATTAGTTTCATCAGCTGATGAAGGCTCAGGGTAATGAGTCAAAACATCCTGATAGGGCTTCTCAGCCGCCAGATATGTGACTCGAGGAGCTCACCTGACAGAGCTGTCTCTCAGCGCTGTCCAACGAATGATTTATCCAGTCTCTATATTTACCCGGTGTAACAACCACAATGTGGCATGAGAAGCAATTGGCAGAACACGAGCTCTATCATCTCCCAGGAGGATGAGTTGAACTTGTGTCATTTTCTCTGTGTTGCCGCAAATACGCATAACGTGAAACTTACCGCAACTGTCCCCACTGTCTACTCCAGGATTTTGTCAGCTTTCCAAATTGAAAATCTACCACATTAGACAGTAACTCCTCATCTTCCGAGCCCCCAGCTCCTGACAACCGGTTTCTGCTTCCCATTAGTCCAAGCCCCTCATGTAAGTGGAATCGTGCACTGTTGTCTGTTTTCTCTCTGGCCTCTTTCACTTAGCATGATGTCCTCAAGGTTCATCCGTGCTCTAGCCTGTGTCAGGATTTCCTTCAAAAGGCTAAATAATAGTCCATTCTACGTATATGTCATATTTTGCTTATCTTTTCATCCATCAATGGACACATGGATTGCTTCCATCTTTTGGTTGTTGTGAATATCACTGCTACAAACATGGGCATACAGACCCCAAGACCCTGCTTTCAACTCTTTGGGGCAGGTTATCCAGATGTGGAATTGTTAAATCCTATTCTATTCTATTTTTATTTTATTTTTTCAAGAATTGTGTCATTCGACTTTTCAAGCAATGAGAGCCACCCAACCTGGGGACCTTCTGAGGGTATCTGTAAGTTGCAATACCTTCAATACTTCTGTGATTCACGGGCTTCCCATTAAGGAGAAAATGTCACTCATGCCACAAAACTGTACTGTGTGGGGGCTCCTTGCTATTTTGTAATAGGAAATTGTGGTGAAGAAAAGCCAACTGGTAACCCTCGGTTCTCAAGAAAAATAAAAAGGGAGAACCACCTTCACAAAAACGTAAGCCAAATTTGAAAACCGTACAGTGTTCAAAACGTGTTCTGGAAGAGTGGATAATCGGCCCCGTAAACGTGCTTGAAGAGGATTTACTGAAGAGTAGAATATAAGGGGGTTTCTTTCGCACGCAGCTCAATTAAAGCAGAGACTGAACTGTCCCCCACAATACTGCGTTTGCTCATTATTCATTTATGACTGTCACCATTCCTCCCTTCTCCTCATGTTCCTTTCCCAAATTGGCACTTTATTTAGGTCAAATCTCCTCGGTTCAGTAGCACAACCAGAAATGCGCTCAAAAAAAAAAAAAAAGATGAAATAAATGAGAACACAGGGGGACTTCACTTACACAGGAGGAAAGTCTCAAGAATAAGTACTGTAAGAAAATAAAAGCGGTTGTCAGTTTGAAGTAAAAAAAGATAGCAGCGCACGATCTTAGAGACATTGAAATGGGAGCATAGATGCCGATGATTGGGGGAATGACTGCCTATAATTTTTTAACGTTATAAATACTACCTTTGTAATTGTTAACGATAATGTGACATTTGGGACAGTGAGATCTTTGAACCTAAGGGGCTTTCAGGAACACCAGACCTCTTGTGAAGGGGAGGAACCAGACACCTTGCAGTCACATAACTGTTCACCGAACTGGAGTTGGGAGACACTGAGGATTTTTAAAAACCTGCCCAAAGAACAAATTGATTGCTTTTCAGTCTTAGTATGTGACTAGAATTTTTTTTTTTTTGTGGGCTCTTCTTGTATGTTGTGCTTCATTCTCCTGCCTAAACAAATCCACATAGAAACTTTGACTTTTCCTTTTCTCCTGTAACAGCTTCCTGGTGAGGCACTCATGCTCCACCTAGATCTTTCAGAATCCCCATTGCGGACAGACGCCTGGTAGTGTTCCATGATCCATTTTCAACTCTTCCTAAGTGACTGTTCTCTCTCTCTCTGCTGGATTTCTGTGACCCTTTGTTTTATATCATTGAATTAACATCTCAAATTTCCCTGCTACTCACCCTGCTAGGAGGATCACGGTCTGAAATGCGCTTATTCTTACAGCTCCCGAAAAATGTAGTGTTTAGCGGGCATTTGATGAACTGAAAGAGATACTGTAAAAAGAAGTCAATGAGAAAGACACCGAGATTCATTACTATCCTCAGTGCTCTAATACGGTGTGAGGGGGAAAAAAGATCCTTCCCCCAGGTTATCTGAATGTATCACTAAATTAGATTTTACAGGGGAAAAAAATCAATTTTCAAAACAAAGGTTATAAACTCTATTTGTCTCTGTGTCTCCATGACATTTATATTCTTTATAAGTATGATGGTATCTCTAACCCTCTAGAACATACGTGACTTTAGAACTTCCTTCAAGTCTTAAACCTGACCTTCTTGATAGAGCCTTCCCCTGTCAAAAAATACAATCACAGTCTGTTGACTTCCTCTGCCTGACACCCACCTCATTATTTCTCTCTGTGCACACGGTGCACAAAACCTTATAAACTTCTGTATGGTTCATTTTTTAAATTTTATTTTATTTTATATTTTTGGTTTCATGTTCTTGTTGCCCATGAACTTCAAAGTAAATGAAAATGAGAGTTTGTATTTTTTCCCTGCTTTGTTTACTGCTATATCCATCATATATGTTTAATAAATCTGAATGAATGAATGGATATGGTTCATTATATGTCCTTTATATTTAAATCCATTCTAACACAAACTATGTCTGCTTTTATTCTGTATAAAATCTTTGAAACAAACCCTCTCTCCATGTCTAAAATATTTTAACTCTTGGACTAGAGAAACTATCTTCTGTTGAGCTACTCTATTCCTTTCTCAAGCTATTTCTATATCCAAAGTGTCACCTTTTTTGATGTCTGTAAGACCAAGGTAGTTCCTCTATCCAATCTTTCATTAACACTCAGTTAGTTAATGAATCAAATTGAGATAAATTTTTGGTGTTTTTAAGTTTTGTCCCCACCCCGACTTTGTGCTCTAATGACTATTTCTCAATGTCTCAGGCAGACAACCCTGCCATATGCTTTGTCCTCCCATGCCACTCACATTTTCTGCTTATATATATAATTTCTACCATTTCAAATACTTTCTCCCTAACTTTCCCACCAAACTTTGTCTCTCCCTTCTTTCCCAGCTCCCAAAACACCACTTCAACTGAACAATTTCAGTCCAAAATTACCTGATTGTATTCACTTTGACCATTCCAGAAATGAATGCCAGTCAGTCATTCCAAACATATGTGTTGGGAACCTGTTGGACACTAGGCACTAGTCTGGGTGCTGGTTATATACTGGAAAACCCAGAAAACAAGTTGAACAAACAAATTGAAATGGAGATGAAATTCCAATTCTTTATTTCTGCCTTCCCACCAGGTGTTAGTGTCCGCCATTAAACATAACGGGTGCCATGCCCCTGTGGCTAATGCCTAGGTAAGGACCCTAATCTCAGGTATGGTTTGAGTCTCAGTTTCTGGGAGTTGCACTTTCTTTGTACGTGCCTATCTGTGTGTATAAAAATATATATTTATTTTTTAACTGAAACACACATTCCTTCCTTACTACATATAAACACATGCTCCCGGACTGTATCCTTGCTCACCCCTCCAGCTCTCAGTATTTTTGTTTTGCCATATCCTTAAGCAGTGTGGGACTCTAAGGTTTGGGAGGGGAGTAAATTGCTTGCCAGTCAGAGTGATTGGTCTCTCAACGAGGATAAATTAATCAAGCAAGTGAGAAGCTTTAAAGCAAATGCCAGGTATCACTTTTCACACAGTTCCTTTTTGGGGGAATGATGTAAAGACATTTTCATAACTTTCATGTTACTACACATCAGACCGTGCCAACAAGCCTGCAAGTGGCATGGTCAGCTCAAAACACATTTAGGCCTTGAATTAAAGCTTGAAATTTAAAGCGTGATAACATATGAACAAGGTGCAAAATTCCTAGAGAGAAGATTCAGTTAGTATAACATCACCTATAACCTCTGAGCTGCAAGAAGGTGTTCTGGGAACCTTCCTGTAATGCCATGAAGTTCTCCAGGTCTGCTCAGTATGTGTGTGTGTGTGTGTGTGTGTGTGTGTGTGCGCACATGTGCACATGCACGTGTGTGCAAGTGTGTGTGTGTGTCTCTGTGTATGGGAACCCATGTGAACACAAAGCCACTCTTCACCAACATCACTGCCCAGCCAATGCTTCTATCTTCTCTTATATGTTAAGTGTATTTTTGAGAAATACAGAATAAAAAATGGATTGCCTTCATTGGCCAATCCAATGCAGTATCTGGAAGCTTGGAGGCAAGAGGAGCATGAATGTGAGGGGCATATTGAATAGATAAGTTGCTACAATCAGTTGAATCAACAATTTTAGATAAAGTTGAGCTTTTTATTTATTTTTTTTAAGATTTATTTAATTTTGAGAGAGTAAGTGTGTGTGCATGCACAAGTGGGGAGAAGGGGTAGAGGGAGAGAATCTCAAGCAGACTCCCCCACTGAGAGGGCTGTTCCTGGCAGGGGCTCCATCCCCTGACCTTGAGATCATGACCTTGAGATCATGACCTCAACCAAAATCATGTGTCAGACACCTAACTGACTGAGCCACCCAGATGTTCCCAAAGTTGAGCTTTTCAAGTTACAGGAAAAATTAGAGTACTGGGATTTGCACTAAATTTGCATCATGTATATTCTTGGTTGTTCTGGCCATTACTATATATGATGGCTCATTCAATTTTTAAAAATGTGGATCTAAAGTTTGTTTCCATTTGCCAAATTCATTCTCTAAAAATCCTATATTTCAATTTAGTAAAGTTACCTTCAGTGTTTGGCCAAGACCTTTAAAATTTTAGCCCTTTTACTGATGGTGTAGTGGGGGAGAAGCGCCACCATGATATATTTTTTCCTTTAAATCCTTTCCTGTTGAAGGGAAATGGTTCAACATTGAAACTCTCAGAAATTATTTTTGGCATCATTTCTTTGTCCTATCCCCAAGTGATTTTGCTGTATCTATTATTCTTATCAGATTATGAAAATGGTACCTTATTTCTCATTTTGAGCATAAAAAAAGGAAAACAAAAAGAAAATTCATCCATAGATCCTGAAGTACTTGGGATGAGACCATAATCTCTGTTAGCTCAATTAAATTAATAAAGTTAATGGTTCTTGTTTTTTTTTTAAGATTGTATTTTTTATTTATTTGAAACTGAGAGAGAGAGAGCACACACACAAGCTGGGGGGAGGGGCAGACAGAGAGGGAGAAGCAGACTCCCCTTTGAGCAGGGAACCTGACATGGGGCCCAATCCCAGGACCTTGAGATCATTATCTGAGCCGAAGGCAGATGCTGAAGGGGCTGAGCCACCCAAATTACTGATTCCTCTTAAGGTACCACCCAGTGTTGTGCATTTGAAGAAGTACAGGCCAAACTTAATGTTATTTCTTCTATCTCCTTAAAAATATTTACTAATCGTCCCTCCCAACCCATACACACAGATGTATGCATATATCCGTTAATATGCATAGAGTATTTAAAGAATCAACAGTCGGAGAAAATATTTGAGTCTTTTATTTCCTCATAAGATATCATTACTGCTAAATTTAAAAGATATGTTGAAAGCACGTCTGCATACTTTTGGCTCTCTTCCTCTCTACAATTCATTACAATTCAACCCCACTAAAATTTCTACTCACATTTCATGATAATGTAGCCTGGCCACAATGTTAGTAATATTAATTTTTATTTACAACAGATAAGTTTTGTATTGTTTAAGATACTGTCAGTCATATCTTCAGCCCTGCTAAAACTTAAGAGCTTCTTTTTAATTAAAATAGTCTTTGATGATTCTGCATATATCTCAGACAATCTAATCTTAGTTTATTGAACACATTGAATCAATATCGATTTCATTCATAAGGTTCTGAGATTTATAAATCTTTACTGTTTAAATGATTTAAGTTTGAACTTGCATATTTTGGTAAGAACTGATTTAGGAGCTTACACCTTGAAGTCCTTCTCTTTAACTTTCACGATAATTTCTAACAATACCAAACTTCCTTTATACCTAGACAACATTCACTTATCATGCCTTCTTAATCATAAATTCTCTTTCCTAGGAAATAAACAACTATTAATTTCAAGCAAAGTCTACTTTGCTGATCATAACTTGAGCAGAAGATAATTCGTCAGCAATACCTATGTAACATTGGCTCTAATATTACAAGGTTTCAAATGCATTCTCCTTTTCATGATTTCTGAAAACTTCCAGAGCCATCAACTAATCAGAAACTCCTTATGCAGTGAGTTTACAAGTGAATTTTTGTTGGGAGAACAATCTGCCTGGCAATTTTGTGCACAATCTTTATAATAATATCAATGAATCACTGAAAATGAGAAGCACAGAAACCTCTCTGAAACTTTGGGATTTGCTTTAAATTTTTTTCTCTTACATTGGAATTACATTTTCCTGGATATAAACTTTTTACAAATTTGAATGTGCATTTTTACAATTCCGGTCATGCACAGGAACCTGGTTTGCAGATGCTTTGTTCTCTAATTATATTTTCACATCGCATGAATTAATTACTATGATGATAAAATGCTCTGTTGTTTGTACACTACTTCCATTAGCACCATACCTTCACTCTCCTGGTGAACGATTAGAGATCTTTCTGGAAAAATATGCTAATACCCACTTTTATTAAAAAAAAAAAAACCAAACAAGGGAAATAAGAAAAAGATAAACTTTAAGCAGTCATACCTGAAATACTGATCAAGTGGAGATGAGTATAAAATTGTGTCTGTCAAACAGTGAAAAACTTTGCAAGTATTAACATGAATAGGGATGTAAGTGCAAGAAGTTGAATCTAAAATCATTTAGGAGGGAAGAGCGTAGGGGATGGGCAAGATAGGTGAAGGGCAGTGGAAAGTATGGGCTTTCAGTTAGGGATCAAATAAGTTAGGGGGATGAAAGGTACAGCACAGGGAATATAGTCAATAATACTGCAGTAGTGTTATATTGTGACAGATGGGAGCTGCTTTTGTGGTCAGACCAGACTGGTCAGACCAGTCTCTATGTTGTAGAGAGAAGTTGAATCACCATGTTGTACACCTAAAACCAAAGGAACAACAATATTCAGATACAATAAACAAGCCAACAAATAAATAAAATCAAGTAGGAAGAGAGGTCAAACTTAGAGATTACCATGAGCTCGGTTTTACCTAAGCGCTTATGGTTTTCCTTCGCTTTCAAGTTGTTTTTATGAAAACAATACATTTTTTACAGCATCAGAAGACAAAAAATAGAACCGTGACACATTTCAATATTTATATGGAAAACTTCACAATGTTTTTACCATTTAACTACGTTTCTACTCTGAAAAGTTGGCAGAGGTCTCTGTGCCTGCTGTGTGAGACTTGTGCCCACGTGGACACAGCACTTCTGCCATACGAAATAATGCACAGTTCCCACAAAGCTGCCATGTTCTGCTTCCAGTCTTGGCTTCCTGCCTTTATTCACCTAGAAGTTGGGCTTTACCTCCTCCAGATAACTTTCCTTGGTCCCCCTTCTGTCCCACCTTGGAAGGAGATGCACTTGGAAGAAGCGGAGGAGGAAAGGGACTGCTTCCCTTCCAACTCCGTGCTCCCAGAGCTACAAATCCAGACTCTGGTGGAGCCCAAGGATTGTGAGAATGCTTTGAACCAGAAGGCATGTTCAAACTCTTGATTCTTTACTGGACTGGTCTAGGGTATAAGAATGACCTGGAAGTTAGAAAATCAGAAAAGAAGAATTCGACTGAGTAGTTGAAGCAGTGGTTGAAGTAGGGAATGAACCAGTGAGTTGAGAGTCCTCAAGGAACCAGATGATTTGTGTAATTGTGCGTGGGGTTGCATTGGATATGTATTCCAGGAGATTTTTTTTCTTTTTCTTTTTCTTTTTTTAAAGATTTTATTTACTTATTTGACAGACGGAGATCACAAGTAGGCAGAGGCAGGCAGAGAGAGAGATGGGGAAGCAGGCTCCCTGCTGAGCAGAGAGCCCAATTCAGGGCTTGATCCCAAGACCCTAGGATCATGACCTGAGCCAAAGGCAGAGGCTTTATCCCACTGAGCACAGATTCCTGCCCCATATTCCAGGAGATCTTAAGAGTATGTGTTCTGTATTGTAAGATGAGGCTGGAGGAGTTGATACAGTACTGTGCTTCAGGGCCATTGGCCCTTGGAGTCTTGGGACATTAGGTCCGGAGGCAGTCAGTCAGGTTTACGAGAGCCACCTTTATTTGCAAGATATTGTCACTGATTGTGGGAGGAAGTGAGAAGGTGAGAAAGGACAGAAAATGGGGTGAGGTTCTATAGCTACATGTTAGAGGACATGGAGCCAAGACGTGGGTATAGTTTATTGGTTTTTCCCAGGTAAACAGAGTGGAAACTATCTGTTTTAAAGTTCTCTGTAGTATCTCTGTGGAGCCCTTACAGGATGAGATCGCATTAGTTGATCTAGTTTATCTGAGATGAAAGGTAATTTTTGCAGTGCTCCTTTTCAGGTACCCAGGGAGCTCCTTGCTGGACTTGGGACATCTGGGGAAGTCTACCATGTTTAACTTCTGTATTTCTTTTATTTACATATTTATTTATTTATTTATTTTTTAAAAGATTTTATTTACTTATTTGATAGAGAGAGAGAGGTCACAAGTAGGCAGAGAGGCAGTCAGAGAGAGAGAGGAGGAAGCAGGCTCCCCATTGAGCAGAGAGTCTGATGCAGGGCTTGATCTCAAGACCCTGGGATCATGAACTGAGCTGAAGGCAGAGGCTTTGACCCACTGAGCCACCCAGGTGCCCCTAATTTCTATATTTCTAATTTTTGTTTTCCTTTATTTTCTTCCTGACAAAGATTTGGATTAAAAAAATATGGAATATATTCTATAAATGAGGGAGAAGTTTTCTTAGAAAAATGCAATAGTTAATAAAATTGAATTTTTTTAAAATTTATTTGACAGACAGAAATCACAAGTAGGCAGAGAGGCAGGCAGAGAGAGTGGGGGGAAGCAGGCTCCCCGCTGAGCAGAAAGCCTGATGTGGGGCTCGATCCCAGGACCCTGGGATCATGACCTGAGCCAAAGGCAGAGACTTTAACCCACTGAGCCACCCAGGCACCCCGAATTTTTGTTTTACTCATCAGATTCCCAAGCTTCAGAATGACATGAGTCTAAAAACGTCAGATGGTCCAACCCCTATGATAGTTTTATGTTCCTCATCCTTGATCAATTGCCCTGCCCCAAGCCATCTAGGCACACATACACACACACACCCAGGGTCAGTCATCACCACAAATCTCAGCTGGTAATGCTGAATTGTGCCATAGTGACTTTTATAATCAGGATCACAGAGAATGACCTATTTGGGGTGAGCATTTATATGCATTGTAAGCATCTTCCCTTAAAACGTTATCACCTCCATTACCTGTTTTGGGAGACTAACTGAATAATCTCCATGAGAAACCAACATTGTATTTTGGATATGCTGATTGGTGACTATATAGTTTCTTTCTTCTGTCTCTGCATAGGCTTTCAACACAAAACTCAGGCACTAAGCAGTGAACCCATAGGCAGACGTTCAGAATTACTTGTTGACTGACAGCCTTCTAAGAACGGACACCTTCATTTGACAACACTGCTTTGTATGACATTTGTCCTCTTCATCCAGGCACCAGACATCTGCTCTGTATTCAGTGACATAGCGTCTGCACACTGCAACACATTT
Organism: Lontra canadensis; assembly: GCF_010015895.1. Classification (NCBI taxonomy): domain Eukaryota; kingdom Metazoa; phylum Chordata; class Mammalia; order Carnivora; family Mustelidae; genus Lontra; species Lontra canadensis. The sequence goes on along the minus strand of NW_022631106.1, from coordinate 6,111,917 downwards.
CTGACCATAAGACTTCCCTCTTTTTTACATGAATACATGGCTTGATTTGGTGTGAAAATGAATACTCCACGGACCCCTGGGTGACTCAGTGGGTTAAGCATCTGACTCTTGATTTTTGCTCAGATCATGATCTCAGGGTTGTGAGATAAAGCCCTGAATCAGGCTCTGTGCTCAGCGTGGAGTCTGCTTGAGATTCTCTCCCTCTCCCTCTCTCTTACCCTCTGCCCCTCCCCCCTCACTCTCAAGTAAATAAATAAATCTTTTAAAATTTATTTTACTTTTTTTTAGATTTTATTTATTTGACACAGAGATAGAGAGCACAAGTAGGCAGACTGGCAGCAGAAGGAGAGGAAGAAGCAGACTTTCCACTGAGCAGGGAGCCTGCTCTGTTCTGAGCCGAAGGTAGCCACTTAACTGACTGAGCCACCCAGATGCCCCAAATAAATCTTTTTACGGGTAACTTAATTAGATAAGAGTGAGGGCTGTAGGTTTGGGGAGCCTTTGCCTAGGCTTTATTATGTCAGAGAAGTTTAATCAGAAGGTTCTGATGAATCTGGGATCAGACCAGGGTCTTGTGGAGAGTCTCAGACAAGCCATGGTTTGGTCAGCTGAACTGTGCCATTTCTCCCCACAGGAGGGCTCAACCCTGGGGCATAGGAACATTTCTGTGTGGGCACTGTACCCCATGATCTGTGCTGCTTTTCTGGCAACAGCTCCTGTTGGGTCCCCTATGTAGTCTTCTTCCCTCTCTTCACTTAGTCAAATCTAGTATCACAAAGAGCAGTCAGTCTTTAACTCATCACTTGTTATAAAAATGCCTACTTCCTCCCTTTAAAGATTTATTTATTTCCAGAGAGAGAATGAGAGAGCACAAGCAGGAGGACCAGAGGGAGAAGGAGAAAGAATCTCAGGCTGACTCCATGATCAGGGCAGAGCCTGACTCGGGGCTCAATCCCACAACTCAGAGATCACGACCTGTCTTGACACCAAAAGGCCGTCACTCAATAGACTGCACTACCCAGGCACCCCTCCCTCCTTTTAAAGAAACTCAGTTACTCCATTATTTTACCTGCTCTGGCCCTGAGGAATGCCTCCTGTCCTTATAGACATTGTAATCCTACGCTGGTTCAAAGGGGACTGGAGCTGTGCCTGGGCTGTAGATGGGAAGTTGGGGACAAATGTAGGCGCTTCTAGTGGCTCTTGAAAGGGGCTCTGCACCCCCCCAACCCCCACACCAGCAGCCTGCAGGCTAACCACACCATCTTGGAAAAAGGATTTTGAAACCCAGCCATGTTTCCATTACTCAATGTGTTTGAAGGTGGCCAGAATAATCAGCCATGCCTCAGCCAGAAGCCCAGACAGCTGGGTTTACTTCTGTTGGTTTTCTTTCGATCAGAGTCATCTCTCCAGGCTTTGAATGCTTCATCCCTAAAGTCTGTGTAATACAAACTTCTGCTCAACTATGCTTTGGGGCTGGGGAGGGCTACAGAAGAAAGAGGCAAAACTTCTGATAAAAAAAAAAAAGTCACCTTGAAACTGTTTATACCCAAGTTGGATTTCAAGAATTATGTTCAAGGATCTACATTTGTGGAGGATGAAGAAGAATAGGAGAATGGGTTTAACTACAGAATGATGAAGACAAATCTGAGAAGAAACAGGGGGGAAAGTTGAGGTGGAACGATGTATATATTTCTTCAACTCTATTTCATTTTGCTGACTTTATGCATTAGACTAAGTGTGTAAGATGAGAAGTGACATGGAGGTCTTTTCTTTCTTTCTCTCCCAAGCCCCCAGTATGTTAGTTTGCAGTGAAAACTGGAGGATTCTGAAATAATCAGTCTTGGTGACAAAGTTTCTATGATTTATGGTTGATTATAAGATTTTTCAATCACCGTGGATGTTACATTTATTTTTGGTTTAAGGAAAAGTTTCCATTAAGTCGCAGATAACCAGAAAGTTTACCTATTATAGCAGTTAAAATTTAAGTTAGGCTAAAAATCAGACATACTTCAGTTTTAGATATGATGACTTCGTTTGCAAAATTTTATTGATAAATCTTTTGTTTTACAAACTATCATTGACTTCAGAGAGTTTTCCTTTCAGGGTATAAAGCAAAATGATTTCTCAGAGAAATACTACCCTCACTAGAGTTTCCAATACACATATAATTTATCTGAATAGGATTCTACCCAAACTGAAATTACTGATGATAAAACAGCTGGACCGATATTAAAATAGCTAAATTATGGTTTCATTGAAATCATCGTGAACAAAATTAAATTCACGTACCTGGTAGGAATTCAATTGACAACAATCGAAAGATGTATCACATTTTGGTAAACATGAGTTGATTTCTGTGTTCTCTTAAATTATGATAATTATAGCTAGTTTCCTCTGAAGAATATGTTTTCATGTATATTATCCCATTTGTTACCATAAGATCCCTGTAAGGGACAGATGTAACAGTCTTCAATTTACAGATAAGGAAAGTGGGGTGCAGATGGCCAAATTCGCCTAAAGTAAAGTTGGACTACCACACTGGCTTCCACTGAGACTTTTATGGATTTTGATGTTAAATGCTTTGCTTAAACAGAAGGAAGGGTGTGTAGAATATATAGCAAATGGTAATTGTTACCCAATTCCTACCTTCCTTCCTTCCTTCCTTAAGACCTTAGTAGATCATCATATACCTGTCCCTCCATAAGATGGAGGCCAGCCAAATATATGTTGCTACCCACCTGATAGTATAATTAAGGACAGATGAATTCACGGCAGAATTCCCTTGTCTGTTAAAAACAATCTAACTCAGACTACATGTTGGAACTATCTGACACTTAGGTTTAGAATCTTATTCAAAACCTTGTCTGTCTCAATTTAGACAAGAGAAAGGGTGATCTTATTCAGGGGTGGCAAAGTTTCCAACTGATATGTCAGCTCCAATGATTGGAAAGAGCTGACCAGAGAGAGTCCTCGTGGAAAGGTTTGTGAAGTTGAGTCAGGACTCAAGGTGAAAGTGTCGTGACCCATCAGGCGTACTTTGTGATGAAGGGGGGTCAGCTGGAGCAGCAGGCAAGATAAGAGGTAGTGATAGGGGTGTGTGTCAATTATAATAAGCTGCTCCTAAACCTACTGGCTTAAAACAAAACCATTCATTTGCTTATAATTTTGTATTTGGTTTAGGTTAGCTGGGCAGTTTTGGCCTTGGCCTGGGGTTACTTAACTTCTCTCAACTGGTGTCTGGTCTGAGGCTAATGATTCAAGATGGCCTGACTCAGAGGTCTGGAAATGAAGTGAAGTTGTTGACTAGAGTAATTTGGTATTTTTCTTGTGGCCTCTTCAGTTGGATAGACTGATTTTTTTTTTTTTTAAATGTTGGTGGTAGTGTCCCAGCAAAGCAAGCCTCGTTGTACAAGTGTTTATCAAAGCTTTGCTGGAATCACATTTGCTGATGTCCCATTGGCCAAGGAAAGTCACATGACCAAGCTCAGAATCAACGTGGGAGGGAACTATACAAAAGCATGGATACTGGGCACTATGGGTCACCAGATGCCATGGCAAAAGAGCATCATCACTTCTGCTTTCTTGCATTTTGGGATCCTTTGTCATGCCATATCTCAGAAATCTTTATGAGAAGGGAAAACCCAATTATAATGGTTCAGTTTACTGAACATATATTAATTACAAAGTATTTTATAGAGAATACTAAAGCACAAATGTCAAGTTCTGACCTTTTAGGAACTGATGGTGGAATGAGGAAGGTGAGTCATGTACAGAGAACAATAACAACAAAACATACAGCACAGGTGGGTTTTCATAAATGTTTTATGAGTTTTATAGACAATGAGTGCCATAGGACTCCATGAAAAGGAATGCTGTCTTTGGGGAAATCAGAGAGCAGTTTATGAAGATCATATGTAAAAAGGGCTTGGAAAGATGGATCAGATAAAGATGGATTTGTTTTGTTACAAACGTAATACACTTTTATTGTATAAAATTTGGAGAGGAGGGAAAAACATGCAAAAACCCTTCACTTTTACCATGCTTCTATGCATACATGCATATATATTTAAAATGTATTTAAGAACAGAATTTTGCTAATAACAATGCATTGCAAATATTTTCTACAAAATTAAATAGTTTCATTACTTTCCACTTAAATGGTTGCATTGCATTCCACCTAATGTTATGCACCATAAATAATTTAACTGTCTATTGATGAATATTTAGGTTATTTATTTCCCTGTCCTTAAACAATGCCGCAATAAAAATCCCTGTGGGCAAATCTTGGCTAATGATTTCCTAAAGGGAAATTCCTAAAGGAGAAATCATTAAATCAAAAGGTATATAGATCTATATTTAAAACTTTTTAGGGTAATGCACATAATGCCAAATTGCATACTTGGAAAAGCTGCACCAACTTATGGTTTTATTACTTAAAAAAAAAGGTTTTATTTATTTATTTGAGAGAGAGAGAGAGTGCATGTGTGTTGGGGGAGGGGGGAGAGCATGCACAGACGGGGCTCAGAGGGAGAAGCAGACTCCTTGCTGGGCAGGTAGCTTGATCTGGGGCTCAACCTGAGGACCTGGGATCATGACCTGAGCTGAAGGTAGACCCTTAACCAGCTAAGCCAGCCAGGCACCCCTATGGTTTTATTACTATAAGAGTTTTCATTATAGTAAAGTTATAATACCTCACCAACATGGGTATTATGATTGGGTTTTTAACTTTTTGGTTTGAGGTTAAAAAAACCCTCTTACCTACTTTTAACTAGTGCTTATTTAATTACAAAAAAACACTGACCTTTTCATATATATTTATCAAAAATTTGCTTATTTACTGAATTAGCTATTCTAAACCTTTATCCATTTCCTTGGTGCTTTTAACCTTTTCTAAGGCATGTGAAAGCCCTTTGTGTATTAAAGCCAATAACCATTTGTCTTACATATGCCACAATATTTTGAGATTTTTTAAAGTTATTTTCACATATTTAATCTGTACGTTTCTCTATAATCTTTCTTTTATGGTTTTTGTTTTTGGTGCTGTGGACCAAACACTTTCAAAAGGTCTTATCTAAACTTCACATTTATCTCTTTCTAAAACTTTGCCATTTTATTTTTTTATATTTAAAATTTTATCCACTTGGAATTTATAAATCTGTATTTGTTTATGGAAGTATAGTTGACACACAATATTACATTAATTTCAGGTGTACAACATAGTGATTTGACAGCCCCACCCGTTATGTTTCGCTCACCACAAGTGTAGCTCCTGGCCGTCAGTACATTGACCACGTGTCCTATTGTGTACCTTTCATACCCGTGATCTTATTTTGATGTGTGGTACATTTTTTTTAAAGATTTTATTTAGTTATTGGACAGACAGAGATCACAAGTAGGCAGAGAGGCAGGCAGAGAGAGAGGAAGGGAAGCAGGCTCCCTGCCGAGCAGAGAGCCGGACGTGGGGCTGGATCCCAGGACCCCGGGACCACGACCGGAGCTGAAGGCAGAGGCCCCAACCCACTGAGCCACCCAAGTGCCCCTGTGTGGTACATTCTTAAGTGTAACCCGTGTGTGTGTGTGTGAACATGTGCACGTGGGTGTGCCCACACATACACATGGCTAGGGTGTGGAACTAGCAACATTTATTGAACACTTTCATGGGTAAATAAAATCATTCTAAGCAGAGAGACAGCATAGGGGGTCGAATCATGCAAAATACAATAAGAAAACATAGAATAAGTAGGGAGTATGCAAAAATAAATGTAGGGCTACTCATGTGAATCTGTCCATTCTTATAAGTTGATTGTCAGAAAACCAAGGGGAAGGGATGAGATGGTAAAAAGTCTTGGATGACTAGGAAGCATAGATAAATGTGGCTGATGGCTTTCTTCTCTAGGAATCTGGGATGGTTAAGGTACAAGAATGGGAGGGGAGCAGGTTGACAGCACTTGACTCTTGAAGCTCCTGCTGCCTGGCCCTGAACGTCTTCCCTAGTGCTGAAACTGAACATTTGTGTCTCCTTCTTATGTTTGTAAGCCCTCTGAGAGACACTACGGCCATATGAGCGCCCATCTCACTGCTTCCAGAGCCACGTCAAGAGCTCCTGGGAATGTTTCAGAGCCTGGGATTTCCATCTTTCCTGAGTATGGCAAGGAGGACCTCCTCCTTCCCTCCTGACTGCGGGCCTCACTCTCTGTGGGTGCCACTCCATTTTCTCAAACACCAAGGGAAGCTGCAAGGACCTTGTGTTGTGGTGGTCTCTTGCTGGAGTTCAAGCCTTCAGGGATGATCTAGATTATTTCTTGGGGAGGATTAGATATTTTTAAAAAGCTGATTCAGGGACATCTGGGTGGCTTGTTGGTTAGGCGTCTGACTCTTGGTTTCAGCTCAGGTCATGATCTCAGGGTTGTGAGATAGAGCCCCAGGCAGGGTTCTGTTCAGTGAGGTCTGCTTGATGATTCTCTCTCTCCCTTTCCCTCTGCCTCTTCCCCTGCTTGCTCACTCTCTCAAATAAATAAATAAATCTTTTTTAAAAATGCTGGTTTTACCTGTTTCAAAGAGGATAGTCTTGAAATTGTGCCATGCTTCATATTCATGGAGAACTAGCACAGCTTAGTTGATGAGAAGGTTCTGAAGTCATTCGAATCAGGTTGGGTTCAAGTCCCACCTCTGCTACATCTTTGCTATGTGACCTGGAGCTGGTGATTTAAATCCTCTAAGCCTCCATTTCCTCATTTATTCAATGACAACACTGATAGGATCTCCCTGGGGCAAACAGTACTCTGCCAAGAGCTTCCTCCAAATATCTTCAGCTAAGAGAATCAGATTTTGCTCAGGTTTTGAGGACTGAGGTACTCTAGGGAAGGTGGGATCTTCCCCCAGTGTCAGGGGATGAAACTCAATAGGTCTAAGTCAATTTTAACAATCCCATTATCCTTCACCCGGCATTGGTTAAGAGGGGAACACATGATTACATTCTGCCTGACGGGGCCTTGAAGAAGTCTGTCTGGGTTTATGGGAAAAAAAAAATTCCCTTTTGATAAAGAAATGAGATGTGTCTAGAAAAAGCTCTCTTCTTCTTTCTTAATTTTGAAGGTGTCATCTGAAGGCTGGGGCTACAGCAGCCATCTTGGAAGCAGGACGGGAAAGCCAAGAACTGCACAGAAAAATAGATTCAAGAGCTTGATGTTATTTTACAAGTGAATTATTAACCTTGCACCTGCCTCATTCAGTATTTTGTTTTCCCAAGGTAATAAAAAGCCTATGTGTCTGAAAGTCCTCAGTAGATATGAACCAGTATTATATCATTATATCATATTACTATAATTAATACAATGCGCCGAATCTGTAGTAACTATCAGGCTCTATCCTCAATGTTCAAGGATACCAGGGACTCAGATAGGAGAGAGAAGATGGCGAGGTGGATGGATAGACCTACACAAAACTATTTGCAATGTAGGCAATTACAATTTCCAGACAAGGCCATTGCTTAGTTGAGGACACCATCCCATCATTAAGTATCAAAGAGCAAAGATGAAACAATGAAGTTGTAAAGTGACTTATTTTGGTTTAATTCATGGTCCAGGACAGAGCCAATGCCACCACTGGAACCCACTGGAAAAGAAAGAGTTAACAACAGCAGAGTGAAATAAAATGTAACACTGAGTTCAAGATTAACATCTGTTAATGATGTTTAATCTGACAACTTACCCAGTTTTTCAGAAATAATTTTTTCAAGATTCTTGACTATTCAGCCATTATAGGATCAAAAAGTAAAGATTAGGCATCACTCCCTTTTCCAAAAATACTTTTAGTGTATTTTTCTTTAAAAAAATTTTATTGGGGCACCTGGGTGGCTCAGTGGGTTGAGCCTCTGCCTTCGGCTCAGGTCATGATCTCAGGGTTCTGGGATTGAGCCCCGCATCGGACTTTCTGCTCAGTGGGGAGCCTGCTTTCCCCCTCTCTCTCTGCCTGCTCCTCTGCCTACTTGTGATCTCTCACTGTCAAATAAATAAATAAAATCTTTTTAAAAAATCTATTTATTTAACACACACAGAGAGAGAGAGTATGCACAAGCAAGGGGAGTGGCAGTGGGAGAGGGAGAAGCAGGCTCCTCGCTGGGGCTCAATCCCAGGACCCTGGGATCATGACCTGAGCCTAAAGCTGTTGCTTAACCCTCTAAGCCACCCAGGCACTATGAGCGATCCACAAACTTCCATAGAAAATTGGCTCTTGGTGATGGGGTCAGAGGAACTTATTAATTTCTAAATTATTTTGAGACAGGACACATTTGGAAATATTGCTATTCAAATTCTTTAAAAGGGGAAGAAAATAAGATGAAAAGCAAAATAACTTTTCAAAAGAAATCTCGGTAGGCATATTTTAATAGCTGTGAGAGCTAAGTGCGTGGTTCAGCATTAGTTGTAGAAGCCAGTGACTGGGGTCTTTCCACAGACACTCCAGTCCATCTCTGACTCCTTCCTGAAGAGAGGCTACAAAATAACTCATATTTGTTTACTTAACACTTGACCTTGTTCTTTCTCACTGCCTTGCGCAGATTTACCGTATTTCTCCACGTAGATCACCAATTCATGTCTTGCCAGTGTCGTTAATTTTTCCTACTTGGATTACTGTTGCCAGCTTCCTGTCTACAGCAGGCTTCTTAGCACATCCTTGCCTACTGCAGATGACCACAGTTCTTTTGTGCCCACCTACTACTTCAGTGAATTCATTTTGACGTTAAGATTTGTCAATGGTTTTCTCTGAGTAATGGGTCCATATCTTCCCAGGGCAGCCCAGGTACCATTATTGGGGGTGGGGGTGGTTTAATGAATTCTACAGGACAACTTACCCATTCAGATCACAGCTCCTGTCTTCAAGGTTAAAGAGACTGATGAGATGCTTCTCGTTAATTTTGCAATTGAATTTTTTTTCTTTCCACCTTTTTCTACTAAACCCTCACAGAGACCATGGATGAGTTTTAATTAGGATTCGTTGATTTACGTTTCTGAAAAATGGTTCTGTTTACTTTGAAGAGATTGTATAGGACACAGTGACCCTGGAAACAAGGGGGGCTGTTGGTAAGCAGTGAGTGTAAGAATTGTGATTTAGAAAAGAGATGTGGATGGAGCAGAGATGGAGTTTGGAGAGGTTGTTGATGGATTAGATGCAAGTGTATCACAGCGAGGAAAGGAAGCTTGAGGACATGGATCTATAGATATGTCATGTAATGACATGGGAACCCTTACAGAGAAAACACAGGATCTCTTTTCCTGCCCCAAAGACTAGGTTAAGATGTTAATCAAACTAAAACATGAAAAGGAGGAAGATCAGCTTAAAACAGGCTCATGTGAAAAATAGAACAGGTATTTGTTGATCACAATCAAGATAGCCTGGGCAATGCATTAAAAAATAAATATTTTTAAAATATGTAAATAAATAAATCCCTCAAACACTGGTAGCTCCTTAAGAGGACTTGGTGGAGAGACATTTAACGCAGACATTAAGACACTTGGGGATGGAGCACAACTCTCTTCTTCAAATACCTACAGGTGTATTTTTCCATCTTACTCTAGAGGTGGCTGGAAGATTCCATGTAAGTGGAGAAAGAAAACTTCTACTTCCAACTAGAATGTTGTCTCCCAAAGTACAGTGAGCTTAGCATACTCTAAATAATTCAGACAGCAGCTGGGCCATGATTTGTTAGCAATATTATGAGTGCATTTCGGCAGTGAGCAGCATAGATGACCTATGAGTATTTCCAATTTGAGGATTCTTGGAGTCATTTATTTATTGTTGTCTCTATTAACATGTTTAGCATCTTTGGATTTGAAACTATGAAGCTAGGGGAGGTCGAAGATGAAAAAGAATGGTGACACACATCTTTCCTTCTAACTTTGTTATCTTTTGTTCTCAAAATTGCAATTAGCTCACTTCAATGACTGGGAGTTTGCTCATCCAACATCTTCATATATGTCTGTTAGAGATCTTGAAGGGCAGTAAGACTGAACTGCTCATTCACCTTACTTAGTCCTATACGGACATTGATGGTGTCTGTGCAAAGTATCCTTTCATATATTTTTAACATCTGCAACATTGGACAAAGAATACTGTATGAGATGGAGACACCATTTTCTTTTTCTTTTCTTTCCTTTTAATTAGAAAGTCTACTTCTTTGGGCCTCTTTTAAAATATTTTTAAAAGATTTTATTTATTTATTTGACAGAGAGAGAGAGCACAAGTAGGCAGAGCAACAAGCAGAAGGAGAGGGAGAAGCAGGCTCTCTGCTGAGCAGGAATCCGATGTGGAGCTTGATCCTAGGACCCTGAGATCACAACTTGAGCTGAAGGCAGCTGTTTAACTGGCTGAGCCACCCAGGCATCCCTTGGCCTCTTTTTTAAAATCCCACAAATCTATAGCAATTGCCTTAAGTTAGAAGAGCTCAATTGTTCCATCACATATCAATCATATCAATGCCTGAGGTCCATCTTTTTATATTCTTTCCTCCTTATCTCCTGTCTTGGAGAAGGAAGCATCCTACCTTTCTCCAAGTCTACGTGCACCACCTGAATTTTAATTTTTTTCCCAGCTTCCTGTAGTATTATTCCCTTGATTCCTTGCCTTCTTTCCTCCCATCACTGACTTTTAACTGGCTTCTTTACTTCTTTGTGGCAAGAGACCAGCTTTCACTGACATGTTTAGAGTAAAAACCAAATATCTTCCCTCAACTCAGCTCTTCCCTGGAGAGTCCTCTCACATACCTCATGCCAATGTCCCACTTTTCCCTCAGATTACATATGCTCAAAGTTTATCTCCTTAATTCCTCCTTCCCTTTTGATCTTCCTGGGAGGCATCACTCTGGCCATCTGACTTGCATTGCCATCGTTAATCCAAGTCCCAATTAAGTAACTCATGCACCATTACAAAGCTTTCTTTTTACTCTGGTTAGTGGCCAACTTCTGACTGTTCTGATCTGTTCTACACACATTTGTCAGATTAATTACCCACCCCTCCCCAAATACCTCTGATTCCATCATTCTCCTGACCAGAACCCAGTCTCCCCAAGAGACTATTATAAAAAATGTATAAGCAACATGGCTGCCTTTGAAGATTTGACCCTCTTCTCCAGGCTCTTCTTTAACCACTATCCAAAATGAAATCAATATGGCAGCCATTCCCAAAAGACACGTTCATACTTAGTCTTCTTTCATTCCTTTAACTTAAACTACTCTCTCCTCACTCACATTCCTTTGTCCAAGTCATGCTTACCTTAAGCCTTTTTCTGAAAAGCTGTAGCCTCTCTGACTACCCATGTCATTTTGCTTGTACTCAGACGTGTTGCCTGTTGTCTATGCTTCACGATACTTCACAGGCAAGAATGATGTCTATTCATCTGAAACACTTCAAGCTCCCAGGACAGGACAATGCAATTAGTTGATCAACCAAACACCTGCTGGATGAAGAAGAGCTATGTCCTGTCTTTGTTTAATACAACTGGTTTATAAAACTGGGGCATATTTAGATTCTTTAAACTTGTTTCTGTTTGGTATACAGTCTCTGATTTTTGAATCTGAGAGATTTGTATACTCTTCTTTCTTCCTGCTCTGTGAGTTGTTTTTATTGGTGGTATCATGGTTGTTATTCTGTAGGAGTGCTTATAATCTCATGATATTTGGTGAAGGAGAACATTTTCATTGTGACTTCCCAGGATTTTCAGATATTATCTTGAGTGCTTTTGTCATTATTAATGCTTGTTACAACTTTTATTTCCCTAAATGCCAGGGTTTATTTCCTTTTGTCTTTAAGCCTGGAATCCTGCTGTGAGGTTCTTCATTACTTAGAGCCATAAATATGTGGACTTCTACCTCTGGGTTTTAAAATTTAAGAGGAAAGTCAAAACTGTGGTTCTTATACTTCCCCAATAATGTAATGACAGTTGGATTTTTAATGTTAACTAGACGAAGCCAAAAGAATGTTTGGAAATTTTTTCAAAATGGTTAAGCCCCAGACAACAAAGCTCCAGACTTCTATTTTCAACAAATCTGGATTATTTTGATAGTAAATATTTCATTTTCCCTCCAACTGGATTAACCCTGTTTGGCATCTCCTATCAATTTGCAGCTTTGCCTTCCTTGAAGGTGATTTCTAAGGCTTTAAACAAACACTGTAACCATGCTTCTAGTTAACTCTTCTACACCACTGAGAAGAAATTTGTAAATAAATGTTGTTTCTCTTTAAAACGTGAGAAACGATAAGATCACATTTTTATTGCAACAGCAAAACAAGTTAGATAGCACAATAAGAATCATCTAAGTAGTGTGGGCTCTTATGCATGGTGGGCTCACGATAATATTTGTTAAATTCAGTCACTCGACAAATACTAATTCCGCCAGTCACAATGTTCAGTAAGACTCCTTCCTTCCTTCTATCCTGTGGATTTCACTGTTCACTGGGTGGAGACAGGGAAATAAGGGATCATTTATAAAAGACTCTTCAGTAGAGCTTATAAATACATAATGAAGGACATGCCCAACTTTGCTACCAACTTCATAGAGAAGTAGAAAAAGGAAATGAATTTTATTTTATTTTTTTAAAAGATTTTATTTATTTGACAGAGAGATCACAAGTAGGAGGAGAGAGGGGGTGAAGCAAGCTCCCTGCTGAGCAGAAAGCCCAATGCGGGGTTCGATCCCAGGACCCTGAGATCATAACCCGAGCCAAAGGCAGAGGCTTAACCCACTGAGCCATCCAGGCGCCCCAAGGAAATGAATTTTAAATGATAAATAGGAATTTTTAACAAGTTGGAAAGGGTAGCAAGAAAAAGGTAGTATTGGAAAGAGTAGACCACATACCAAAGTATAAAGTTGTGAAAATAAGGCACTTTTAAAAAATTAATTCAATCAAATTACACATCAGCTTGCAAACCATGATTAAGAGCCTTGAATATTTATATAATTTCTTTTTAGAGGAATAGGAGTTTGCAGATGAGACAGAAGAGGAGTGGCCTGACAGAGGGAAACAAAGAGGGTGAGCAGCTGTGGGAATCCAGAGAAGCCAGGGCTTCGGTTTAGAGAAATGCAACTGGTTTCCTAAGGTGCAAAACTGGTGTGCATACAAGACAGTGATTGTGGAAGGCTAGAGTCAGCTTCTGTGTCAGTCTTGAAAGATATATTCAGGTATTTTAGACTTTAGAGTCTACTATCACAGGTTCTTAGCCAGGGTGGACACTATCTGTGGAGCCCTTAAACAATGCCCTCTGATTCAGATTTAGTAGCTCCAGCATAGGGCATCTGCGTTTCCAAAACTCCCCAGAAAGACGTGCTGCATTTCCAAAACTCCCCAGAAAGACGTGTGTCAGATCTCCCAAGCTAGGACCTAGAGGGGTGCCAAGAAGTCATTGTGTGCACCCTGCAAGAAAGTACCATGGTTTTGTTCCAGGAAGATTATTTTTCACTAAAGAGCACTGATTCTCAACCCTGGCTGCACTGTAGAAACTTCTGGAGACGTTTTCAACACCCTGAAACGCAAGACCTATCCCAGACTAAGTCAGAACCTCCTTTGAGCAAGCCTCAATGTCTGTATATTTTAAAAGCTCCTCAGGTGATTTTAGTGATGAGAACCATAGAAGAGAGTTGACACATGAAGCGGAGAAACCTGTTAGGGTTGGTCATTGATAGGAAAGCATAAGTGCCCTAATCAATTTAAGCCTGTGAAGTTACTGTTCAAGAATTACTCACTACATTTATAAACATGTAAGATACGATTTTGCTGGGGGACTTCTACTAAGGGTAAATCCTGTTGCATCTTAAAATTTCTTAGATAGTAACATCTATGTTTTGTGTCTATTAATCCCACTTTATCATGTAAATATATGGTGGTCTCCTCCCCTGCATGACAACTAGAGAAAGTTAGAAAGAATCTGAGATAAATTCTAAGGATCCTGACAAATGGAAATGTAAAGCCACAATAAAATAGTAGATTTCTCTTTAGGTCAAAGTTAGAAAATCTGGAGTTGGGGAATTCATGTGGAAGAACTAGCATTTGCTATGCACCCACAATATTCCAGCCAGTAAAGATGGAATAAAAAAACAGGGAATCAAAAAACAAAAGTGTGTGATCAGGGACACATAGTAAGTTTCCTTCATAGGACTTCTCACTTATTTCTCTGAATGGCTGACATACAGGTAATCTCTCTTCTACCCTATTTCCAATCCCTAATTCTTTTGTTGGAAGAGACAGGATTATCAAAATGAGACTGGAGCTTCCCAAGAAAATGCATGATGTGCCAAGTGGACTTCATCTTGTCCATTGCTCTCATGTTGAACCAGCTTCAGGAGCTGCTGAAACCAGGGGGCCAAGAGAATAATCATCTGTCAAGATTTCTTTTTTTCTTCTGCTGCTTTTGGGTAGGAGCAGAGTCAAAGAACTCAGCATGTCCTGGAGAAATAAGCAGTGGTGCAACTTGGAGCATGGGGGACACCAGAGTAGGCAGTAGGAGTTAGTGTCCTAATTTTACTAAGGGATCTCACAGTGGGTTTCTCACCAATACAATCATTTTCTTCCAAGTGATGTTGCTCCAGTGAATGCACAGAAATCTCTGGCCTTCCAGGAGGAATCCTACAGTTCTCACTGGACAGTGCCATAGACTGTGTTTCCAATGATGGCTGCAATGCCTTTTAAAATATTTAGGTACATCCTTTTTAAAATGTAAATTAAACTATTTATTTTGATATAATCGTAGATTATATCGTAGATTCACATGCACTTGTAGGAAATATTATAGAAAGATCCAGGTAACAATTACAGTTTAATCCTGTACAGAAAGATCCTGTAACAATTACAGGCTAATGTCTTGCAAAAGTATGCTATAATATCATCGAGTATTGACCTTGATAGTAAAGATACTGCAGAGTTCTCTCATGACAAGGATCCTGTGTTACTTCTGTATAAACACACCAAATATCCTCACCATACCCTTGACTCTGACTCTAGCAGTCATTAATCTGTTCATCTTGTTCATAGTTTTGTCATTTCAGGAATTTTTTTGTAAATAGAATCATAGTATGTTGCCTTTGGAATTCATATTGTAAATCCTAGCCCCCAAAAGTGATGGTATTAGGAGGTGGGGCCCTTGGGAACTGATTAGGTCATAAGGGCAGAGCTTTCCTGAATGGGATTAGTGTTGTCTTAAAAGAAGCTCCACAGCGCTCAGGAGTCCTGTCCATCATATGAGGACAAAAGAAGTTTGTGTTCCAGAAGAAAGCCTTCACCTGAGCTTCCTAGCACCCTGAGATTAAATTTCTAGCCTCCAGAACTGTGAGAAATAAATTTTTATCACTTATAAGCTACTCAGTCTGTGATAGTCTGTTTTACAACCCAAACAGACTAAGACATATCTCTCTTTCTTGCTAAGTAGTATCCCATTTTATGGATGTACCACAGCTTGTTTAATCATTCATCTCTTAAATGACCTATAAATACACCTGCTATGAATATTTGTATACAGGTTTTGTGTGACCATCAATGTTCATTTTTTCTGGAATAAATGCCCAAATATATAGTTGTTCAGTTGTATGGTAATTCAACTGTATAATTTTTTTTGTTTGTTTGTTTTTAAAACCTATGCCTCATGTCTTCTTTTATTAGAGAAATTTTATACATACAAATCCACCAAAGTGAACCACCTATCAACCACAGGTTTTTATTTTTTATTTATTTTTTATTTTTTTTTTAATTTTATTTTTTATAAACATATATATATATTTTTTTTTTCCCCCAGGGGTACAGGTCTGTGAATCTCCACGTTTACAAACTTCACAGCACTCACCATAGCACATACCCTACCCAATGTCCATAACCACCCCCCCCAACCCCCCTCTGCCCAGCAACCCTCAGTTTGTTTTGTGAGATTAAGAGTCACTTATGGTTTGTCTCCGTATTTTATTTTTTAAATTTTATTTATTTATTTGACAGAGAGATCACAAGTAGGCAGAGAGGCAGACAAAGAAAGAGGGGGAAGCAGGCTCCCTACTGAGCAGAGATCCCGATGCGGGGCTCGATCCCAGGACCCTGAGATCATGACCTGAGCTGAAGGCAGCGGCTTAACCCACTGAGCCACCAAGGCGCCCCTCAACTGTATAGTTTTATAAGAAGCTACTAAAATGATAGCCAGAGTGGGTTCACCATTTTCTATTTTCACCAGCATTATGAGTGGTCTGGTTTCTCTGTGACCTTGTCAGTATTTGGTACATCAGTAGTTTTTATTTTAGCCAGTTTATAGTTTTAATTCTCATTTTGCTAATAGATAATAAGGTTGAACTTACTTTTATGTGCTTATTTGCCATCTATACATCCTTTTTTTTTTTTTTGGTGTTATATCTGTTCATACCCTTTGTTCATTTCCTAATTGGATACTTTATTATTGCGTTGTAAGACTTCTTTATATATTTTAGACACTAGTCCATTATCAGATACATGGTTTGCATTGTAAGAGTTCTTTTTATATTCTAGATACTAGTCCCTTATCAGATACATGGTTTACAAATATTTTCTCCAGTAAATTGCCTTTTCATCTTCTTCACAGGGTCTTTTACAAACATTTCTAATTTTGATAAGGTCCAATATATCATTTTTAAAATCATATTCTTGGTGTCAAGTCTAGGAACTCTTTGCCCAGTCTTACAGTCCCCAAATTGTCATCGTCTTCTTCTTTTTTTTTTAATTGACATATGGTGTATTATTTGTTTCAGGGTACAGGTCTGTGAATCATCAGTTTTACACAATTCACAACACTCACCATAGCACATACCCTCCCCAATACCCTCCAATGTCCATAACCCAGCTACCCTACCCCCCTACCCCCCAGCAACCCTCAGTTTGTTTCCTGAGATTAAGAGTTTCTTATGATCCCTGGTCACTTCTTGTCTCATTTTTTCCCTCCCTACTCCCCATGCCTCTCAAATTCTTCATATCAGAGAGATCATATGATAATTGTCTTTCTCTGATTGACCTATTTCGCTTAACATAATACCCTCTAGTTTCATCCACATCATTGCAAATGGCAAGATTTCATGGTTTCTTTATAGCTGCATAACATTCCGTTGCATATATATATATACCACATCTCCTTTATCCATTCGTCTGTTGATGGACATTTAGGTTCTTTCCATAGTTTGGCTATTGTGGACATTGCTGCTATAAACATTTGGGTGCATGTGCCCCTTTGGATCACTACGTTTGTTTCTTTAGGGTAAATACACAGTAGTGCAATTGCTGGTCATAGTGTAGCTCTATTTTCAACTCTTTGAGGAACCTCCATACTGTTTTCCAGAGTGGTAGCACCAGCTTGAATTCCCACCAGCAGTGTAGGAGGGTTTCCCTTTCTCCACATCCTCGCCAACATCTGTCTTTTCCTGACCAGTTAATTTTAGCCATTCTGACTAGTGTGAGATGGTATCTCATTGTGGTTTTGATTTGTATTTCCCTGATGCTGAGAGATGTTGAGCCCTTTTTCATGTGTCTGTTGGCCATTTGGATGTCTTCTTTACAGAAATGTCTGTTCATGTCTTCTGCCCATTTCTTGATTGGATTATTTGTTCTTTGGGTGTTGAGTTTGATGAGTTCTTTATAGATTTTGGATACTAGCCCTTTATCTGATAGTCATTTGAAAATATCCTCTCTCATTCTTTCAGTTGTCTTTTGGTTTTGTTGGCTATTTCCTTTGCTGTGCAAAAGTTTTTGATTTTGATGAAGTCCCAATAGTTGATTTTTGCCCTTGCTTCCCTTGCCTTTGGTGATGTGTCTAGGAAGAAGTTGCTGTGGCTGAGGTCAAAGAGGTTGCTGCCTGTGTTCTCCTCAAAGATTTTCATGGATTCCTTTCTCACATTGAGGTCTTTCAGCCATTTTGAGTCTATTTTTGTGTGTGGTGTAAGGAGATGGTCCAGTTTCATTCTTCTGCATGTGGCTGTCCAATTTTCCCAATATCACTTGTTGAAGAGACTGTCTTTTTTCCATTGGACATTCTTTCCTGCTTTATAGAAGATTAGTTGACCATAGAGTGAAGGGTCCATTTCTGTGCACCCTATTCTGTTCCATTGATCTATGTGTCTGTTTTTTTGTGCCAGTACCATACTGTCTTGATGATGACAGCTTCGTAATAGAGCTTGAAGTCTGGAATTGTGATACCACCAAATTCTTCTTTAATTTCTTGGTTGACCCATTCATTCTTTAGTAGGATGCTTTTTAGCCTCCATGTATGTGAGTTCTTTCCAACTTTCCTCTTGTGGTTGAGTTCTAGTTTTAAAACACTGTGGTCTAAAAATGTGCAGGGGATTATCCCAGTCTTTTGGTATCAGTTGAGACCTGATTTGTGACCCAGGATGTGATTTATTCTGGAGATGTTCCATGTGCACTAGAGAAGAACGTGTATTCTGCTGCTTTGGGATGGAATATTCTGAAAATATCAGCGATGTCCATCTAGTCCAGAGTGTCATTTAAAGCCTTTATTTCCTTGTTGATCTTTTGCTTAGATGATCTGTCCATTTCAGTGAGGGCGGGGAGTTAAAGTCCCCTACTACTATTGCATTATTGTTGATGTGTTTCTTTGATTTTGTTATTAGTTGGTTTATATAATTGGCTACTCCCATGGTAGGGTCATAGATATTAAAAATTATTAGATCTTCTTGTTGGAAGACCCTTTAAATATGATATAGTGTCCTTCCTCCTCTCTTATTATAGTCTTTAGCTTAAAATCTAATTTATCTGATATAAGGATTGCCACCCCAGCTTTCTTTTGATGTTCATTAGCATGGTAAATTTTTTCCCACCCCCTCACTTTCAATCTGGAGGTGTGCTTGGGTCTAAAATGAATTTCTTGCAGACAGTATATCAATGGGTATTGTTTTTTTATCCATTCTGATGCCCTGTGTCTTTTGACTGGGGCATTTAGTCCATTTACATTCAGGGTAACTATTGAAAGGTATGAACTTAGTGCCATTATATTGCCAGTAAGGTGACCATTACTGTATATTGTCTCTGTTCCTTTCTGGTCTGTTACTTCTAGGCTCTCTCTTTGTTTAGAGGACCCCTTCCAATATTTCCTATGGGACTGGTTTGGTGTCTGCAAATTCTTTTAGTTTTTGTTTGTCCTGGAAGCTTTTATCCCTCTATTTTCAATGGCAGCCTAACTGGATATAGTATTACAGGCTGCATATTTTTCTCATTTAGTGCTCTGAATATATCATGCCAGTCCTTCCTGGCCTGCCAGGTCTCAGTGGATAGGTCTGCTGCCAATCTAATATTTCTACCATTGTAGCTTATAGACATCTTGTCCTGAGCAGCTTTCAGGATTTTTTCTTTGTCACTAAGACATAAGTTTACTATTGGATGACAGGGTGTTGACCTATTTGATTTTGAGGGGGTTCTCTGTGCCTCCTGGATTTTGATGCTTATTCCCTTCACCAAATTAGGGAAATTCTCCACTATAATTTTCTCCAATATACCTTCTGCCCCCTCTCTCTTTCTTCTTCTTCTTTGATCCCAATTATTCTAATATGTTTCATCTTATAGTATCATGTATCTCTCAAATTCTTCCCTCATGGTCCAGTAGTTGTTAATCTCTCCTTTTCTCAGCTACTTTATTCTCCATCATTTGGTCTTCTATATCACTAATTCTCTCTCCTGCCTCATTTATCCTAGCAATAGGAGCCTCCTTTTTTAAATTGCACCTTATTAATAGCTTTTTAAATTTCAACTTTGATAGATTTTTAGGTTTTTTTTTAATTTCTCCAGGAAGGGATTCTATTTCTCCAGAAAGGTATTCTGTAGTAGAGATCATGATTTTTTTAAGCCCAACTAGCACCTTGATAATCATCATTCTGAACTCTAGTTCTGACATCTTACTAATGTCCATATTGATTAGGTCCCTAGCCATAGGTACTGCCTCTTGTTCTTTTTTTTTTTTTTTTTGAGGTGAATTTTTCTGTCTTGTCATTTTATCCAGATAAGAATAGATGAATGAGAGAACAAAATACTGAAAGGTTAGCAATGATCCCAGAAAAATATACACTAACCAAATCAGAAGACACCCAAAACCAGGGGTAAGAAGGAAGAAGGGAAAAAAAAAGATAGATCTATCTATCTTTTAAAATATATATATTAAAATTATATATATATATATGTATATATATATACATATATATATATATATATATACCAGTGTATATACACTGGTGAATAGAACAGGGTCACACGCTTGATTTTGGGTGTACTTTGGTCTGTTAGAAGAAACTGCCTCCCAAAATTTTAAAGAAACAAAAACATATATATATATATATATATATATATATATATATATATATGCATAAACACGATGAAAGGCTGGAATATGACTGTAAAGATAAAAGTTTTAAAAGATTCTAAAAAAGGAATTGATAAGAAGTTGGTAAAAAATAAAAAGAGAGAATGTGATCAGACAGAATGCTAGGACAAAGCCATGCACTAGATTTAGGGTATATTTTGATCTGATAGAAGAAAATGTACCCCAAATTTTAAAGAAAGAAAAACCTATATGTATACAAAAAATTAGGTTAAAAATAATGAAGGGATAGAATATGACTATAACAATGAAAATTTTTAAAAAATTTTTAAAAAGGTATTGATAAGATTAAATTGTTTAAAAAGGTTAAATAGGAAAGAAGAAAAATTTAAAAATATAGAGTAAGAAAAAATAAAATAAAATAAATTAAGTTTGAAAGACTAAAGAACCATGGGGGAAAAAAAATCCATGAATTCTATGTGTTGCTTTCCCCTGTAGAATTCTGCAGTTCTCACTGATGGGTGAACTTGGTCTTGTCTGGATGTTCTTGCTGATCTTTTGCGGGGGGGGGGGGGGGGGGCTGTTGCAGTGATTCTCAAATGTCTTTGCTGACGGTGGAATTGTGCTGCCCTTGCCAGGAGCTGGGCTAAGTAATCTGCTAGGGTCCGCTCTCTGAGCTTTTGTTCCCTCAACACTTTCCATACAGCTTTGGAGGAGGAGAATGAAGATGGCGGCCGCCCAATCTCTGGCCCATAGGAGCTGAGAGCTTGGGGCCGCTCTCCTCAGTGGTCCTCAGAGAAAAGCAGTCAAACACTTCTGTCTCCCTGGTCTCTGGCTGCACTCCAAGCTCACCTGGCCTGTGAATGAGTGTTTCTAACTCTGGTGCATGGCCCCACTTGGAGTCTCTAAACCCAGCAGATTCCTGCAGCATGCTCCTGTGCTGCTCCTCCCTGGTGAGTCTCCCTGGATCTGCCACTTGTGGGATCCCTGCTCAAAGAGCAGTGGCCCAACTGTGCCTTGGATCACGGTTCAAGGTAACCCTGAGCTGAGAGCTCACTCCTTGACTCTGTCTCTGCAGCCAGTTTCCCTGCTCTGATACCTGGAAGCTCTGCCACACTCAGACACCCCTCGTCTTTCTCTGACTCTGAGGGTCCTGAGACCACACTGTCCCTGTGTGGACTCCACCCCCAGCTTAGCCTCTGGAGTGATGTCCCTCAGTGGAGCAGACTTCTAAATGTTCCAATTCTGTGCTCTGCTGCTCTACTACTTGCTGGGAGCTGAACCCTCCCCCTGTGGTCTCTCTTCCTTGCTATGTTTACTGTGAGCCTTCAATCTATGAACCCAGCCTGTCTTTCCATTCATTTAGGTCTTATTTGATCACTTTCATCAGGACTTTGTAATTTTCAGCATACAGACCCTGTATATGTCTTAGGAAGTTTATACCTATGTATTTCATTTCTTCTGGTGTGATGGTAAATTGTATTGTTTTAAATTCTGGTTTTGGTATACTCATTGCCACTATATAGAAAATGTAATTACTTTTTGTATGTTGAAGTTGTAGCCTGTGACTTCATCAAACTTAAGAGTTCAAAGAGATTTTTATGGAGTTCTTGGATTTTTAAGGAAATCATGTCATCTTCAAATAAGGACAGTATTGTTTCTTACTTTACAATCACATTACTTTCATTTATTTTTCTTGCTTTATTAAAGTGGCTAGAATTTGCAATTCTTGTTGAATGAGTGATGAGAAATGATATTCTTGTTTGTTTCTGGTTTTAAGGGGATAGCATTTACTATTAGGTATATTGTTAGCTGTAGATTTTTTTGTAGCTGTTGTTTATCAGATTGAGGTATTCCCTGTAGCATCCTTAATTCTATGAAAGTTTTTTATCATGAATGGGTGTTGGATTTTGTCGTATGCTTTTGCTGCATCACTTGATATGATCATATGCTATTTCCTTTTCTAGACTGTTGATATGGCAAATTATATGAATTGATTTCAAATGTTGAGCCAATCTTACATACCTGGAGTAAATCCTACTGAATCAGGGTGTAAAATTGGTTTTCTACCATGTTGCATTTTACTTGCTAATATTTTGTTGATTTTTTTCATGTAAGCCTATGAATACATTTTAGGCTTTTTGTTTTGTTTTGTTTTGTTTTTGCTGGCCTTTCTAGTTAGGGTATCAAAATAATACTGACCTCATAAAATGAGGAGGAAATTGCTCTCTCTGTTTTTGGGGAAAAATTGTGTAAAATTATATTAATTATTCTTTAAATGTTTGTTAGAATTCCCCAGTGAAACTAACTGGGCTTAGAGATTGTTTTCTGGGAGATTTTAAGTTATAAGTTCAATTTCCTTAGTAGTTATGTAACTATTCAGATTACCTTATTCACCCTTGTTGAGTTTTGGCTTTTTGTGTTTCTTGAGGAATTGGTTTATTTCTTGTGGTTATCAAGGTTGTAAACATAAAGTTATTCATATTCTTTAATAATTCCTTTAACATCTGCATGTTCTATAGTGCTATTTCCCATTTAATTTTTAATATTAGTAATTTTTTATTAGTGATTTTTCCCCTTTTTAAAATCTTTGTCAGTCTTATTGGAATTTTATCAACTCCATTTTTTTTTCAAGGAACCAAATACCTGTTTCACTGGTCATCTTTACTGCTTTTCTGTTTTTCACTTTCATAGATTTCTGCTCTTATTTTCTTATGCCCTTCCTTCTGCTTGCTTTGGGTTTACTTGGGTCTTCTTTTTCTAGTTTCCTGTGGTGGGAGCTTGGATTATTGATTGAAAACTTTCCTCTTTTCTACAGTAAGAATTTCCCTTTCAGTACTGCTGTAACTGCATCCCACATATGTTGCTATGTCACATTTCCATTTTCATTCAGTCTTATGTATGGATTTATTTCTTTTGAGATAATTAAGCTTCTGGACCATTTGTTATGGTGAGATTCCCCTTCCTCTTCAGCTCAGCCACTCTTCATCTCTTGGCTTGAACCCCCCAACTGCCAGGTGTCTTTCAGCAGAGAAGAGGAGTTTCAGGCCAGGGACAGGGAAGAACAACATTTTCCTGGCTACTGATTTTAAGCAGGATCTTCACTCATTCCCCTTTGCCTATGCTGCTCTGCTCACCTGGTGTTGTTGATGGGACTCCAGTCCAGTCCTCTGGAGGAATGATCCTACCTAGACTATCTTTTGATGCCAGGCTAGAGTTTGGGCTATGCCAGGCTTATTTTCACTTTTGCTATTGGTGGTGACCCGAGGTCCCTGACATGTTCTCCTTCCTCTTTGCACCTTTGAGAGTTCTCCTTTGGCTGTCTCTTGTGCTATTTCTAGGGATTATAGTTGTACTTTGAAAGGGAAAACCCAGAAATAATGAGTCTGTTCCATCTTGTATGAACAAGAAGTCAAATAGCTTACATAAGGCCTTCATTAATACTTCTTTCTCATGTCCAGTTTGAAGATGTGTCAGTAAAAAGGTCATTTGAACTGTACTGTTATCATGGGCTTATATTATCAGTCGATTATCAGTGAATGTGCTACAATATTCCCTCTATCAAAGGACGTTCAATTGTTGTTTAGAACCACAGAGAATGCTGTGGGATTTTGGGACTAGGATAAAAATCTGCTGCTACCAAAGGAATTTTCTGCTAAAGAGAATGGCAGAGTCCTCTCATCCTAAGTACCCTGGCACCCATAATTGCAGGTCTCACTTTCAAGTTTGAAGGGATGTTCTCCATGAGGCAACATGTCTTAACCACTGCACCATTGTCCTTCACAGCAAAGATCCTGATTTTCAGTGTTGCAGTTTTCAAGTGGTTCAGACATTCAACAGGACAGGGATAAACATTTCATTTGCAAATAATGAAATCACCAAAGAGCCCGGCTTATTCAATGGAATGTCAAATTACAGAACTTGGTTCTTTTGTTTTGAGCATCTCCTAGGTTTGATTGGAACATAGAGTGAATGATTCACACTAATTAAGAATGAGAAAAAGATTACACACCGGGATCTATTTGGTGAAAATATCCTGAGTGATTTTGCTTAATTTTGTACTCTATCAATTTACAAAGCCATGCTTCTAACAGGCTCCAATATGAATAAGATTCTGTGTGAGGCACACTGGTGACTCAACAAAAAACAAAAAACAAAAACCAAAAAACAAAAAACAAGAAAACCCAAAAAACAAACAAACAGACAAAAAAACAGACAAAAATCTCACTTTCAGGCCTAAACTCTAATGAAGAGGTTTTACTAACACATTAAAAAAAAAAAAAAAAACCTATACACAACAGGATAGAGCATGTTTAAGGGTCAATGATTGGGAAGGAAATGGCTTTAAGGAGAAAGAAGTGAGAGTGGCCACTGCAAACTGTGTTGATAAGAGAAAGTTTCCAGAAGGTTGTAGATTCAGGACAGGTGTGCTTGTGTGAGTGGAGGTGGATGCCACAAAGAAAGGCATGAGGATTAGTAGAGGCAAGTGATACATAGAGCCCAGCTGCCAGTCAGTATTGTGGGAGGAGTGGACTTGTTCCAGATGGGAGTTTCCTGGAGGCCAGGCTCTAGACTTGACTTTCAGGCTCAGGAGACCTCTGTTTTCTGAGAATGTGGAGACTTTGTGATATTCTGAACTAAGGAACAGTGCAAAATAATGCAGGGTTTGTGGACATCAGTTTCCAAAGAAGGCTGGTGTCTGGGGCATGGCCGGGACTGAACAAGGATGATGATGAATGTGGGAGGGCCGCAGACCTGGAAGGAACCACCTGAAGTTTTTTTGAAGAATAAATTTACTCTATAAGTGAAAGGATACATTGACAAGTAAAACAGATATGCACATGGACAGGAGTGAATCTTTTAAAATTATGTTCACTTATATTCTGTGGTTGGTGTCAATGTTCACACCCAATTGCCCCTAGGTGTGATTTGATGTATCCATGCACAGTTGAAAGTAAGTAATGTTAAGGCCAGAATAATGAAAGCAGTAGTTTGACTGTGGCTTTGCTTTGTGACTCTGCCTGATATAAACCTTTAGAAGCCTTGACTGAATATCTGGTATAAGAGAGGGAAGGGAATCGAAGCTAACACCAAAGTGTCCATTCTAGCTGATTGGGAGAACAATGGCAAATGCATCGATTTTACTTTTAAAATAGTATATTCCTCTTATATTCATAAGAAGAGTTCCTATCTTCTGCCAGATATCTAAAGTGATATAAGTAAAAGCCTAGATAGAATCTGTTAAGCATATACTGGAAGTGTGAGAGGAAAAGCAGATAAAATAATGGATTTGTAGGAGAAGTGAAAGCAGATGTTTTAGCCCAACTCTCTAACTAGCATAAAGGTGGCTTCAATTGAAGTGATTACTACCTTAATGCAATTCCCAAATATGAACAATATTGCCCAGTAGCACGTAAGTTATGACTCAAGTCTGACCTAACAGGGTTAAACACGTGTGTTAGATGCTGGCAAAAAACTCATTGAATATAATGCAGTGTAATTTAAGAATTATATTCCTTATTCATTGTATCATTGGTCTAGGGACCATTTTCAATCCAGTATATAGCCAATATCAATTTTTTTGTGTATTCTTATGTAGTGACAATGATATAAAAATGATAAAGGAGATATTGATAACTTTTTCCTGAGTAAAAATATGTTCATGAGTCAGTAAGTGAGCATCTACCACTTATCTGAGAAACTGACATAGGAAGGGAAGTGAAGCAGAGGAGACAATCCAAGGAAATGACTGTGAAAAGTCACCCCATCTTCAGTCTGGACTTAAATCAGATCATCCTGTCAGTTATGCTTGTTGCCTGAAATAATCTATCATTCTAGCATACAATTGACAGGAAGCACAAGAGAACAAATGATATGAAAGTGAAATGATAAGCCTCACCTTCTGGAAATCATATGCGTATCTCATTTAAACTCATTCGAGCCCTGGTAAACTCATTAGACAAAGACCAATAGGCAGGAGATTTGCATGAGGAAGCTCCAGGTAACTGTTATGTGATTCTCTAGGACAATGAAATCAAGGGTGTGCATTTTTTTAAAATAAATAGATAATGAATTGTGAAATCATTATAATAATGTCTTTCTAAGTTAAAGCAGCCAACTTGCTGACATCAAGATTATGTCGTCCGTAGTTTAAAATAAGGGGGATGCAGTTCCTAAAGCTTACCACTTTGCTATCTCACTTATTGGCTTCTTAAAAATGAAGGGTTTATTCCACCTCCTAAAAATAATTACAGGCTGAGAAGTCACTGCTGTGGTCTCCTACCTCTTTTACCTCTCATGCTCTGGTTCCCCACCACTTTACTGGCAGTCTTGCTGATGTGGAGAGCGCCAGGGCTCAAAGGATCAAAACCCAGCTGAGGTTATGGTGTCCTGGAGTGAGAGGGGCCCTGAGTGAGTCAGTGAAGGTGGTGATTCATTCTCTTGTGGTTACCTTTTGGGCAGATTTTAAGGCTCAATTAATACTCCATGCTCAAATCATGTGTGATCTTTGGTTTACCAGCCCATGACTTTTTTTTTTTTCCTTTCTGTAAAAATCTTAGGTTTAGGTATTAAAAAAAAAAACAAACCCAAAACCAAACAATAACAACAACAACCAAAAAACAACAAACAAACAAAAAACCACAGAGAGGAAAATGTAAAGGAAGATCGCAAGTGAAACCTCTTCCATCATTCCCAAACCAACCACAAATACCCAGGTAATGTTAAAGAAAATCATTGATAACTGATTGGACAAACCCAAGCTCTCTTGAGCCAACATAGCCCTTAGCTTTCCATGTACCCATTCACCAGCCATGGACTGAACACCATTCCTCTGGCTGGAAATAAAGAAGTGACTTCAAAAAAACATAGCTCCTGTTTTCAAGGAGTTAGCTGCCTGGTTGCAGAACAGAGATGGTGTTAACATATTAGAAATTGCTACAGAATAAAGCCAGGTGGTGTCAGATCGCAGCAACTATGAGGGCAAAATCCCATGAAAGGGCAGAAGAAGTTATTAATTCTGAGAACATTCCATAAATGAGGTTGAATTTCTGCTGGTCCTTGATCAGAAAATATGGTTTCAATAAAGGAAATGGAAAGAGAGGGGGCAGAAGAATTAGCCCAGGGATAGGTGAGCCTGGTAATATTATGTTACAGATCTTGGAGTGAAAGTAATCAGAGCCTGTAGCAGGCATGGCTACTGCCTTGTCCCATTAGCCCTTGGTGCACTTGTGAGCTCACCTACAACCTAGAAGCAAGAGTTGCCATCCCTGGGGATAGTGTCCCGCCTAAGCACTTATGTCCCTCTGCTTCTCTGTCCAAGGGCTTTTTGTCTGTCACAGGAGCTCGATGAGCTGATGGACAAGATAGTCGGCAAATGTCTGAAGGTTTCATGCCCCCATGATGATCCTCAGCCAATCAAGACTGGAAACCAATGGAGAAACACCCCAGCTTTTCCACCCTGCATTCTACACAGCAGCTCCTCAAAGGCCCACAGAAGAGAAAGGGATGGTGGAATACCCAGAATAATGGCCCCAATGATATCCATATCCGAATTCCCAGAATTCATAAAATGCCATCTTCCATGGTGTAAGGGACTTCTCAGATGAGATTAAGCTAAGGATCTTGAGATGGAAAGGTTATACTGGATTTTCTGGGTGGGTCAATGTCATCAAGGGGCCTAGAAAGGGAGAGAGGGAGGCAGGAAGATCAGAAACAGAGATTTGAAGATGTGACCGCTGCTGGTGTTGAAGTTGGAGGCTGGAACGTGGGTCAGGGGATGTAGGCTGCCTTCAAAAGCCGGGAGAGGCAAGGAAACGGATTGTCCTCTGGAGACCCCGAAAACAAATATAGCCTGGCTGACACCTTGATTTTCCAGGGCCTTGTCACCTTATTCCCAAGTTACTAAAATAACCTAACTGATGTCCTTGTTCACCACTTAACTCTCCCAAATCCAGCGTGCACCAAACTAACAGGTTACTCCTGAAACCATCACAGAAATCTTGCGTGGCTCTTGTGACACTGATGATACTTAATAGAGTTGACTTTGCTACACAGTCTCTGGAGCCCAGCTATTTTATTTTATATTCATTCATTCATTCATTCATTCATTCATTCTGGGGCTCTTAAACTCTCATGTGTAAAATATTTGCTTATGCCCTAGTAAGTATATTAAAAAGTGCATATTTTCAATCTCTACCCCTATGGCAGACTCACTATGTTGTCAGCCCCAATTAGAGACCTCACTGTATCCAAGCCTTCACATTGTGACTTTTTAAACTACTCCTACCAAGAGGTAGAGTCCATTTCTCACATTGAGAGTAGCTAGTTGTTACAACCTCCAACTATTCTGATTCCCTAGGTAGATGTAGGGAGAGGCCCTTGAGAACCCATTGTGAACAGGTAATTCTGTTTCAGGGCTGTCCAGAGAACTTTCTTGGGCAACATGATGGGTATTACAGGTCAGTTTGAGAGAAATTAGCCTCAGGGGAAAGGTACAGTCTTTTAGGGTCACATAGGCCTCACTATGAGCTTGGATCATGAGAGCTGAGATTATTAGAATGACCTCTAACTGAGTCAGGCCTTATAATGGAGAATGTCAGGTGCCTGTACACCCACACATTTAGAGGATATTCAGCCACTGAACTATTACACCAGCACTGTATCCATGAGAAACTATTCTGTTTTAGGAATATGACTTTATAGATTTATGTATGTGTATTAATATACTTATTGATTTATAGACACCAATATCTATATTCTGTTATTTTTGATATGATATCCTATAAAGAAAATCTTACATGGAAACCCAATATCTAAAGCAGATATTTGTGGCAGAAGCAGATAGCTGTATACCCAAGCACTCTGTCTTCCCTTCCTGACCTTAGCCCCCTCGAGGCTGCTGAGGCATCCTATGGACCAGAGAAAGAAAATCATTGACCTGAAGGATGAAATTAACATGCCTCAGGCTGGTATGCAAGGCTTCCACAATTTGGTTTATAGTTCCCGCTATTCATTGCTGCATAAAAACCACCCCAAGCTTAATGGCATAAAACAACCACTCCTTCCTTATGCTCATGGAACCTGTGGGTCAGAAATTAAGGCTGCAGAACAGGAATGCCGCATGTCTGCCACTTTGGATGTCTGGAGCCTCAACTGGGAAAGCTCAAATGTCTGTGGCTGGAATCTTCTGGAGGCTTGTTCACCCACATGCCTGGTACCTGGACTGGGATGAATGGGAGTGTCAGTTCATCTGGGAGTGTTGACTAGAGCATTTCCATGTGGTTTTTCCATTTGGTTTGGGCTCTTTCTCATCAAGGTAGCTGGGTTCCAAGATGGAGTGCTGTAATCGAGATTTTGTAGACAGAGCATTTCAAGAAATCTGGACAGAAGTTGCATGAACTTTTATGAAGTAGCCTCAGAAGTCTCTTGTACTTTATTGATCATGGAAGTCCCAAGTCTGATTAAGGCCCATGGAAAGGGACACAGGCCACATTATTTGATGATAGCAGTGTCTATATTGCATTGTGGGATGGAAGACATTGTGGGATGGAAGACATTGATGTGGAATGGAAGAAATTCATAAAATAAAATCCACAGTCCATCCTCTGACCATAGCCATCCATACTCATAGGAAATACGCAAATACCCGCCCAAATCTCATCTCATTACAAGGTCACTTCAAGGTTCAGGAGGTCATTGACTAGATCAGATACAGGTGAAGAGGAATCTTGCCACGCCAAAGTCTTTGAGTGCAGTTCTTCAAGACAAGCTTTCTGCCCCCGTGGTGGGGACATCACGAGATAGCCACAGTAGACACTGCAGAAGAGCACAGGGTGTGGAAAATGCTATTGTGTCCATCTCTGGAAAATGCAACCTGCTATAGTTATCTTTCAACCTTTTATCTGTTCATTTTTAAGTGAATCTTGCATCTTCTCCTAAACGTGTCAGACTTCCACAGGTTTCTTTGCCTTTGTTCACAAAGGTTTTCCCTCCTAGAATAATCTCCAGCTCTTCCCTGCCAATCAAAATCTTTTTCTTCCAAGGTCACCCAAATGGAGCGGGGTGAGAGTGGTTAACATGACCGGATTTGCTACCTAAAAATATTTTGTTGGTTGGCTGGTAAGGAGAATAGATCAGGGTGAGACCTGATGTGGGTACCTTTGAGTAGCTTCAATTAGGGTCTTGGTGTTTGGAGTATTCTCCGTCCTCAACAAATTCAGATGTATCAACACACATTAGACACCTAGGCCAACCCCACCTTTTAACATCTCAAATTTTTGTGGCTTTGATCATCATTAAATCCATTGATTTATCTTTTTACACAAGCATGTTTGTTTTTTCACTGAATCCATATGGTAAAACTCTTGAAATTGGAAATTGCATTTGTGTATTTTTTAAATGACCAGTATATCAGACATAGTGGTTACTATAAAACATTAGCCCAAGGGATGAGCCCTGGGTGGTTTTTAGCTGATCACCTTCTGGAAACATCAGAATCCTCAGGGCAGACCTCAGAATCACTGCAGAGGGATTAGATGACCCTAGTGCAGATGTCTCGGATCTAGTCAAGAATTAGGATATTCAGACATAATTCAGTCAGACAAGGACACTTGCCTGCTCAGACGGTACACGTTTGGACTATTTTGCATGAGATACAATGACCCTTAAAGCTCACATAGTGAGAGAGGACTTGAACCCTGACACAGCCAAATCAAGACAAATCACACCAACTCAGTGCTTGTGCTAAACCAGTGTACGCAAGCCCTGAATATACCTATGGCTTCTCCCTTCAACACATCCATGTCTTAGTGACCCTGGAGACAGGTGTGAGGATGGTTTGGATCAACACAGTTGCAGAGAATATTTTTTCTCTACTCTGACCTCCTCAAGCAGTTGGGGTTTCTGGAGTGTAATCTGTACCTATCAACATCACTATCCTTTAGCTGGGGGGCTGAGTGAACTGTGTGTGAAGGTCCTCTCCTATCCTCTCCTTTCCTCTCCTCTCCTCTCCCCCACTCCCTTTCCCTCCCCTCCCCTCCTCTCCTCTCTCTTTCCTTTTTTTTTTTTTTTTTTTTTAGGATGATAGTGGTTCCTGCACCCCTGGAGAAGACTTATGAAGTGGTGTTTCCAAAAAGACCACAGATGCTGGCCTTATGACACTTTCTGGGAAAGTGTTTATATCCTAGCTTGTTCTTAGAAATGACTATCTCCTGCCTGCAAGGTGCAGCCACCCAACCATGCCTTTGTGTCCTCTGTGACTGTGTCAGTTCATGGCCTCAGACATCTTAGAGGTTTAAGTGGTAAGGGTTGTGGATGGGTTGGGGGACTGTGCTTAAGGATACCCTCTGAGTTTGTAGCATAGGTGTAGGCATAAAAGGTATCTTACCAAAGACTGAACTCAGAAAAGAGTTGGCCAGTCCTGGTCCACAGCAAGGTTGGACCCCAAACACCTCCTCCCATTCTCAACCTCTGCACCTAGCTCCAGAGAAAGAACTTAATGCTACTCCCGACCACAGCCATTGAGCTGTTATTATAGGGCAGGAGATGATGCTCTGTCATGTCATATTACTTTAATAACCTGGCCTCTGATCATATCAGGAAAGGAGCTGGCACTTTCCTAACCACACATCATAAAAGGTGCACAGTTCAAGAGGCAGGCATCTTCTTCAGTGATGACATTAGTCCTGCTAGATCCCAGGGGCTTTTAAGATCAGGCTCTGAATGGGCAATGAGCAAGCCCACCTGTTCCCAATCACGTCCACATGAGTTTCCCCCAAGTTTGCTGCCCCAGCAGGCCTGGGCTGCATGCCTCCAGACAGTGTGCAAGACACCAGAGGCTGAAGATGCATTTGGGTTCCTAACTACTCCCACTTATGTCAGGTTTGCAAAGGCAAATACTTATTAACCGGGAAATCGAGCCCAGGCTCTGAAACCTGGCGGAGCTCCTCAGCTCAGGCCATCAGAAGGTCAGCGGTGCTGTCCAAACTCTAAGGTGCTGTGGAAACCCTACTGAGGATATCTGAACCCTGGAAAATGTAGCCCCTTTGATGCAACCTAATGGTTGGCCTGCATTTTTGCTTAATCAATAGAAAGGACCCCTTTGAGTAGCCTGATGATTCTTTGCGCTGCATTTTGAATATGTTAGAACCTGCCCATGAAGCAATAAAACTGATTTCAATATCTTCCTCTTTGGGGACCTGGTCAATAAACACTCGGTATAGAGCAACAGGAATGCCACGTAAGCGAGCTATGTATCACACAGCGTCATAGTCCAACACTTGAACTCTCTACCACCCTAGATGGCTCCACTCTCTGACTTTTCGGAATGAGGAACTTGGCACTCAGTATTAAATACTCATTTCTGCTGTCTTGGCATGTGATAGCACTGAATTCTTCCCGGCTCTGGAAGATATTTTGTGATGTGCATGCTGGAAGGGCAATGACTTATTTTGTAACCCCTGGGGGACTGCGTGTTGAAAGACATGTCCATCCATGGAAACTGTTTTATTTGCAATGACGGAGAGCTGTTCTAGGAGCAAAGAGTGAAACCACAGAGCATTAAATAAGTCTTTGGCTTTACAGGGGCTTACAGTTTGACTGAAGAGGGCAAACTTGTGTGCAAAAGAGAATTAAACAAAGATAGAAATATTTCCAACCCAATGTTGAATGGAGAACAAGTGAATCATAGTGATCGAAAAGTTCTATCTAGGTTGAAAAGAAAAAAAGAAATGATTCGGTGTCCCTTAGATGTAAAGAGGAGCACCAGCCAGTATGACATTGAAGCCTGTAATCAAACTATTACAGATTTCCATGTATACTATTAAACAGATATTGACTTTCATGAGGTTATATCAAGATTTATTGGCCCGAGAGGTAAATATTGACTGATAAGATGTTGAGGTCAATAATTACCTCCAGGGACAATAAATCTTTATACTCACAGACACACAAATTCAATAGTCAGTGTGGTTTGTTAGATTAAACACAAATTCCGAGTCATTAGAAATATTTGGAAATTCCTTTTCATAACCATGAATTCTGACAGTTTATAATTCATTTTAAAACACCATATTTTAAATCATATCTGGTCTAACTCTAGCAGAGAAAGTTGGTTTTATTTTTAATCATGTCTTCATGGAAAAAAAAAATCACCTTGTATATGTCTTCAGGTTGACTAATTCTATTCCACTAGCTAACCCAGTAATTGCCACATGGTAGGTACTCAGTATACATTTAAAAAAAATGAAATTAGGCATTTAAATTCTTAATCAACACAAAAGCTGATTAAAAAAATATATGTTAGGTAACAATCATCAATGTCTTAAATTCATTTACTCTTTCATCATAAAAATATTTATTCAGAACTTATTTTAAGGTAAAGGGCATATCAGGTAAAAAGATTTATACCTCTAATGAAATTAGAAGAATCAGGATTATTTATATATAAACATATGAAATAAATTTATATATGACATATATAAATTCAATAAATAAATAAAAATAAATTATATATAATAAATAAATTATATATAATATATGTGAAATATATTTATTCAGAATTTTATTTTATTCAGAAATTAAAATTTCAGTACTTTTAAGTTTGATGTGATTGAGAATGAAATTTATAAAGCAGGAAAATATACCACATGTTGTCATTTCAAAGAGCTAATTTTTATGTAGGTAGTCAATTATTTTGAGAGAATGTATCTAAACATTGATTACATCTGGGTCATTATAGTACTGCCTTACTCTGGGGAGATAGCAGAGGGGACTGGCAAGTGGGTTTGGCCTGGTGTTGGGGACTGCAAACAACAGAGGGGTAGTAACACAGATGAGTACTTTTGCTTCCTCAAAAAACTCAGACACAGAACACTTCTTTACATGTGTATGGTCTGTCTTTTCCATGCACCCTTCAACATCCACACAGCTGACCACTCCCGCTCCATACAGCAGCTCCACAGACCCCTATTGTCAGTCTGCTAATGTTCTCCTGTAACAAGACATGAAATGGCCCTATGAAGCTGTGGCTACACTGGGCATTGGGCATCATGTGGCAGATACAAAAAATGTCTCGAAAAAGTACAAAGAGCATATCGAAATGCCAACCTTCTGGATTAACAACTGTTAGCAATGTATCAAGTTTCTGCTGTCTTCTTTCAAGGAAATAAGGATTATAGATAACAATTTAATTTACTTTCATTGTTGTCTCTCCCTTATTAAGGGCAACCACCATCATCAATTTGGTGTTGCTCCTTCCAGTATATTTTGTATAATTTAAAGCATACATACCTGTACAATATTATTTTACTTGGGCATTTAAAAATTACCTACATTTCTCATGTATATTATGTACATTGTTCTGCATTTCTTTTTTTCACAGATCTTTTTTTTACATCTATTCAAAAAACTTATTAGAATAATTTGTGTATGGGCCAACTCCCTTAAGGTTCTTGGAAACAGATGGGGGAAATAATCCACATTCTATCACTCTCCCTGGCGCAACAAGAATCAGTCCTTAGAAAAGAATTTCTTAAACTGTCATGTATACGTACTGTGGAAAAAGAGATGGGTGGACCTTGGGGAGATGTGTCCATGAGCTTATTGTGTTTGTGTGTGTGTGTGTGTGTGTATGTGTGGTTTGTGTGCACGTGTGCTCACACGCTTCTCAATGTGTATTTACATAGAAGTGTATAATTTCTGGGAAAATGCTTCATATCTTCTATCTGATTCTAGAAGGATTCCACAAGTTCCACTTTTTTGGGAAGCTCTTGTTAAATGCCCTAATTAACTGCAGGGCTGTGACTGAGGTAACAGTTTTTTGGTACTACAAGTATGAAACTAGGAGGTGACATGTCTTATCGTATTCGGGCTGCTATAGCAAAACACCAGACTCGGTAGTTGATAAACAACTGACATTTATTTCTCACAGGCCTGGAGGCTGGAAAGTCCAAGAACAAGGTGTCTTCATGGCCACCACCGCCCAGTGAGGGCTCTCTTCCTGGCTCACAGCCAATGCCTTCTCACTGGGTCCTCACATGGCGGAAAGGACTAGGGATCTCTCTGGAGCCTCTTTGATAAGGCACTAATCCCACTCACGGGGGCTAGGCCCTCAAGACCTGGGCACTTCCCCAAAACCCAGCTCCTCATGGTATCATTTTGGGGGTTAGGACTTCAACATATGAATATTCGGGCGACACGAGCATTTGGATCATAGCACTATGCTAAAATCCCCCCTGCTGGAAAAGAGATGTGAGTTTTTGAGAACATGAATGCAGCTTTATTTTTATGTAACTAGACATTTTATAAGCTACATGTAAACATTTAACCAACAAAATAGAATAATTAAATCAATGATTGCATGTTTGAATTTTAGAATTAAGAAGCATCCATTACTAGAGGTCTTATATGGGGAGTTCAGTGCTTCAAGAGGTGGTTGGTCTAATGGTCTTTTAATTATTCCTACAAATTACCCAGTCGAACCTCTTTATTTTACGGGAAGGGGAAGCTGAGGCCCAGAGAACTGAAGGGATTTATGGATTATCACCTTTTTTTAGATTCAAGATCAGTGAAGTGTCATGAAGAAATTCAAAGCCAGTTAGGTGGAGGGAGTGAAAGCGATATGGTCTTTCTATTGAAATTACCCTTGAAAATTAACCTTCTTGTTATTCTCTAGACCAGCTGGCTTCAGAAATCCTGAAGCTGTGAATCTGGAAGCATGATGCAAAAAAAATTTGTGCACATGGTAGGCACTTTATATGTTCAGCTTTTGGCCATAGATACAAATGCAAACATCTAACAAGTGTGTTTTCAGGATGCATCTGCTGGGAATCTCGGAGGAGACCACAGATGAAGATGTCCTCATTGGGCCATGATATGCTTTTAGTCCCGGAGCAATGGGTTGTAGTAAGATATGGACCTTGTATTTTTGTTTTCTAACTGCTGAGGAGGAGCTTTGACAGAGAGCATCTTCTCTCACAGTCAGAACAATTACCCAGCTACTTTTGGAAAAAGAATTTTAGAGATAGGAAGAGTAGGAGAAGTCCATCTGGTCCTATAATTTTTAGATGAAAAAGGAGATTAAAAGGTAGCTGAAAGAAGATGAAAAGAAGTTGAAAACTTTAGCAATAATCATGGGGTTGATGGCGGCAGACCTGTTGTCTTTGCTTCTCCGTACGGGAGAGTTTGGTAGAGCTCCATGGGTCTGTTCAGGATGCACGTGTATGTTAAGCGTTGATTTGTGTGAGTGGAGAAGGAGCTGTACGCACAGTTAAAAATGAGATTGTGAGGGTAGAATTCTTAGCTAATGCTTCCAAATTCCCACTTGGAGGAATCCAGCAGACTCACAGTCTTGATTACTGTGATTAGTAATGGAAGGACTCCAGTTTCCAAAACAGAATGACCCGAACTAACAGCAAAGATCGCCAACTTTATTATGGCATTCACTACAGGCATTAGCCTCACTCTTGGATTTTTCTGCCTTACTTTCCTATCTATATTTCCCCAGACTCCTTTTTTTAACTTTATGTTTTAGGGCAGTTTTCAATTTGCAGAAAAATTGCAAGGTTAGTATAGACACTCGCCATGTACTAGTTCCATCCAGATCCCCTGTTGGAAAAGTCCTGGCACGTGTGTTCAGTGTATGGTATATTTGTTACATTTAATGAGCCCGGATTCACGTGTTACTATCCAGATCAGTTAATACTTTATTTCCATTTCCTTAGTTTTTCCTTTCTGTTCTTTTCTGTCCCAGGATCCTATCCAGTACACCACATTTCACTTTGTTGTATTGTCTCTCTAGCTCCGCTAGGCTGTGACAGGTTCTCGCTTCCCTTGTTTTTTTACCCCTTCACAGTTTGGATGGATTGGGGTCAGTTCTTCAACTGGGTTTGTCTGATGTTTTCCCCATGATTAGACCGAAGTTACGGCTTTGGGGGAGGAAGACCCAGAGAGCTAAAGTGTCATTTTCGTCACATCCTATCCAGGGTATGTGCTATCCACTTGACTTACCGCCGTCAATGTTGACTGGAGCACCTGCCTGGGGGTTCAGCTTTCTCCACTGTAAAGTTACTCTCTCCTCTCTCCTCTCTTTTCATACTGTCCTCTTTGGAAGAAAGTCATGGTGGGCAGTCCACACTTAAGGAGTGAGGAGTTAAGTTCCACCTTTCTGAGGGTGGAGAATCTGCTAATGTATATGAAATTCTTCTACAGGGGAAATTTGTCTCTCCTCTTTTATTTATTTATTTATTATTTATTATTATTTATTATTATTTATTTATTTATTTATTATTCATGCAAACTTTTTTTTTTTTTTTTGGTATCAGGAGGGACTCAATATTTATTTTGCACTTGGGTTATAATCCAGTCACACTTTACTCTGTGGCTCAGATTGTCCCATTGGTCGTCGGTTGGTTATTGGGGGGCTTTTCGGTTGGCTCCTGTGTTCTGCGGGCATACCTTCACCATTGTGGGTTGTTGTTATTGTGCTTCTGAGCATTTTCTTACTTCTGGAACTCTAAGTTGCTCCAGGTTAATCTTACACACTTCCTGTCCTAGGCCTGAAGTATGGATTCCCCTTTCATAACTATTTAAAATTTATTATATATATTGTGTGTGTGTGATTAAAGCCACTGGCTGGATGACTTCTACTTATCTCTTCAAGTTCACTTTGCACCCTTTTCCACCTGCTCTGTGTCCAGATAGGCTGGTCTGTATGGACTGATAAAGTTGCACTTGCCTCTGGCTTACAGCTAGGCCCTGACAATGGGGCACTTCAGGCTGGCGGGGCAGGGTGGGGGTGGGAGCAGGGAGCACCGATAGCGAGTCTGGCTCTTTATTCCTTCCTTCTCCTCTGCACTGGGGGCCTCCTGATACATGCTTGCTGAGGATCTCAGCTCACATCAGGCAATCTTCTCTACATGGGCTTCTCTGCCTCCAAACCCCCCAGCTGCCCCATAAACCTCCTTTCCGGATTTAGAGGTAAGAAACCTTATTGCTAGTCCAGGGCACTGCCCTAAATCTTGCTTTTATACACAATCTCTTTGTTAAACTTCCTGAATATCCTAATTTGATTGTATCATCTCTTTCCCACCGGCACATTTCCCAGTGTGTTTTTGGAATAAGGCAAGAATATGTTGGAGGAAAATAGGAATAAATGAAAGAAGAAAAGCGTGAGTGAGAGAGGATCGGAGTCAAAACAAGGGTATGGGGCGACTGGGTGGCTCAGTGGGTTAAAGCCTCTGCCTTCAGCTCAGGTCGTGATCCCAGGGTCCTGGGATCGAGCCCCACATCGGGCTCTCTGCTCAGCAGGGAGCCTGCTTCTTCCCCTCTCTCTCTGCATGCCTCTCTGACTACTTGTGATCTCGGTCTGTCAAATAAATAAATAAAAATCTTAAAACAAAAAAACAAAAAACAAGGGTGTCTGGGAAAGAGAGAAGAGAAAAGATAAGAAGGGATCAAGACATCCAAGTGGGTTTTATGCTAACTTGAAGGAAGACTCTTGGATCAATGGAAGAGGATAGATTTCTAACTTACAGCCAATTTATACATTCTTATTCCTCTCACACTAAAGACTCATTTTAGGTCCTTGTGAGGCTAGGCAATTTTGTTTTAGAATTTCACTTTAAAGCTAGTAATTTTAATATGTGGAGTTATTATTAATAACTCTCATGGTATCCTGACAATGTGTTAGACATCGAATTCTCAAGTAGATTAAGAGCAAACATTTCTTATTAGTACAAAACAACTGTGCAAATTCCATATTTATGCATTTATGAGGTTTTATATTTTCATTTGCATTGGTTTGGATATCTTCTTAATGAAGAAAGAAACTTCATCATAGACAGTTTTTCAGATTTTGCAATAAATATGATGAAAGTGTGTTTTCAGGTAAAAAAAAAAAATCTTGACTCTCCAAGACATTTAGCATGCTTTCATTGCATTATAAAATTTCTGATAAATACTGAAATACACACACAGTTAACTACTTATAACAGTCTATCAATAAATCTTTATTGCATTCTAATGGTGTAGGTAGGCAGATAAGTATTACTTAATTCAATTCTCAAAACAATCCATCCTGTTAGAATGTGAGTTTTATAATGAGTAAATTAGCTAGAGAGACTAAGATGCTTGCCAGAAAACACACAAAGACAGAAAATCACACCACTGGGAGTGGAACATGAGTCTTCTTAACTGTAAACCGGGTGATCTTAAAATTACGTTATTAGTTAATATTAGCATTTACTCTTGTGGTGATTAATTTATAAGTATGCGGTACACTAAAATATGAAGTTCAGTTCTGTGAAGGTTTCATTTTACACTGCACTAAATTTTTAGTTAGTACTGAAACAACTTTCACTCTCTGTACTGTGTTTTAAATACACGAAAACTTTTTCTTTCCTTGAAAACATCTAAAATAAAATAGTCTATTACTGATGCTCACATTTCACTGAATGAGACAGAACAACTTGCTCGAACAGGCTTTCATGGTTTTGATTACCATTTGGTGGCAATTAAATTTGTTAATTTTGGTTTTATTTCAGCAAAACAAATAGCCAAAATTATATTTGTGGGAACAAGAAGTAAAAGCAACATCTTTTACTCCCTCCGAAGTTTTGAACTGTGGTCGTTTATTTAACCTGATCAAAACTTTCGCCCAGTGAAAGAGAAGGGAGACACATTGTTTTAATCTGAAGGAAGCAGCTAATTTGCATATACTCCCCAGGAGAGTTCACATAGAGCTATTAAAATCAGTGTTAAGAGAGACTCTGCTTGGACAACACCTTCACTCTAATTTAAGTAATGATATACTCACAGAGTTGTAACGAAGTTCTTTCTTTCATTCATTTCACAAATGGTTCTTGAATCATATAATCTAGCGGAGACTTTGGTGTGTGACGTGTTCCACCAGGATCTGCCATCTTGTATGCAAACGCCGCTTCAATGTAGTCAGTCCCGGTTATTATTGCGTCTGAACACACTTTTCAACTATGTTAAACATTTAAACTGGGCAGGACAGGAAGTAGTGAATGGCTCTCACGGTCCAAGAGAAATCAGACTGAGAAGGTCCTTTGAGAGGGGACGTCTTCCCCTCTGACACCATCTTTGTGTATTCTAGGAGCCCGCAATTAGGGGGAGATGATGACTTTCCCAAAGTCACAGAGCTAAAGCAAGGACCCTTGTCCCTTGACTCCTAGATCTGTTCTCCAACAGGAGAACAGACCTGGTTTGCATAGGGGTGCGTGGGAGTCCATCCGTCCTTCCTTCCTTCCTTCTTTCCTTCATGTGTTGTTTCGCTGGATGAACAAATATTATTTAAGCATCTTCTCCACATGGGTCACGAGGTTGGGGGCTGGGTGTTCACTCAAACAGAACAGAGCAGACATGCCCCTCACATGGTGGCACTTCTGTCCAGTTACTCACCAGATCTATTGTAAGATACTCAGTACTAAGAAAATACCACATAGCTCTAACCAAATTCATTAAATGAGTAGATTCGTCTGTGAGTATGGGAGAAACTGTAGTAAACCGATCTCTAGAGAACCGAAGAGAGAGACATGAGAGAGAATAACAGAGAGTGTCCAGTACTGTGTGGCAAAGGTGAGTGAGGGGAAGGCTGGGCTAGGCTTTTTTGAGGGTATAATACTGAGGTGTAAACTGAAGGATGGGAGTTAAGTGGACAGTGGGTGGGATTGCGTGACCATGTTCCATGTTTTTGGCTTTCTTTTGTTTGTTTTTGTTACTATTATTTTTTTTAAAGATCTATTTGTTTTTTGAGAGACAGAGTATGAGCTGGGGGTGGGGGCACAGGGTGAGGAAGAGAGAATCCCCTGCAGACACTATTTTCTTTTTTAATTTTTTTCTTTTAATGATTTTATTTATTTGTCAGAGAGAGAGCGAGAGAGCACAAGCAGGGGTAGCAGCAAAGGCAGAGGGAGAAGCAGGGTCCCCACTGAGCAAAGAGCCTGATGCAGGGCTCGATCCCAGGACTCCAGGATCATGACCTGAGCTGAAGGCAGATGCTTAACTGTCTGAGCCACTGAGGCATCTCCAGACTCTGTATTGAGTCTAGAGTCTGATGTGGGGCTTAATCCCACAGTGCCTGGGATCATGCCCCAAGCAGAAATCAAGAGTCAGATGTTCAACTGACTGAGGCCCCCAGACACCCTGGAACAGAGTATGATCAGGCCTAGAGCTTGATGTCACGAAGGAATGGAGAGAAGGGATTTTCTAATGAAAATCCACACGTTTAGGAAGGAACACATAATGACAGTGATGAAGAGGATAGTCTTTATTTCATAACTAACTTTGTGCCACCATGTTCCATATTTGTACAAACATTTATTTGTTAACCCTCACACAAATACCAAGGGATGATCGCATTTTAGACAGGTGGACCCTGAGGATCACAAAGGTTAAAAATCTCACCTCAGATTCTACATGAGGAGCTGAAGAGATAAATTCCAATGAAGGCGAATGGGTCCATGGGCCTGCCCTCAGCCGCAATCCCACATTCTTCTGGAAAGCAAAGCAAGTCGTTGGTATTTTATGCTCTTTCAGTCCTTCTCCATCCTTGGAGTTCAGTTTGTACAGTTGGGAAAAATTCCTCAAACCCCCAAACAATTTGAATTTATGCCTTGTCATACTGCATTTGCTTAATGAATGCAAGCCTCTATATTTCCTTTCATTTGTGGGTTTATAAACGTCAGCATCATACTTTATATGTGGTTGGATTTTTTTTTTTTAAGTGCCTAACCTGCCATAATTAAAGATACCTACTTTGGACAAAAACACTTCTCTCTTACTTACAACCATCCAGTACTAAACATCCAAAACAAAAACAAAAAACAAAACAAAACCCGTAACCCATGAGTTTAGACAAGCAGCTCTGTCTGTGTTTACGGTTCCTGCTATGTAATATGTGGACCTTGCCCGGTTCCTGGGCTGGTGCTTTTCCCGTAGGTTTTTCCTCTGTATCATTTTTGTGGCTGCTTCCTTTCTGTTTAATATTTGCTTATTTTTGTTGAAATCCCCAAGTCGAAACCCACAAACCAAACAAATAACGAACGGAAAACACGGAGCCACTCAAACGCCCTTGGAGACAGTCAATTTTGTTGTTGTTTGTTTGTTTGCTGCCATTTGTCATCTTCTGCTCAGAGATCAACAGTTTTTAGCACACAGATCAATATTCTCTTAACCCAGACCTAATCTGAGGAGAGTCTCCCCGCCTTTCACCTTGGCCTACTCCTCTGTACTGGAGTTGCCCTTTTTTTTTTTTTTTTTTTCCCAGCAATAATTTTGTCTGAGTAAGACAGCAATTTTTCATCCTTTGGTCAAAACTGGTGACAAAAGAGGGAATAATGGTTGCTGACATACGAAATGATAGATTTGACACATGGCGTGCTGAGCTGGGAGCTTTCATGTGCCAAAGCAGAAAGACAGATAAGCAGGCTGATGGCTCTCCTGACACTGGCCCCACTCCCCACCCCACCCTCACCCCCAAAACAACCTCTCTCTCTCTCTCTCTCTGGTTTTGTTTTATTTTGTTTTGTTTTATTTTATTTTGTTTTCCTTCTTCTCTTGGTAAGAAGTCTTGTGTCCGACTCTGTACAGGAAGCAAGTAAACGCACTGTTCTCCCGCCCAAAATAAACATTTTCCCCGTCCCGCAAAAATGATCAATCTACACCCTTTTCTCTAGCACAGGGAGGGCAATACAGCATGCTGCTTGAGGAAATATTAACAAATATAGCCAGTGAGAGGGAAACAGATGGGACGAAGAAATTGAACCAGCAGATTTCTGGATGGTGTTCAATGAGTGGAGTTTTATAATACTGAAACAGAACTGCTCTTTAATTTTTGTGAACATCCGTCGTCAAAAAACACCTCTCCGTGGCCTCCTGCCCCCCTACCCCCATTAAAGACCTCCACAGAGGGGCACAAAAGGGTCCCTTTCTTAATCATTCTGGCAAAAGCAAATTAAGGCGTACAAAGGCGAGTGCCAGGAGGGAGGGCACAGGCATGCTGGCGGCTCAAGAGCTGGTTCGCTGGGACAGACACGTTGACCTATATGCCACAGCTCAGAGCTCCAGCCCTGGGATCCCGTTACATCTTTACACACAAAAGCTTCTTTCAGAATCTAAACTAACCAAACAGGAACATTTTTTATTCCTGCCTGGGCTTCTCCGGAGCATGTGTTCACATTTAAAACCTTGCCCCATGTGTCATTTACCCGCATTCAGAGTTATTTGTATTCTTCGATTTGCAAAGCAACAGCCACCACGGCTGCCCTTGGCCACCAGTAGCCTGTAAACAAGAGCACGTACAATTTACCTTCGAAAATAAACTCAGCTCCACATTCCATGTCTTCTTGTCCTGACCTGCTGGAGCATTTGCTCCGGATGCGCTGGCTTTTTCACCCTGGCAGCTTGGCCACGGACATGTACATTTCACCCCTCTGCCCCCAAATAACAAAATGGATACATATTCTAAGGGGATGCTATTTACAAAGGTACAACCTAGTGACTTTTCACTTTTTTTTTACAAAGAATTTTTTAACCTACGTCAAAAAAGTGATCTTGTTCTTTAAAACTGCCAAGCTTCCCAAGTACGAACAAGCTAAATACATAAGGAAAAGATTATGGATACACGATCAAATGCATGTTTCAATCTCTGTGCCA
This sequence comes from Lontra canadensis, assembly GCF_010015895.1. NCBI lineage: Eukaryota > Metazoa > Chordata > Mammalia > Carnivora > Mustelidae > Lontra > Lontra canadensis. The sequence continues at coordinate 6,067,927 of NW_022631106.1, read as the reverse complement.
GTTTTCTTTTCTTTTCTTTTCTTTTTTTCCTTTTCTTTCTTTCATTCTTTCTTTCATGTGAGCGCACGCGTGTGTGTTGATGAAAAACATTTTTCTTGTGATACATTATTCGGCACATTCTATGGTATTTTTCACAGTTTCTACATGTTTGACATTTTAGCCAAACCTGTTAGGAGGGGAAATCAAATTGAAGAACTACAATATTTAGCTTTCAATAACCACTGCCAATGTAATAATTGAGGGAAAGCGAAGTTGGGGGGGTATGATATTTTAGTATAAATTTTAAGAACTCAAAGATTTACCACCGACAGTTAAGGAGAGATAATAAGGTGATTTTTTTAAAAGATGTATAAACATTTTGAGATGTGTACGCTGTAAGGAGAGAAGGAGGAGGGAAAGTTAAATAGGGGGAAAAAAATGCCTGGCAGAAATCAAAGTTTTCTGTAATGAGAAATATTCTGTAGAATACAGGTCAGGAATAAATTTTTGTTTTGAACTAGATGTCCCACAAAATCTTGAATTACCTGAAATTCGTGTGTTTGAAATTAATCTTAAGGTCATGATAACGGTGTACTTCTTTAGTCTAGAGGCCCCTAAGTAAGAAGAGTGAATGGACTTCTGGCATTTTCTTTTTCACAGCAATTCTGAGTACAGGATTGCTGAAATGTAGAATCATTTTTGAACATGCACCCTGAGGCCACAGGACAACGAAAAACATTTTGAAGGAGTCAGTAAAATAAAATAAAACCAGCCACAACATTCTTCAGAAAGTGATACCAGTGCTTCTGGTGGCCTGGTCACTCAGGTTGGCCTGTTTTTCCCCTCAATGAGCAAACTCCTCTGGAACCTGGAGGGAGTCCCAACTGAGCACTGAGCAGAGAGCTGTCTCTGCCTTGCTTGGAGTTGGTTTGGTTTTTTTGGTTTTTTTTTTTTTCATTTTTTCCCCTGTCTTTTCATATTTATTTATTTATTTTTCTGTAGGAAAATGTCCCTTTTGTACCAAAGAATTTGCAGATGCTTCTTCACAAAGTATGTGCACATTATCATTCCCTCCCCAAAGAATCCCGTGATGTGTGTGATTCGGAAAAAGTACTCTGCTTGCTTCCAACAGTCTCGCTCGTTGTAGACTACGAAGAGTTAAATGATGTTTCTTGTTGTAGAATTAATCAGATTCATATTAGCAGTAGTAAATGTCATGTTGGCACCTTTTCCTTCTCACACATTACAGTTTCAAGTCTTTGCTATGAGGAAATAATGAAGTCAAGATATGCAGTGCCATATACCGGGCGTCTTTTTTGTCAGTCTGCATAAGAAATGAATTGTATTTGCTACTAAGGGGGTCAGAAGAGCAGTGAGTTAAGAAGACTGCTTAGAGAAATGACATGTCAAAGGAAACAAAAACTAATTTTTTAGTACTTTTTAGGTAGATTGCCATTTTGGAAATAAAATGTTCACAAATACCCCGTTGCTGACTACCAAGCAGTTCTGAAGTTCTCACAGCTGACTTACCGAGATCAGTAGAGCACAAATGATCTCCTCCAAGGCAAACTTGAGTGCCACCAGGAGAGGGAGAACCTGTCCTCTGTCCTGCACCAGTGATGGTATGGTAGGGCCCTCATGGGTTTAGCACGGTGTTACTTTGCATGGTGGGCGCATCTCTCAGGCCTTCTGGAGAGCAAGATTTACCCAGAACAAGTTATTCTATCTTTTCCAACCCCCTCCTTTCTTCTTCTTCTTCTTTTTTTTTAAACCATAAAATGAAGATGATAATAGTACGTATCTCAGGATCTTTGCTAAATTTAAGGTAGTCAAATCACACAAGATGATTGAAATATGCTCCCGAGTAGACTGAGCATGGACTGAATGCCTCAATAAATGTTAGCTGTCCTATAGATTCATGAAATCTTTAGTTTGCTCAATGAATGTTTATTCAGCACTTGCTAGGTTGAATATTTGAGAGAGCCAAGGAAAGAATTGGCTTGGCCAGATAGATCGAGGTGGATGATATTTTAAAAAGTACATCACCCGATGTAGTAGAGAGTAAAGGAAGTCATAGCTCATAACTTGGTAAAAAAGGCAAAATAATCCTGACTTCTAAGCTCCTGCAAGGCTGAGAGTGTAGCACTACAAGAGACTCATGAGAGAATTGCATTGCATTCAGTTGGACCCCTATCTTCCACCACTCATAAACATGAAATCAAAGTGGATTAAAGACTTAACCGTAAAACCTGAAACTGAAAAACTACTAGAAGAAAACAGGGAAAATATTTTTTGACAAGAGCCTTGGCAAAGATTTTTTGGTGAGATGCCAAAAGCACAAGTAACAAAAACAGAATTAAATAATTGGGACTACATCAAATTAAATATTTTCTGCACAGTAAAAGGAAAAATTAGCAATGAAAAAAAAACCTACAGAATGGGAAAAAAAATATTTGCAAGCCTTAAATCTTCTAAGAGGTTAATGTCCAAAATATATAAAGAACTTATACAGCCAAATAGTAGTAATAGTAATAACAATCTGGTTAAAAGATGGGCAAAGTCTTGAATAGATATTTTTCCATTGAAGACATACAAATGGTCAACAGATGCATGAAAAGCTGCTCAGCATCACTAATCATCAAATGCAAATCAAAGCTACAAGGAGATATCACACGATACCATTAGAATGGCTAGTCTCCAAAGGCAAGGGAAATGGAAACGTGTGCACTATTGGTGGGAACATAACTGGTGAAGCCACTATAGAAAACAATATGGAATTTCATCAAAAATTAAAAATAGAACTGCCAGATGACCTAGTAAACCCACTTCTGGGTATATATCCAAAGAAAACAAAAGCACTATCTCCAAAAGATATCTGCACCCCCATGTTTATTTCAGCGTTATTCACAATAGCCAAGACATGGACAAAACCTGTGTCCATTGATGGATAAATGGATATAGAAAGTGAAATGGGATACTATTTAGCTATAAAAAAGGAAGAAAAGGGGCGCCTGGGTGGCTCAGTGGGTTAAAGCCTCTGCATTCTGCTCAGGTCATGATCCAAGTGTCCTGTGATCGAGCCCCACATCGGGCTCTCTGCTCAGCGGGGAGCCTGCTTCCCCCTCCCCTCTCTGCCTGCCTCTCTGCCTACTTGTTATCTCTGTCTGTCAAATAAATAAATAAAATCTTAAAAAAAATAAAATAAATAAAATCTTAAAAAAAAAAAGGAAGAAAAATCTGCTTTTTGCAAATCTGCCTCTTGCAACAATATGGGAGGATCTCGAGGACATTGTGCTGAGTCAAATAAGTCAGAAAGAGGAAGATAAATATTGCATGTTCTCACTTCTATGTGGAATTTTAAAAAGCCAAACTCATAAAAGTAGAGAGTAGAATGGTGGGTCCAGGGGCTGGAGGTGGGGTGGGGTAAATGGGGAGATGTTGGTGAGTGGCTACAGACTCCCAGCTGTAGGATAAATAAGTTCTGGGGATGTAATGTGGAACATAGAGATTATAATTATCAATACTGTATTCTAATACTTGAAAGTTGCTAAGAGAGTAGATCTTAAATGTTCACACAAAAGTGGTGATTCTGTGAGGGAATGGGGGTGCGAGTCAAACTTACTGTGGTAACCATTTTGCAATATATATGCATATCAAATCATTATATTGTACATTTTAAATTTACATGTGTTATATGTCAGTAATACCTCAATAAAGCTGGGGAAAAAAAGGAAGTGACTCAGGGAGACTTTTTCAGTCTTAAACACTCTTCACTTTATGTAAGGGATTTCTTTCCTCCTTTTCTCTCTGGACTTTTCATGCTTTTTATAATATATAAATATATATTTATAATATATTACTTATTTTTCTATTTCTCTGTCTCTTTCTCTCATTTCTTTCTATTCCTCACTATCCTAACATTCGAAGGTCTTGTTTATCCATTAGGCAAAAGCAGTTGTTCCTTCTTAGATGAAAATACCATTTTGTAACATTTTTCATTTTTTTAAGTGACCTCTGCCCAGATGTGGGGCTGGAACTCATGACCTTGAGATCAAGGGTCATGTGCTCCACTGACTGAGCCATCCAGGTGCCCCCATTTTGTAACTTTTTCTGACATCACATCCTTTGCAAGCATATGGAGCAGCAAGTGAAACTTGGGATAATAAATGTTTTTGTCAAAAATGTATAAAACTGTGTGAGCCTAGAAAACACACCATTTGATATCTCCTAACCACACATTTTCTAATTATAATTTTGAAATCAGCTTTATTATATATGATAAAATTTACCCATTTTAAGTGTCTGATTTTGTGAGTTTTAACAACTATATATAGTTGTGAAATCTTCAGCACAATCAAGATACAAAACATTATATTCACCCCAAAAAGTCCCTTTGTGCCCCTTTATAGTTAGTTTTCTTTTGTACTTCCAGTCTTACCACCGCTGATCTGCTTTCCACTCATACAATTTTGCATTTTTTTCTGCTTTCCACTCATACCATTTTGCATTTTTTTTTTTTTTTACGATTTCACACATATGGGAATCATGGATTATGTAGTCTTTTATACATGGCTCTCTGACATAGCTTAATGTCTTGGAAGTTCATGTGTGCTGTTGCATATTTCTGTACTTCTTTCCTTTTAATTGCTGTATAGTATTCCATTATAAAAAATCACAATTTGTTTATCTATTCATTAATGGGTGGAAATCTGGGTTTTTTTTTTCAGTGCTTGGTGATTATGAAGAAAATTATTATGGGCTTTTTATTTCTAATACTTTATTTATTTATTTGAGAGAGTGAGAGAGAGAGCGTGCACATGTGTTGGCGGGCACTGGGCCGAGGGAGAGGGAGAAGCAGGCTTCCTGCTAAGCTTGGAGCCTGATGTGGAGCTTGATCCAAGAACCCTGGGATCACTACCTGAGCCGAAAGCAGATGCTTAATCAACTGAGCCAACCACCCACCCCTGTTATGGAATTTTCATTATGACTCTTTATGTAGATATATGTTTTTATTTTTCTTGAGTAAATAAATACCTAGGAGTGCCATTGCTGGGTCAGATGCTGTCTGCATAACGTTTTCAGGAATTGTCAGATTGTTTTCCCAAGTGGTGAACTGTTTTATGTTCCCATCAGCAATATATGAGTAAATAATTTTAATTTTCCTTTAAGTAATCTCTACCCCCAATGTGAGGCTCAAGCTCAACCTTGAGATCAAGAATCTTATGCTCTACCAACTGAGTCAGCCAAGCATCCCTATGGGTAAGTAATTTTAAAACAGCAAAACAAAACAAAACAAAATGAAACCTCATATTTGAACTTTATGGAAGATTAATGCTCAATTCCAAGTTTTGAGATCACTTACTATGACTAGGTAATGTATCTGGTACTATGGGAGAATACCAGATTTCCATGAGGTCATAATCAACATTCATAAATGACAGTAATATAAGACAGGTTGTGGCAATTGCCTTAATAAAGATATAAGCAAATGTCTATGGGATTTTATGAGAAGGAAGGAAGGATTTTCTTCAATAAACTACTACTTGAAAAGAAGTAAGGCAATCATCTCTCCAGGCAGTTCTGTTCCATTCACTTAACCTCGCCCTGGCAATTAAACCCTTTCGTGCTGTTTCTTCATGGGTAGTTGTAAGGATCAAGTGAGCAAATATTTGTAAGAGTTCTGTGAAAAACATCAGGTGTTACCAAAACATAGAGTTATATGTGTGCTTTTCATCATCCTGTAATCACCACCTTAAATAGCATGTGTAGAAGTGATCTTTACAGACCAGAATGTCTCATATTTAATGCGTACAAATCACATGGGGACCCTGTTAAATTCAGTTTCTGAGTCAGTAGATCTGGAATGTAGCCTGAGGGTCTGTCTTTCTCACAAATGTCCAGTGAAGATGCTGCTGGTTTAGAGATCCAACCTTCTGGAGCAAGGCTAGAGGTTGGCCTTTGGGTAGGACCCATGTTTCAGTGAAGTTTTGCCAACAGTCTTGGCCATCTTCATCAGTTCTATCCACCAAAACTGTGGGTTCTTTCTGAGGAACCTAGTCTCCTGTGTTGTTTGCCAAAAACCAAATACCCTGGCTCACTGATTCTTGTAATGAAATGAGATTTTGAAATTCTCCTCAACATTTGTCCCAGAATTCAATTCTCATTTTGGATTCTCTGACACTAAGTATGGTCTCACACAACAGTCTCCTTTTGATTGAGTCTTACCTACAGCACTGCATCCTTTCTTCATTTACTGGGTCTGACCTGTAATTGTATTGACAATACTCAGTATGTCTCGGGGCCACTGATAAAACTTTCAGGGTTACTGTTCACTTTGTATTTTACATGAATTCCATGTGAATTTTGCTCAGAGGGCACCATTTTTAATGTAAATCGTTGTCTTTGCGTTGTGTCAGGTTTCAACACTGACACAAGATTTACAATTCACGGAGCACTTCCACAGAGAATAATCTATCTAGACCCTGAAACAACCTTCTGAGGCAGGAAATCCAGCAATTAATCCCATTTCTCAGCTGAAAAAACTGAGTTTAAATGAACTTTGGGAAGTTGCTGTCATATGGATAAGAATAAGGGAGTTAAAAAAAAAAAACAACCATGTCTACCATTTCTCTTTCTCCATTTTCCATCCTTTTTATGTCTATACTTTCCACCTTCCCTACCTAAAGAAAAAAATGGATTCCAGCAAAAACCATAATGCATTTAAATTAAAAACACTTTACTTTCACCTGGTTTTATCCCATCAGAGTTAGTCACCTGGCATTTCATACTTCCATTGAAAGGAGATTTTTTAGTTTGACGTGACCATTTGACTTCATACCCTTGTCTCTCTACTGTCTTAAGTTAACACCAAACTGGGCAAAGGAAGTTAGCATGTGGAGTGGCAACTGGAGAAGGGTTTCACCCACATTTCCCTAAGATCCAGCATAGGTGAGGGCAGACTGAAGATAAAATGGACAGATTTGATTCTTACATTCAGGTGAAGCTAACGTTGGCCAGGGAAGTGGGTAGAAGCGATCTCTAGGGAGTAAGAGCAGGACCCTGGGCAGGAGGGTGGGGTGGGAGGCCATATTCGAATCCCTTAAATCCTTAGGAAGCCCCGCAAGCATGCCCATGAGCAGCATATGGTGGAACACAGGGCTCACTTGTGCTGACCTAAGGGCAGGTCTGAGGCCAGAGAGAAAGCCAATGATTTTCGGCTGCCAAGTCAAACTGAACCAAGAAACAGTTTGGCCCAGAATTAAAGCTCACACCTATAGCCACCCCCTTCCTGGTTCCTGACAGGCCACTTGTCCTTCAGAGCAGTCAATATCAATTTTCTTTTGTCTTTGTACCTCTGCCTGAGAGATCTGAGTCGTCATCCACCCAATCAGAGGTAGGAACCATTTCAAATGGTTCAAGAGGCAACACTTGTTAAATGTTACTTCCTTTTCCAAGAACCATGGAACTGAAAAAAACATATGATTAGTTGCGATATGTATTCACATTGTTCAAATAAAAACAAAAAAGGTATATTAGGACGATGTACTTTCAACATACATGACAGACAAAAGACAAAATTTCCAAATATACAAATAGTTATAAGTTCCTAATAAAAGATTAAATGTCCCTAAACCATTCACCAAACTTCCCTTAAAGTTCACACCTTACCTACAATCGATTTTGGAGCAATGACATTAACTGAAGTCCTTATGCAAATTTTGCTCACATTTCCACTAATGTGAAATCCTGTAGAATCCAGGATTCTAACCTGGATCTCTTGGTTGAATTCCTCCTTGGTCTTCTTCATTTTGCAATAGTTCCTTGTCTGTACATTGTCTCTCATGACCTTAACACTTTTGGAGACTACTTGGTCACTTGTTTTATAGACTGTCCCCCAATTAGGGTTTATCTGATGTTTTCTCAGATTGGACCGAAGTTACACAGTTTTGGCAAAAATATCACAAAATGATATCATTTCCTTCCCAGGGTATCATATGGGATTCACTGGATTGATATGTCTATTTGTGATACTGACTTTAATTTGTTGGTTATGATGTTGTCTGCTGAGTTTCTCCTACTATGAAGGTCCTCTTTCTCTTTCTCTCTGTTGCTAACAAATATCTTGGGAGAGATACAAAAACCATGCAAATTCTGGGTCTCCTTAACTATGGGACAATTTTTAAAAATTTATCATTTTCTAGGCAACAAAGTAAATAAAAATAAGCTCTAGTCTTTTCCCACTAAGACAGAATTTCTGCCTGTCAAATTGTCTGAGAAAAAAAAACAACAATACAGTGGTTATTCCACATTGAAATTTATAGAAATAATATTCTAATTATTTTAGGGCAAGTAAGTAATCAACATGCAATTTCCTATTATTTAGAAAATAATGGAATTGCGAATGACACATATCCAAAATTAATTATGGAAATTGCCAAACTTAGAGGAAAATTCATATCATTAAATTTCCATTAATTAATTTAATAAAGACTTTTATATTTTGCTCACCATATTCTGAACACTACATTAATGGTAAGCAAAGCAGACATGATCCCTGTGGTAGTGATTATAATGAAAATAAATAAATTAACCTTTCATCTCAAGCATCTTTAGAGGAAATCATTAAATAAATCTAAGGAAAACAAGAGAAAAACAAATTAATGAAATAGAAAATAGAAAAACAGTAGAATTAATAAGTAGCTTATAAAGCCAAGTTCTGTCCTCTTGGAAATGCAAGTACATGTGTCAAGGCTAATCAGGAAATTTACCAACAACATCAGAACTCAAAAGCTCCATAAGAAAAAGACAAACTTTTCTTTTGCCCCGAGGGAAAACATTAACAAAGGACACAGAGAGGCAGTTTGTGAAAGAATATATAAAAATAGCCAATGAGCACAGTTAACTTCACTAGCAATTAACAGTTAAAACAGAGAGATCATGTTTTTCCTCTCCAATCAAGCTTAAACTGAAGAAATGGAGACACCCAGAGCTGGTAGACTTGCATGGAGAACATGTTTACACATGTTGATGGGGGGGCTCCTGGCTGAGAGGGTCAAGCCTTTTTCGATGGAAATTTTTCTTAGTATTACATCAAACCCTCAAAAATCCTTGTATATTTGGCCCATCTCAAAGAAACCTCAAATTTTATCCTAAGGATATCCATTGATAGATTTAGGCACAATGATATTCACCACAGTAGAGTTCATAATAGAGGGAACAATAAAAAACAATTCAAATACTGGATAGGAAACTGATCAAGCTAGCTGTGATATGTTCATGAAATGGAATGATTGTGTATAATACATTAAAAATAATACTGTAGAAGAATATTTGTGATAAAGAAGGGTATTCACAAATTATTTCCAATTATTATAGCTCTTTTTCTAAATACTATGCTTAGTATGATTTTTTATGGAAGTCATGTACAGTATTAGTTTATATATCCTTATATATAAGATTTTAATAGTGCTTATCAGTGTGAAGCAGCAAGTATTATGGGTGATTTTTACTCTGAGCACCGTCCCCTGCACCAAGTTCAAATAGAATTTTAAATGAACAAAGAAATTAATTAATTAATATTTCAAATCTAGTTTTAAGGTTACTTCATTAAGCTATATCCAACTGGCTCTATGTCCACATTTTGGAGGTCATTTCGACTTGCTTTCTTACCTTTTCAACTTGTGCCAGTTGCCCTCCTTGCTGAAGTTCCCTCTCTTCGAAGAGAACTACAGCACCGCTTTTAAAAGTCTGTTCTTGATCCCAAGGGAGACAAACCATAAGAGACTCTTAATCTCATAAAACAAACTGAGGGTTGCTGCGGGGGTGAGAGGGGTAGAGAGAGGGTGGCTGGGTTATGGGCATTGGGGAGGGTATGTGCTATGGTGAGTGCTGTGAAATGTGTAAGCCTGATGATTCACAGACCTGTACCCCTGGGGCTAATAATACATTATATGTTAATTTTTAAAAAAATCTAGTCTTGAATTCCTGGGCACCGGGTGGCTGAGTCGGTTAAGCATCTGCCTTCAGCTCAGGTCATGATCCTGAAGTCCCAGCATGGAGCCCCATGTCAGGCTCCCTGCTCAGAGGAGAGTCCGCTTCTCTGTCTTCCTCTGCTCCCCCACCCCTTGCTCATGCTCCCCCTCTTTCTCAAATAAATAAAAATAAGATCTTTTAAAAAATACAATAAAAATCTATTGTTGAATTATTAATATAGGTTTTAAAACAGGCAGTTCCTAACTTTTTCCCATCTATTGTGTATTTCTACATGTTTTTCTTTCATTTTTTGCTTTCTTTGGCTTTGGCTCTTCCCTCAATGATTATCTAAAAAAAAGTGGGGGGAGCCCTTTGATGATTGGTGACTTTCACATTCCAGAAAATGAGCAAACAAAAACTCAAAACTTAGCCGCACACCCCCTTCCTTCTAGCAAGTTTAGGAACTTGGTTTTGAGTTTTTCACAACTCGATGCTCAGTGCCTCTTGATTTATATTTTACATTATGTTTTGAATTTTTTTGTTGTTGATAATTTTCCTTATTTACACTTGAGTCATTGAATTCTTATTAGCATTTCTTTCCATTGGCATCTCAAGCTTCTCTGGCTGTGGTGCGTTACATGGTCACATCTGCTCTCTTTCCACAGTTATAGATCAGCGCTTGACTAGCTGGTAAAGTTAGAGAAATGGCACCATTCCCATTTTAAAGATTTATTTATTTATTTATTTTTGTCCAAATATGAATAATGGATTCTTAGCATCTTCCTGTTGCCTTACCTCTGTGCATCCAGACATTAAAAATCTCTGTGCTGCTTATTAATTACTGCCAGGGAGCAGACAGGCAGTGGCCCTCTATGCAGGGGGTGGGGGGTTGAGGGGGAGAAGACATCTCCTGGGGAATTCAGAGAACTGAAAATCTTATACTCCCTGGTAGGGAGAAAATAAAGGTATCAAACGATGATTTCATTAGAGAATAACATCTGAGAACAAGGAGAGGTATATTTATTTATTTATTTAAGATTTTATTTGTTTTTTTTTGGCAGAGAGAGAGAGAGAATACAAGCCCATGGGGCAGCAGTCAGAGGGAGTGGGAGAAGCAGGGTCCCGATGTGGGGCTTGATCTCAGGACCCCGGGATCATGACCTGAGCCGAAGACAGACAGCCGCCTAACTGACTGAGCCACCCAGATGCCCCGAGAGGTATCTTTATATTAAAACAGCCCAGGAGAAAATGAACTGGAGAAGCAAACATTTGGCTACTCCTTCTCAAGCCCCAAAGTTTCCTAGCACAACCCCAGAAAGAAATATATGCTCAAGATGGCTTTCACTGCACAGATGGGTCCCAGCTTTGCATAACTTATTTTTGACCAAGTAGGTAATTATGAATGAAAATCTCAATAGTAAAGAGTATTTTTTTATTACTCTCCTTGAAAATAAGTGTTACTCTAAAGTCATGTTGGAGTACCTGACAATTGCATGACTAATGTGTATGTGTGTGTGCGTGTGTGTGTTTAAGTCTTGACTCATCCAAAATTCCCATGCCAAGAATATCTGGATTAGTTTCTCTATGAGGCAAACTGAGCTTAAATTCATTTCCTTTATAACTAAGTCAAGATTTCAAAGAGCTTAAAATTCCTGAGCCATTAGCCCCAGTTATATTCTAAAAACACTATTTATTAAACATTGAAATTAGATATTTTCAAATTCCTCACTAGGAAACATATTTCTTATTTCTGTATTTGGGCACGTATTGAATTCCTGCTTTGCGTCTAGCCCAAACTTAATAGTTACCTGCTTTTTGCTACATATTCCATCACTACTTTTAGGCCTTAGGGATAGGATTAATGGAAGCATTTGGAAAACATCCATTTTGATGATTCCTTTCACTAGAGTTGTTTCTATTCCCCTTTTACCTCAGTTTCCTCTTTTGTAAAGTTAAAAAAAAAAATTGAACCACACTGTGCCCATTACCTCTTGGAAGGCACCAGTGGTAAATTTCCTACATATTTGCAGTTACAAATGCTATCGAACACTCAGGCCTCCCACAAGGAATGTGTAGCATTGTAGTTAAAAGCACAGATTTCAGAATCTGAGAGAACTAGACTTCGATCTCAGTCTTGCCTCTTGCTGCTATGAGAACCGCAACAATAGTCTGGACCACCCCATGCCTCAGTTTCCCCTGTCTAAAGTAGTGAGGGCACCATTACTAAATCCAGTCATTGGAAGGATTAAAGGCTGGGCATAATACATATCACAAAACAAGTATTCCATTAACATTAACTACTATTAATATCATAAATGGTAGATATTAATTAATATGGTTGAAACTCATCCATAATTATGTGACTTTTTTTGAGGCTTATGTATTTCAAGATCCAGACTAGAAAAGCCCTGTGGTCTTTTATTTTGGTCATTCATTCCATGTACACTGCATAACAATTAAATATTTGACAAGGTTTCTATTAAGAAACAGACTTTATTCTCCTTTTCCCTAAATCAAGTCAATATACCCTGTTTCTTATGGCCAGCCAAACTGGCTTGTTGTAAACAGAGCCCTGAACCAATAGGGAGAAATATATGGCTTAGTTCTTTCATCATTTGACTTTGGGGAATTAACCTAGTCTCTCATGCCCTTATTTCTAAAATGGGGAGAGGGGTAAAGAGAAATGAATTTTTATGACCTTTAGTTTTTAGAGCAATTTTAGATTTACAGCACAGTTAAGTGGAAGGTATAGATATTCCTCAGACACCTCCTACCCCAATACCTGTATAGCCCCGCCCATTATCAATATTTCCAACCAGAGCAGTACATTTATTACAGTAGGTGAACCTACACTTACACACCATTGCCACCTGAACTCCACAGTTTATATTAGGGTTTGCTTTTGATATTGTACATTCAATGAGTTTGGAAAAACGTATAATGACATCTATGCACCCCTATAGTATTACATAGAGTAGTTTCCCTGCCCTAAAATCTTCTGGGCTCCACCTATTTATCCCTCCCCACCCCTAACCCCTGGCAGCACTGACATTCTGAAAAAACCCAAAACTATGATGAAACTAGAAAGGTCATTTCTAGTTTCATCATACTTTTGGGTTTTTTCAGAATGTAACATAGTTGGAGTCATATAGTACACAGCCTTTTCAGATTGGCTTCTTTCACATAATAACATGCATTTCTATTTCTTCTACCTTCTACATCTTTTCAAGTATAAATAGCTCATTTCTTTTCAGCATAAAATAATATTCCATTATCTGGATAGATCCTCATTATTCATTCACTTACTAAAAGACATCTTGAGTTGCTTTTAAGTTCTGTCAATAATAAATGACTAAAGCTGACATAAACATCTCTGTGTAAACTTCATATGGATGTACGTTTTCAACTGCTTTGGGTAAATACCAAAGAGGGTGATTGCTAGGTCATACATAAGACTATTTTTAGTTTTATAAGAAACCATCAAACTATCTTCCCAAGTGGCTCTACCATTTTGCATTCTTACCAGAAATGAATGAGAGTTCCTGTTCGTCCACACCTTCACTAGCGTTTGGTGTTGTCATATTTTTTATCCTGGTCATTCTAATAGATGAATAGTGGTATATCATTATTTTAATTTAACTTTCCCTTATGCCATGATGTTGAGGACCTTTCAGATTTTTGTCACCTGTATATGTTGTTTGGTGAGATGTTTTCGAAGGACTTTGGTCCATTTTGGAATTAGTTTTCTTATTATTGTGGAATTTTGAGAATTCTTTGTATAACCTGAATAGCAGTTTTTTATTAGGTATGTCTTTTACAAATAGTTTCCCCCAATAAATAACTTGTCTTCTCATTCTATTGACATTGTCTTTCACAGAAAAGAAATTTTTAATTTTAAGAGAGTCCAGGTTATCAGTTATTTCTTTTCCAAAAAAAAATATTTATTTATTTATTTTTATTTATTTATAGTTCTTGAATGGGGGGGAGGGGTAGAGGGAGAGAATATTTCAAGCAGATTCCCTACTGAGCACACAGTGCACAGGGCTCAGTCCCATGACCCATGAGATCATGACCTGAGGGGAAACCAAGAGTCAGACACACAACTGACTGAGTCACCCAGCTGCTCCTCAATTATTTCTTTGCTGTATTGTGCCTTCAGTGTTTTGTCTAAAAAGTCATCACCAAATAGAAGGTCATCTAAAATTTTTCCAATGTTACTGGGTTTTATAATTCGGCTTTTTATAGTTAGGTCTGTGATCCATTTTGTAGTAGTTTTTGTGAAGCATGTATGGTTTGTGCTTAGATTCATTTTTTTTTTCATGTAAATATCTAGTTGTTTAAGCAATACTTACTGAACAAAAGTCTCCTCTCCATTGTATTGCCTTTGCTCTTTGTCAAAAATCAGTTAACTACATTTTTGGGTTTTCTATTTTTTTTCCATTGATCTGTTTGCCTATTCTTTCATCAATACAATTCTCTTCTGAAATTATGGCTTTATATCAAGTTTTTAATTCAGATAGTGCCAGTCTTTCAGCTTTGTTCTTCTTTTTCAATATTGTGTTTGTCTATTCTAGATCTTTTGCCTTTTCATATAAACTTTAAAATCAAATAACGTATTGGGATTTTGATTGAGATTGCATTGAGTCTATAGACCAAGTTGGAAAGTACTGACATCTTGATAATATTGAATTTTCCTGTCTATGAACATGGAATATTTCTCTATTTATTTAGTTTTCCTTTTATTTCTTTCATCACAGTTTTGTAGTTTTCCTCATACAGACCTTGTACATATTTTGATAGATTTATAGCTAAATGTTTCATTTTGGGAGGCTGTGAATGTAAATGTACTATATTTTTCATTTTAACTTGGTTTTTTTTGGTTGCTGGTATATAGGAGAGCAATTGCCTTTTGTATATTAAACTTGTGTCCTACAGTCTTGCTGTAATCACTTATTAATTCCATTTTTTTAGTCAATATTGTCTTGATTCTCCACATGCATGATCATGTCATCTGTGAACAAAACAGTTTTATTTATTCTTTCCCATTCTGTATACATTTTCTTTTCTTGTTTTATTGCATTAGCTAGAACTTCCAGCATGATGTTGAAAAGCAGTGGTGAGAGGGGTACATCCCTGCCTTGTTCCTGAGCTTACTGAGGAAGCTTCTTGTTTCTCATCGTTAAGTATAGTGTCTGTTCTACAGTTTTTTATAGATATTCTTTATCAAGTTGAGGGAGTTCATTTATTTTTACTTAATGAGAATTTTTGTCATGAATGGCTGTTGGATTTTGTCAACTGCTTTTTTTACACTACTGATATGATCATGTTATTTTTCTTTATCTTGTTCATGTGGTAGATCACATTAATTGATTTTTGAATGTTGAACCTGCCTTGTATACTTGGGGAAAAAAAAATCTCACTTGCAAATGGTACATAATACATTCTATACATTTCTGAATTTTGTTGGAGGTTTTTGCATCTATATTCCTGAGAGTTATATTGGTCTGTAATTTTCTTTCCTTGTAATGTCTTTGGCTGCTTTTAGTATTAAGGTAATGCTAGTCTCAAAGGATGAAGTTGAAAGTACTCCCTCTGATTCTATCTCCTGAAAAGGATTGAAGAGAATTGGAATAATTTCCTTTTTAAATACTCAGTAGAGCTTACCACTGAGTTCACTTGGGCCTGGAGCTTTCTGGTTTGGAAGATTGTTAATGATTCAATTTCTTTAACAGATATAGGCCTAGTCAGCCTAATTGCTCTTGTGTGAGTTTTGTCAGATAACACTGATGGACACTTCAAGCTTCAATGTTCAAGGAACTCATCTTTCCATTAAGCAGAAATGTCTGTACAGGAACCAATGTGCACTTCTGGTCTCAGTTCTACATCTTCAGTCCTCAACTCAAGATCTGGTGCAACATTAATGTTGTTCAGTTCAGGTTTGGTCAATGAATTACATCTCTAGGAGTAGGGATGGATCCTTCTAGCATCTAGAACAGATGGTGAGTAAATGAGCATACATTTTTTTTTTAAAGTTTTATTATTGGGCCGGCTGGGTAGCTCAGTTGGTGGAGTGCACAACTCTTGGTTTTGGTTCCAGTCATGATCTCAGGGGTTGTAAATTTGAGCCACACATGGGGTTTTGTGCTCAGCAAGGAGTCTGTTTAAAAATTCTCTTCCTCTGTCCGCTCCTCCCCGACTTGTGCATGGGCATGCACAAACACGTGCTCATTCTCTCTCTCTCTCTCTCTCTCTCTCAAATAAATAAATAAATAAATAAATCTTTTTAAAAAAGATTTTAAAAAGCCACGCAGGCACCCCAATGAGCATACATTTTAAATGACAATGGGGCTTTTTATTATCCAAGACACAGGGTAACCATTATGCATACCATCGGTGGGCTACCAATCCCCTGTTAAAAAGGTACATTGTGCTTTGTAGACAAGTGCCTGCAATGGACACTTTTTCCAGTTCTTATCCTATCAGTAGTGACAATTTAGCAAGAGGACTCAAGAGTATTTCTCAGGTAAACGTTTTCTAATCAGAGCTCTGCAGGATACTAGTTCTGTGGGATACTTGATCATATAGAGAAAAGGTCTCTTATAAAAGACCCTACACATGAGGGTCCTTAGAATTCAACAGCCCTCTTTAGTGACTGGCATCTCAGGGACTTACTTATGCTCATGATCCCTGGATAATGGCCCAATGTCATTGACCTAGAAGTCTCAGGAGTAACCCCAGAACTAGTATTTCATGTCACACATTGCTGCCTTCAACATTCTTATACCTATTTCCTCATTCTGTGTTCATGTTTGAATGATTTGAGTCATCTGGTGCCGAGCTCAGGGGTAATTTTTTTTAAGTTCAGGTTCAGCTAGAAGCAGATATGCAGGTACAGGGATTTGGTGTCTAGGGAGAACAGAAAAATCTACTCTTCCTTAATGAAGATACCCATTATATCATCATATGAGGGTGTTATGCATTGAATATTTATGCCTCCCAAAAGGTAGATGTTAAAGCCCTGATCCCCAGTGTGATGGTATTTGGAGACAGGGCCTTTGGACATAATCAGAGTTAGATGAATCATCTGTTGGGGCCTTCATGATAAGATTGGTGTTTTTACAAGATAAAACATGAGAGAGTCTCTCTCTCTCTCTCCCTCTCCTTCTCTTTTCCATTTGAGGACACAGAGAGAAGGCAGCCATCTGTAAACCAGGAAACAAGAGTGCTCACCAGGCACGTTAATCTTGGACTTCCAATCTTTCAGCCTCTGGGACTATAAGAAAGTTAATTTCCATCCTGTTAAGCCACCTAGTCTATGGTGTTTTATTATAGCAGCTTGGGTGACTTTCCATTTCCATTGAGTCCACTTGTCCTGATGGTGCATAGAAGGCATAAAAGAGAAGAGGCCTTTCTAGAAATTTACCTGTGGTGGTAGAATTCAATGTCAACCCCAGAAGTAAGTGAAAGGGAGAAGTATTTTCCCATAAGACTTCAAGAGATATATCCTACTAGTCTAAAATAAGATGTTCTCTTTCTGTTAATTTTTCAAAGACACTTAAAAGGCGTTGTGTGGTGGTTCTCCCTCCCCTCTGTTGAAGGTCTTGCTCAGTTGAGTGGAATAGCTCAAGGCAAAGGGAGTATAGCCTGTGTACACAAATACAGTCATAATTCCATCATTTATTTTCCCCTAATCCTGTATTTGTGAAAACATAGAACAGGATTAAATGTCACTATCTTGCTGAGTAAATCACCTTTACATTCTGGCTGGGCAAATTCAAATGTAAACAAGATTACGGAAGAATTTTAAAATACTTTTGGGAACCTGTTTCCAAGGAAGCTTATGAACCTACACATCATCTGTTCATTCAAAGAAACCATATCCTGCCACCTCAGGTAGGGGGTATTACTCCTCTCTAACCTACACATTTGTCAACTCACAACTGATTCGTGATGACTATTCCACTGACATTTATTAAGGAACAATTATGTGCAGACATTGTCTGGGCTCTGGATATGTAGAAATACTAAAATGTGATCTCTAACCTTGAGGATTTCTGAGTCTAAGGGAGGCAACATATGCTAGGCAACAGATAAATTATAACTCAAAGTAGGGCACTCCTCACTATGCTGTGGAGGGTAGGGAGAGGGACTGCCATTGGAATGACAGTTTGCAAAGTGAAATGGAAGCTATTTCAAAGAAATGGAGCTTTCTGCTAGCACTTTTCATGAAACCAGACTAGCTCTTGGGAAATAATAAAGTAGGCCACCTTTGCCTGTGGTTGCCATTTTTCCTTTTTCCCCCTTGCTTGGCCCACTCCCATCGTTACCATTTCTCACTGCCAACTGATCCGGGGTCCCAGTCCTCTTAGTCACATCCTGATCTGAGACCCTGGGGCTCCTACCCCTGGAGGACTACACCAAGACTGCCTTCCCTGGTCTGTGCTCCGTACTCACCATGGTCATCCCTATCTGGTGCACATAGAAAAATCACCTGCTCTGATTCTCATTTCCTCAGGGCTGGGTTTATTGGATCTTAGAAAGTGTCTGCTTAGTTTCTATATTTGTGATCTCATAGAGATGGTAAAATGAAAGGTAATTTCCCCTTCTGACTTTCTGGAGGAAAAATGCTTGCATATAATCAAGAATACTATTAAAAATACCTAACAACCATTAAGACAAGGCAAGGCCACTGGCCATTAAGAAAGGATGCTATCTGTTGGGTTCAAGCAGGTTCCCAAGTGACGATCTACTGGATTCTACTTGCAGGGGCCTTAGTGCCTTGGGAGGGGCTATTTCAGACTTACAATATTGACTGTTGGAATGGCTGTAGTTATGTGTACCAACTGAATACCAACCATGTCTTTATAGTAAATAAATAATTTGATATCTTTTCTGGAAAAGAGAATAAAGAGCTTGGTATTTTGATTCCCAGTACTGGACATTTTAGGGAGGTTAGAAAGGAAAGGTAATGTCAGAAAAGGCCAGTCAAGGAGGCACTTTGGAGGAGGCTTTCTGTTTTCTCTCCCCTTACCTCTTTCCCTAAAATGGGCAATGACACCTGGACAGCAGAGATTAACCACATCCCTGTAGGACTGAGTTTGTGTTTAGGTTTTGGGTAATAATTTTGCTCAATTATGAAAGCATTGTTCAAGTTACAAAGATGTCTTGAGTGCACACCTTAATTGTTTGCTTGGGCTTTATTTGATATAAAACCAAAGCATATTTTACCTTTTATTCTGCTTGAGCTGAGAACTCTGATGGTAAAATTAAATATTTCTCCTGGAAATAACAGGTGCTTCTGTGTGAGTGTAGGTTCCTGATTTATATGGCCATTACCCGGAACTTTTAAGAATAGAATCTTCAATGTCAGTATAAAGTGTAAAAAGTTGAGTACTTATTAAAAGAAGGCAATAAAAATGTTAGCCTTTGCAAACAATACAAAAAAGGTAGGAAGATGTACCTAAATTTGAATATAAAAGATCATATTGAACTATATTATTTGAATGCAAGCCAAGTACATGATGCTTTACTGCAGCTTAGAAAAGGTAAGACAAGGTGAGGAAATGGCCATGCTTCCCAGGGACCAGTCTGCAGTAGATGGTGATATAACACAAAGCAGCTTTAGCAACAAATAAAACTTTCTCTAATTTAGAAATTACTAGCAGGCTTCTGAATGTATTTACTTTTTTTTTTTACAGCACTGGATTTTGCTTTCTCTACATATGTTTCTTTTTCTTTTTTCTTTTTTTTTTTTTAGGTTTTATTTATTTATTTGACAGAGACAGAGAGTACAAGTAGGCAGAGCGGAGGCAGAGAGAGGAGAAGCAGGCTCCCCACTGAGCAAGGAGCCCAATGTGGGGCTCGATCGCAGGATCCTGGGATCCTGATCTAAGCTGAAGGCAGCTGCTTAACCGACTGAGCCACCCATGTGCCCCATCTATGTTTGTTTCTAAATAAACAGGAAATCAGCTTCAGAAGGCAGGTTATAAGGATTATTTTCCAGCCAGGAAGAGTTCGCCACATGCCCATTTTGGGGACTCCTAATTTTCCTGGACCACTGTTTATTTGCTTGGCATCACTCAGCCCAACAGTTGTGAAGGAATTTCTGTAATTCCTGGCTTATCTGTACCTGTACCTGGACATGGCTACCAATGGAGGTTACACGAAATGTGTGGGAGTGATATTTTATGATACTTGTGATGTCCTTTTGTTTCAAAGTTCTAAATAGGTGTTTCAGGCTCGGTGGAAAAAAGAAAAAGACTAAAAATATCTTTCCTTTTGATATGAAGCAACTATGATTTTTTTCCTATTGTCTTGGTGTAGACTTTTAATCTGTAATGTGAGCTTGCCTCCAGCAAATCATGTCTATAGGATATTTTCCAAACTGAACTATTCTAGGGGGATTCTAAAATGTCTTTATCCAAACAGCACATAAAAACTGTGTTACTTGAGAAAATTCAGACAGACATAAAAGCAGTAAAAATTCTCAACACATTTTAAGTAAAAAAGCCCTCTGGAAAAAAAAAAGTGGAAATTAAAGAAAAACTGCTCAACTAAATACTTTCTGACTAACTAAAAATATGTACACTAGGGAAAAAGCAGACTGTTAACAATGCCAAATTAACAGACACCATTAGCAAAGCTGATCCATATGTCCAGATTCTGAAAGTTTTACATACCTTTTCAATTAGAACAATGAAATGATTCCTTTAATCAAATAAAAATCAGAACCACAATTTCCATTATTTTATGATAAGGAAAAATCACAACAACCTGTAAATCCTAGTATTCCTTCTTCCAGATGTACCGATTTAATTTGTAATTGCAAGACACTGCCTGGTTTTAATGAATGTGCGACATATGGATTAGTTCATTTTGCTGCCTTCGCCTGTGAGGTCCCCAAGAGCAGTCATAGATCTTGTTAACGATGAACAAAATTCTGGAGATTTAATATTTTTAGGGATAATAATTTCTATTACTCCACTGAGCTGTGTTATGTCTGTGCCTAAATTTTTGGGCCTTGTCTCTAATGTGGATATTTCTGAGAATTAACCACAACTATATTAGTTGCCTATATAATTAATTATTTTCAGAGTCCTTCGTTCAGCTGCATGGTTAGGTCAAAGCAAACAGTACAAACTTTGTCCTGGGCAACGTCATTAGAGTAATTGTCACTGCAGGCCATGCTGAGTCACGCTGATTAGTTTTACCAAAATTTAGAGTTGTTTTTTTTTTTTAAATGATTCTGTCACCAAAGAATAGGCATGGACTTGGAACAAATTAAAGTGGAATCCAAATACTTCCCTTAATAAGAACATAAAGTAATCTTTTTTTCCTTTTTTTTTTTAACTCAACGACTTATTTTATTCATTCATTTATTGATTTATTTAAAGATTTTATTTATTTATTTGACAGAGACAGAATACAAGCTGGGGGAGTGGAAGAGGGAGAAGTAGACTTCCTGCTGAGCAGGGAGCCCGATGTGGGGCTTGATGCGGGGATAAGTCTCAGGACCCTGGGATCATGACCTGAGCCAAAGGCAGAGGCTTAAGTACTGAGCCACCCAGGCGCCCCTTCATAGAGTATCTTAAAGGGAAAAACAAAGATGGGCAGAGGCCCTGGAAGGATTTGTACTGTTTTTGTGTTGATGAGCTACTTGTCATTTCTGGGCTGGAAAACAGGATTTGGGGCACCTGGGTGGCTCAGTCGGTAGTTAAGTGTCTGCCTTCGGCTCAGGTCAGGATCCCAGGGTCCTGGGACAAAGTCTCACATCGGGCTCCTTTGCTTAGGAGGGAGTCTGCTTCTGACTCTCCTCCACCTCATTCTCTCTTTCTCTGTCTCACTTTCACAAAAATAAAATCTGAAAAAAAAAAAAAAAAGTGGAAAACTGGACTTTGGCCACAAGGTAGGGTCCGGGAGAGTCACTGCCCTGTGGAATCCCCCGGGGAAGTAGTGTTGGAAGAAAAAGGTGTGGCAAGGGAATGAAAGCTGGCAGATCAAGAAGCTGACCATTGAATGTTCAAGATGCGACACTTTTCTGAGTCCTGAGGTCATTCGTTTCTTCTACTTAAAAAATGTGCTCTGTCCATCTGTACGTTTTATACTTATAATGATGCTAGTTAGCCAAGAAATAGGATCTTTCACACCTGTAGTTTTACCTGACGATACATTTTTTTCCCTTTAGTTTGCAGAAAAATGCTTATTGACAGAGAGTGGAATAGTGAGATGTACCTTTAGATAGATTTATTCATCCATAAACAGTATCTTCCTGAGGACTAGTCAGCAACTACCAATGGAGGCCATTGCTCTTTCTTGTGTCACATAGTGATTCTCCTGGCACATTCCACACTCACTACATCCTTTTCTCTCTCTTTCTTTCTTTTTTTTCTTTTTAAAGATTTTATTTATTGAGAGAGAGATTGAGATAGCATGAGCAGGGGGAGAGGCAGAGGGACAAGTAGACTCTAATACAGGGTTTGATCCCAGGACCCTGACATCATGACCCAAACCAAAGGCAGATGCCTAACTGACTGAGCTACCCACTCACCCCACTTACTGCGTCCTAATTTAAGAATTTCATTCAGTGAACATGGAAACCACCCTGGGACTAGTAACTTTATTATGAATGTTCCTTTTTATGCTGTTGGTAGAAAGACTGGAAGTGAAGTTGTGTTGAACGATTCAGGTAGAGTGTGACTCTGGTACCGCAGAGCCGACCTGTGGTGGACAGGAAGTGAGGAGGGTGCCAGGGGTGTTGGGCATGCTGAAACAAACTATTCCTACTTCTAAGTTTTGATGGAAGACTTTCTGAGTTGCTAATGTGCCAGCAAAGGTGTGGGCATTCAGGAGTTTAACTGTACCCTTGACAATCTCCAGATTTCTGGATCGATTGCCCTTTCTTTTGCCAGCAGAACAAACGATTTCTCTGACTATGATTTCACCACTGTGTTCCAGTTGGATGCTTCTGCCATTCTCATGGGACTGTATGCTTTGCAAAGGCAGGGGACTTGTCCATCTTGTTCACCTGAATTCTGAGTACTTAGTACAGTGTCTGACATATAGTAGGTGCTCAATAAAAACTCCATTAAATGTGAGAATAGATGGATATGCTGCTTTGTAGTTTACCAAAGACTCTTCTGTTTATCTCATTTGTAGCTTTCTCTTGCTTATGACAAAATATGTTCTCATTTCAGTTTGCTGCCTTCCTTTATATTAATGAATAGGTATAAACATTTTTTGGTTTCTTAAGCCCAAGAAGGTAAATGTCAAGTTTTATAGTGTCATAAAAATTTCTGTGAAAAGTCATTTGGACAAGGGTCTTCTACTACCAAAAAATGCCTTCCCAGTCTTCTGGGTGTGAAAAATCAACATCTCACTTTTTCCCCCCTATGAAAGGATAAGCTCTGAACTATTTAATGTATCTTCACACTCTTGAGTCCAAAGCCCCATTAGTAAATGTTTACCAAGAACAGCTTTTTTGTTTTCCTTAGGGAAAGCAAAGTGAAAAATTAATCTTTTTACTTCGATAACCAACTTTATTTCGCCAGGTGCTCCAAATACTGAAATTGTTCTTAAAATTAGGCAAAACAATAAGAAGGTTAACAGTTTATCTTACTTCGATTGTGCAGGTTATTTGTGCACAACTCACAGATTAGCCCCTACTCCACTCCAGGATCTGATACCTTAATTGTGTTCCCAACATACAGTCATAAGTCAGTTGTTTGTAACTCAAAACTTGTATTCTCATGGAAACAGAATTGTTAAAGGGGATTTGTTTCCCAGGCTAGATTCCTGAGGTTAATTTCAGCCCATGTAGCCTAACATGGCATAGTGCTGCTAAGACCCTCCATGACTGATGCCCCTTGCAAATGCTTGGTCCTGGGCTGAGTGCTGCACACTCATTGCTGCTAATCCTTTTGTCCCCATTTTACAGATGAGCAGCTTTATTACACAGACACCCAAAAGGGCAAGCTGTAGAGACAGAGAAAACAAATAGTAAGCTCAAATTTGAACCACGTCTGCTGGAGGCCAAAGCCCAGTCTCCCAACCATGCATCTGAATGTGAACAGATGTGAGGACACCAAACAGCTCAGATGCATTCGCTGAGAGATGACAAAAACCTTAATAAATATATTGACTGTGGAGATCAGTAATTGCTAGCTTCCCACAGAATAATTTAAAACATTTTTAGTTGAAACTGGCAGTGTTTGAAGTAAAGAAAGGCTCATAAAAGCAGCCCTATCCAGAGGTTGAAAGTTGTAGTAAGAGATCAGATCAATTGGTCATGGCTGCCATTTTGAATGAAAGTAGAAAAAGGAAGTAGATAAGGAGAGAGAAAACTAAGCATGGAGAGAAAGAGATAGGAAAGGAGCACAGTGTGGTGTGAAAGGGAGAAAGAGAGCATTTCAAAAGTTGTCCCATTGATTAATGACTTCCAAGGTATTAGTGAAACATCATACATTAATCATGGATAACACAAACACATATTGTCTTACAAGCTGTCTGTATTATCACATACCAATTTCATGAACAGGTAGATGATCCTAAGGATTATTTAGGATATTTACAGCAGAAAACTATTATTAGCATGAGAAGAAACAGACCTTTGGTATGTGATGGTCTAAACTATTAGGAAGATAAAAAGACTGAGTGATAACTCCAAAAATGTGATCTACTTTTGTAGGAAGATGTTATAAATAAGGAGCCTGAGGTGAAAGCACATACAGTGTTAACCTTATAGCTTTACTGCTAATATAAAGAAGATAAAGCATGCCTTTGGTAAAAATTGAAATATAATAAGATTAAATTAAAAGAGTGATATAACAGAGCTTATAAGAAAAATTACTATCAAAGTATTATGATTATTTATCTTTGCTTGCATTCCTGTTATGGTCTAAATTCATCATAGAAGTCTGTTTGATCTCCACATTAATACTGCATGATAGGTGGTATTACCTTATTCTACACGTAAGAAACAGGCTCAGAGAAATTTGCAATCCTCAAGTTCAGAAAGCTACTTGTGGTTGAGATAGGTTTCAAAGTTCTTCAGACTCCCTACTTGAACCCTTTCATTATGCAATCACATAAAGGAGAAAGATACTATCTATCTCTGTGGTCCATGAAAAGGAAAAAAAAAGGGGGGGGGGAATCTGAGACATACTATAATAAAATTTTCCTGTAAAACAAAGGAGGACACATTATTGATTCAGCTCGAGCTCTGTTATTTGACTGGTTTTTATAAACTTATTTGGCATAACCTTGTGCATTTCTTGTTTCAGTAAATGCAAAAATCTTTCCCTGAATTCATTCTACCTGTATTTTTAAATGCCACATAATTAAAACATGTGTAAGACAACATACATCAGACACAGTAAATTTACAAAGGAATAGTGAGCACACCCCACCTTACTCATTGAACTTAAAATCTCGGGAAATAAAATGTGACACAAATAAAATGTAACATTCATATCACTCAGTCCATTATTCTCATAAGATGGTAATAGAGTGATAAGTTTTGCAAGGAGGCCTGGATCAGTCTGGGAAAATCACTGAGTGGCTTTTGGATAAAAGTAGCCCTTGAACAAGAGCTTAAAGCAGAGGTGATGGCATAGCATTTGAGTATGAAGGTCAGCATAGAAGTGGCCAAGTCTGTGGGGTGAGTCTCCTGATCTAGTAGCTTTTAGAGTGAAGTCAAAGACTATTGGGACACAGTTCTGGAAAGACAGATTTTTTTTTCCTGAAAAATAAATAACTATAGTTTCAAGTTTGATAAAGTAATATTTTATTCAGTAGTCAAGAAATAACCATAGAAGTTGTTTAGCCAGATAAGTGTACATAATTATTGAACAATAACAAGTATTTATGGACTATTCTATATCTATATGGTACCATCCCAAGTGTTTTACAAATATTAATTAATATATTTCTATGAACTCCTGTGAGTTAATACAACTGATAGCCACAGTTTGCATGTGAGAAAACCAAGAAAGAGAGGTTAAGTAATTTGCCTAAGATTACACAGTAAGTAGAGGAGCTGGGCTTTGAACGCAGATATCTGGCTTTCAAATTTGTTCTCACAGCCATTGTGTCATACTGCTTTTAAGGGGAAAAGTCATTTCCAGAACATTCAGTGCTGTGACTATGGACAGTTGCATTGGAAACACAGGAAACGTAGAATTAGGGCAGTTAAGAGATCTCAACCAGTCACCTATTCATGAAATTATAAAAATTCAAATGAGTCAGAGGACTGTCTGTAGAAGTTACATACAATCATTATCATTGAAGACTATACAATTTCTCCTTATTATACTTTCTGTGTTGTATCAGCATTTGCTTGCATTTTTGCCTTGAATACATGAATGTATGACCCATGCTTTCTCGCCATTTGTGTTTGTCTGGTATATTTTGTCATATTCTTTGTTTTTAGTCTTTCTAATTAATTTTATTTTAGATATAGCTTCACACACATGTTTTGATATTCTTTTCTGATACAATCTGAAAGCTTTTTTTTCAGTTGGTAAATTTACTTTTTTTGATAACTATTTTATCTGAATTTATTGATAGAAAACACAAATATCAACTGATTCTATGTATGGTTTCTTAATTCTTTATCTAAAAAAAAAAACCTTTGCTAGCTGGCTTTGGCTGTTGTGTTTTGTGTGTGTCTCTTCTTGTAAACTGACAGAAGTTTGGAAGATTAAAAAAAAATAATCAGTGGATTTGGTAACTTTGTAGATGTGAGTGCAAAAGAGAAGGACAAGCCAGAGTTAGGATGACCAGTGTTTTGAATGTGAATGACAGTGATAACACCATTGAAATAAGGAGAGCGATCAGAGAAGGAAACATTTTAGGGGATGAGCACCTGTCTTCTTAAATTCTGGGTATAAGGTCCTGGTGTGTGTCGTTTTTGTGGAAAGGGCTAGGAGATATGTGGTTGGGTGGGAGTGAGAAGAAATAAATTGGCCAGAGAAGCCAGATCAGAGTTGGCAGTTACTGGGGTGGCACAAGGCAGGGGCACAGTCTAGCACTTGGAGGCATGGTCCCTCACTCAGAATCAGGTAGAGCTGGAGTCCAATCCCTTTACTCAGAAGAGCATCATCCTAGGGAAATGCTTTCACCCTTGGAAGATCAGAAATTCTCTCCTTAAGAGAAAAAAAAAAGGGGGGGGTGCTGGGTGGCTCAGTAAGTTAGGCATCTGACTCTTGGTTTTAGCTCAGATCATGATCTCATGGTTCCTGGAATCAAGCCCCACATCAGGCTCCACTCTGAGCTTTGAGTCGGCTTGAGGATTCTCTCCCTCCCCTTCTCCCCCACATTCACTCTCTCTCTGTCTCGCAAATAAATAAATCTTTAGAAGAAAAAGACAGCAAGAATGTCTACACAGTGAGACTTTCTACCTTTTATGGTTATTGTAAAGATTAAATAAAATCATGGAAAGAAAACCTGAACCAATTAGCATAGCACCTGGCATATAATGAGCCCTCAACAACATTTAGCTATTCTAATTATATATCTATAATGATTATTGTAAGCATTGTCCCAGCAGGTAAAAATCATTGAGGGAGGATTGGAGAGAGTGAAAAAAAAAAAACAAAAAAACAAAAAACAAAAAACCAAACCAAAACAAAAACCAAATTTTGAGGAACAGGGAATTCAAAAGTGGAAGATAAATAAAGGAGAAGGAGGAAGGATGAAGAAATAGGAGTAGAGATCATTCAAATGAGAAAGAAGTCGATTTTAGAGTGGCAGAAGGAATGGAGGAGAAGAGGTTTAAAAAGAAGCAGCTGGTTAAGTCTGCTAAATGTCCTGCTGTAATGAGAAATGATGGAAGATGAGAAAATGTCACCGGGCTTGAAAAGCAGATTGTTTATGGGGAGCAAAGAGAAGAGTGTTGTGTGGTTTGCCAAAGAGGGGTAAGAACAAAAAAGGTTAGTGATTACATTTTATCATATGAACCTGCTTTGGAGATTGTGCTTCTAGAAACTTGGCAGTGACAGGAAGGGAGCCAGAGTGGTCATCATACATGGCGTCCTGGGAACATTCTGGAGAGTCGGTAGAGAGTGAAGTTTTGAAGGGAAAATTAATTGACATGATGTGTTTTCGTGGCCTCTGCATCCACACAAACTGACATATTTTCAGTGCTCAATAAATTCAGTTAAATGAATCACTGAATGAATTTACTGCAAGAGAGAGGGATAGGGAAGCTAGGAGCTGGCGCTTCTGAAAAGTAGAGAAAAATGATTTAATTTAAAAATCACTTAATGTATTTTCAGCCTGACAGGCTTGAATCTGTAAGTGGGAAAACTTTATAAAAATAAAATATTATTATAAAAACAATAACAAAATATTCCATAAAATTTAAATGGTGTGTGTATGTGGAAACTCCTGTAATTTCCATCATACTTATATAATTAAAGTAATTTCTGTATATTCCCTTCCAGTCCTTTATTCATATGCAGTCATATTTTTACATAATTGCAACCACAATATACAGACAATTTGCATCCTGCTTTTTAATTTAGTTCAAGGGAAGTTTAGCTACAATTATTTGAAAGGAAAAGAATATTGGGTATAAATATTCAGTTATGAATGTGGCAAAGTTTCATCCATCAATTCTCACGTATAGAAAGTGAAAGCAATAGAAACGAGGTAAGCAGTGATTCAACAATGCTTTCCAGTACTTGCTGGGAAAAAGAAAAACTTTCAGACGTGTGGAACTGAATAAAATATTATAATAAGAGGCCCCAGTAGCTTTTGTAATATTGTGTTAAGCATTTCTTCATGCTAAATCTCGATGCTTTCTTTTGGATTGCTTTTTTTTTTTTTTTTTTTTTTTTTTTTTTTTTTTTTTTTTTTTTTTTAAATTTTATTTTTTATAAACATATATATATATATATATTTTTCCCCCAGGGGTACAGGTCTGTGAATCTCCACGTTTACAAACTTCACAGCACTCACCATAGCACATACCCTACCCAATGTCCATAACCCCCCCCCAACCCCCCTCTGCCCAGCAACCCTCAGTTTGTTTTGTGAGATTAAGAGTCACTTATGGTTTGTCTCCCTCCCAATCCCAACTTGTTTCATTTACTCTTCTCCTACCACATTAACCCCCCATGTTGCATCTCCTCTCCCTCATATCAGGGAGATCATATGATAGTTGTCTTTCTCCGATTGACTTATTTCGCTAAGCATGATACCCTCTAGTTCCATCCATGTTGTCGCAAATGGCAAGATTTCATTTCTTTTGATGGCTGCATAGTATTCCATTGTATATATATACCACATCTTCTTTATCCATTCATCTGTTGATGGACATCTAGGTTCTTTCCATAGTTTGGCTATTGTAGACATTGCTGCTATAAACATTCGGGTGCACGTGCCCCTTCGGATCACTACGTTTG
Organism: Lontra canadensis; assembly: GCF_010015895.1. Classification (NCBI taxonomy): domain Eukaryota; kingdom Metazoa; phylum Chordata; class Mammalia; order Carnivora; family Mustelidae; genus Lontra; species Lontra canadensis. Next base: position 6,038,573 of record NW_022631106.1, on the reverse strand, counting down.
TATCTTTAGGGTAAATACCCAGCAGTGCAATTGCTGGGTCATAGGGTAGTTCTATTTTCAACATTTTGAGGAACCTCCATGCTGTTTTCCAGAGTGGTTGCACCAGCTTGCATTCCCACCAACAATGTAGGAGGGTTCCCCTCTCTCCGCATCCTCGCCAGCATCTGTCATTTCCGGACTTGTTAATTTTAGCCATTCTGACTGGTGTGAGGTGATATCTCATTGTGGTTTTGATTTGTATTTCCCTGATGCCGAGTGATATGGAGCACTTTTTCATGTGTCTGTTGGCCATCTGGATGTCTTCTTTGCAGAAATGTCTGTTCATGTCTTCTGCCCATTTCTTGATGGGATTATTTGTTCTTTGGGTGTTAAGTTTGCTAAGTTCTTTATAGATTCTGGACACTAGCCCTTTATCTGATATGTCGTTTGCAAATATCTTCTCCCATTCTGTCAGTTGTCTTTTGGTTTTGTTAACTGTTTCCTTTGCTGTGCAAAAGCTTTTGATCTTGATAAAATCCCAATAGTTCATTTTTGCCCTTGCTTCCCTTGCCTTTGGCGATGTTCCTAGGAAGATGTTGCTGCGGCTGAGGTCGAAGAGGCTGCTGCCTGTGTTCTCCTCAAGGATGTTGATGGATTCCTTTCTCACATTGAGGTCCTTCATCCATTTTGAGTCTATTTTCGTGTGTGGTGTAAGGAAATGATCCAATTTCATTTTTCTGCATGTGGCTGTCCAATTTTCCCAACACCATTTATTGAAGAGGCTGTCTTTTTTCCATTGGACATTCTTTCCTGCTTTGTCGAAGATTAGTTGACCATAGAGTTGAGGGTCTATTTCTGGGCTCTCTATTCTGTTCCATTGATCTATGTGTCTGTTTTTGTGCCAGTACCATGCTGTCTTGATGATGACAGCTTTGTAATAGAGCTTGAAGTCCGGAATTGTGATGCCACCAACTCTGGCTTTCTTTTTCAATATTCCTTTGGCTATTCGCGGTCTTTTCTGGTTCCATATAAATTTTAGGATTATTTGTTCCATTTCTTTGAAAAAAATGGATGGTACTTTGATAGGAATTGCATTAAATGTGTAGATTGCTTTAGGTAGCATAGACATTTTCACAATATTTATTCTTCCAATCCAGGAGCATGGAACATTTTTCCATTTCTTTGTGTCTTCCTCAATTTCTTTCATGAGTACTTTATAGTTTTCTGTGTATAGATTCTTAGTCTCTTTGGTTAGGTTTATTCCTAGGTATCTTATAGTTTTGGGTGCAATTGTAAATGGGATGGACTCCTTAATTTCTCTTTCTTCTGTCTTATTGTTGGTGTAGAGAAATGCGACTGATTTCTGTGCATTGATTTTATATCCTGACACATTACTGAATTCCTGTACAAGTTCTAGCAGTTTTGGAGTGGAGTCTTTTGGGTTTTCCACATATAGTATCATATCATCTGCGAAGAGTGATAGTTTGACTTCTTCTTTGCCGATTTGGATGCCTTTAATTTCTTTTTGTTGTCTGATTGCTGAGGCTAGGACTTCTAGTACTATGTTGAATAGCAGTGGTGATAACGGACATCCCTGCCGTGTTCCTGACCTTAGCGGAAAAGCTTTCAGTTTTTCTCCATTGAGAATGATATTTGCGATGGGTTTTTCATAGATGGCTTTGATAATATTGAGGTATGTGCCCTCTATCCCTACACTTTGAAGAGTTTTGATCAGGAAGGGATGCTGTACTTTGTCAAATGCTTTTTCAGCATCTATGGAGAGTATCATATGGTTCCTGTTTTTTCTTTTATTAATGTGTTGTATCACATTGATTGATTTGCGGATGTTGAACCAACCTTGCAGCCCTGGAATAAATCCCACTTGGTCGTGGTGAATAATCCTTTTAATGTACTGTTGAATCCTATTGGCTAGTATTTTGGTGAGAATTTTTGCATCTGTGTTCATCAAGGATATTGGTCTGTAGTTCTCTTTTTTGATGGGATCCTTGTCTGGTTTGGGGATCAAGGTGAGGCTGGCCTCATAAAATGAGTTTGGAAGTTTTCCTTCCATTTCTATTTTTTGGAACAGTCTCAGGAGAATAGGAATTAGTTCTTCTTTAAATGTTTGGTAGAATTCCCCCGGGAAGCCGTCTGGCCCTGGGCTTTTGTTTGTTTGGAGATTTTTGATGACTGTTTCAATCTCCTTACTGGTTATGGGTCTGTTCAGGCTTTCTATTTCTTCCAGGTTCAGTTGTGGTAGTTTATATGTCTCTAGGAATGCATCCATTTCTTCCAGATTGTCAAATTTGTTGGCATAGAGTTGCTCATAATATGTTCTTATAATTGTCTGTATTTCTTTGGTGTTAGTTGTGATCTCTCCTCTTTCATTCATGATTTTATTTATTTGGGTCCTTTCTCTTCTCTTTTTGATAAGTCTGGCCAGGGGCTTATCAATCTTATTAATTCTTTCAAAGAACCAGCTCCTAGTTTCGTTGATTTGTTCTATTGTTTTTTTGGTTTCTATTTCATTGATTTCTGCTCTGATCTTTATGATTTCTCTTCTCCTGCTGGGTTTAGGGTTACTTTCTTGTTCTTTCTCCAGCTCCTTTAGGTGTAGGGTTAGGTTGTGTACCTGAGACCTTTCTTGTTTCTTGAGAAAGGCTTGTACTGCTATATATTTTCCTCTCAGGACTGCCTTTGTTGTGTCCCACAGATTTTGAACTGTTGTATTTTCATTATCATTTGTTTCCATGAATTTTTTCAATTCTTCTTTAATTTCCTGGTTGACCCATTCATTCTTTAGAAGGATGCTGTTTAGTCGCCATATATTTGGGTTCTTTCCAAATTTCCTCTTGCGATTGAGTTCTAGCTTCAGAGCATTGTGGTCTGAAAATATGCAGGGAATGATCCCAATTTTTTGATAACAGTTAAGACCTGATTTAGAACCAAGGATGTGATCTATTCTGGAGAATGTTCCATGTGCACTAGAGAAGAATGTGTATTCTGTTGCTTTGGGATGAAATGTTCTGAATATATCTGTGATGTCCATCTGGTCCAGTGTGTCATTTAAAGCCTTTATTTCCTTGTTGATCTTTTGCTTGGATGATCTGTCCATTTCAGTGAGGGGAGTGTTAAAGTCCCCTACTATTATTGTATGATTGTCGATGTGTTTCTTTGATTTTGTTATTAATTGGTTTATATAGTTGGCTGCTCCCACGTTAGGGGCATAGATATTTACAATTGTTAGATCTTCTTGTTGGACAGATCCTTTGAGTATGATATAGTGTCCATCTTCATCTCTTATTATAGTCTTTGGTTTAAAATCTAAGTGATCTGATATAAGGATTGCCACTCCTGCTTTCTTCTGATGTCCATTAGCATGGTAAATTCTTTTCCACCCCCTCACTTTAAATCTGAAAGTGTCTTCGGGTTTAAAATGAGTTTCTTGTAGGCAACATATAGATGGGTTTTGTTTTTTTATCCATTCTGATACCCTGTGTCTTTTGATTGGGGCATTTAGCCCATTAACATTCAGGGTAACTATTGAGAGATATGAATTTAGTGCCATTGTATTGCCTGTAAGGTGACTGCTATTGTATATTGTTTCTGTTCCTTTCTGATCTACTACTTTTAGGTTCTCTCTTTGCTTAGAGGACCCCTTTCAATATTTCCTGTAGAGCTGGCTTGGTGTTTGCAAATTCTTTCAGTTTTTGTTTGTCCTGGAAGCTTTTAATCTCTCCTTCTATTTTCAATGATAGCCTAGCTGGATATAGTATTCTTGGCTGCATGTTTTTCTCGTTTAGTACTCTGAATATATCATGCCAGCTCTTTCTGGCCTGCCAGGTCTCTGTGGATAAGTCTGCTGCCAATCTAATATTTTTACCATTGTATGTTACAGACTTCTTCTCCCGGGCTGCTTTCAGGATTTTCTCTTTGTCACTAAGACTTGTAAATTTGACTATTAGGTGACGGGGTGTGGACCTATTCTTATTGATTTTGAGTGGGGTTCTCTGAACCTCCTGGATTTTGATGCTTGTTCCCTTTGCCATATTGGGGAAATTCTCTCCAATAATTCTCTCCAATATACCTTCTGCTCCCCTCTCTCTTTCTTCTTCTTCTGGAATCCCAATTATTCTAATGTTGTTTCGTCTTATGGTGTCACTTATCTCTCGAATTCTGCCCTCGTGGTCCAGTAGTTGTTTGTCCCTCTTTTGTTCAGCTTCCTTATTCTCTGTCATTTGGTCTTCTATATCGCTAATTCTTTCTTCTGCCTCATTTATCCTAGCAGTGAGAGCCTCCATTTTTGATTGCACCTCATTAATAGCTTTTTTTATTTCAACTTGATTAGATTTTAGTTCTTTTATTTCTCCAGTAAGGGCTTTTATATCTCCCGAGAGGGTTTCTCTAATATCTTCCATGCCTTTTTCGAGCCCAGCTAGAACCTTGAGAATCGTCATTCTGAACTCTAAATCTGACATATTACCAATGTCTGTATTGATTAGGTCCTTAGCCTTTGGTATTGCCTCTTGTTCTTTTTTTTGTGGTGAATTTTTCCGCCTTGTCATTTTGTCCAGATAAGAGTATATGGAGGAGTAAGTAAAATACTAAAAGGGTGGCAACAACCCCAGGAAAATATGCTTTAGCCAAATCAGAAGAGATCCCAAATCGTGAGGTGGGGGGGGGGGGAAGGGAATAAAAAGAGGTTCAGAAAGAAAAAAAAATAAAATAAAATAAAATAAAATAAAAAAGAAAAAAGAAACAAATAAAAAAAAGAAAACCAATAATGAAAAAAATATAAAAAGGAAAAATATATATATATTGGATAAACTAGTTAAAAAATGTTAAAAAAGAAAAGGGTAAAAGTTTAAAAAAATTTAGCAGAAGAAGAGAAAAAAATTGAAAAAGAAAAAAAAAAATTAAATTAACTGCAAGGCTAAAGAATCATGGGGAGAAATCCATGAGTTCGGTGCTTTGCTTTCTCCTCCTCTGGAATTCCGCTGCTCTCCTTGGTATTGAAACTGCACTCCTTGGTAGGTGAACTTGGTCCTGGCTGGGTTTCTTGTTGATCTTCTGGGGGAGGGGCCTGTTGTAGTGATTTTCAAGTGTCTTTGCCCCAGGCGGAGTCGCACCGCCCTTACCAGGGGCCAGGCTGAGTAATCCGCTCGGGTTTGCTTTCGGGAGCTTTTGTTCCCTGAGCGCTTTCCGTAGAGTTCCGGAGGACGGGAATGAAGATGGCGGCCTCCCAGTCTCCGGCCCGGAGGAGCCGAGAGCTAGGGGTCCCACTCTTCAGTGCGCCCTCAGGGAACAGCGTCCAATTACTCCTGTCTGCCTGGCCTCCGGCTGCGCTCCGAGCTCACCGAGCCTGCGTCCGGTTCAAGGTAAGCCCGAGCTGTGAGCTCACTCCTCGGCTCCGTCTCTGTAGCCGGCTTCCCTGTTCTAATACCTGCGAGCTCTGCGACACTCAGACACCCCGATCCTTCTGTGACCCTGCGGGACCTGAGGCCACACTGGCCCCGCATGGGCTTCACCCCAGTTAAGCCTCTGGAGCGATGTCCCTCAGCGGAACAGACTTTTAAAAGTCCCGATTTTGTGCTCCGTTGCTCCGCCGCTTGCCGGGAGCCGGCCCCTCCCCCCGGGGTCTGTCTTCCCGTCCCTTTGGATTCACTTCTCCGCCAGTCCTACCTTTCAGCAAGTGGTTGATTTTCTGTTTCTAGAATTGCTGTTCTTCTTCTCTTCGATCTCCCGTTGGATTTGTAGGTGTTTGCAATCTTTAGATAAGCTATCTAGCTGATCTCCCGCTACCTGAAGTAGTCTCAGCTGCTACTTCTCCGCCATCTTGACTCCACCTGAAACTTGTTTTAGTTTCGTCACCGGGCAGTGCTGGCGACAAGTGGCACGGAAGACGCCGCTTCAGTCTCCGGAAGGGCTCGGGGAGACAGGCGAAAGTACCCATCCACCCTTTCGGTTCACCGCCTCCTGCCTTTTGGATTGCTTTTAATGCCTTATTGTAAGTACCTAATTTGTAAGAGGGCATTATTATTAATTATTAATATTATGGATTTCTATTTGTAAGATGACAACCTGTTAAAAATCCTTTGCCAACATTTGGGAAACCCCACTTGCTCCTTGCCTGAGGGACACGTTATCAATTGGATAAACGCGATGCGGGAAAAGGGCTGGTGACAGTGGAGCTTCAGCAATGGTCTGGATGTCAGGCTGGAATGGTTCTGCCACAGAAGCACTGTTGATCTGCTGTCTGAACATCATGGAACTTTCTACTCAATAAATTTTGCCTGTGATTCTTGTGAAGTCTTGTGAAGTTTATCACTTCTTTTTTTCTTGAGGCACCCCTTTGCAAGTTCTATAATTTCCATAATACCCCTAAAATTTAAAAGCTCTGGATCTGCAGTGAGAGGCAGCTGCAGGAGATGAAAAACGAAGGCAGACTTACTTCTTCCCGTTCAGTCACTACTCTCTATTAATGTGTTGACAAAAATAGGCCCCCTGCAAATAGGCGGTTGGAGGTAGTCCAAACAAAGAGAAACGGGGGATTCATTAGTTGATTGATTTTTAATTTATTTTTGAGTTGAACAAAAGCAGGCTTCAAAAACGATTATGCAATTTTTAAGTAATTTTTCATACTTCGCCAGTAGGTCTAATATGACTTTTGAAAGTGAAAACAGGATGGAAGAGAGTCATGTGGCCAGATATGAGAAAATAAGCTTGCTCTTTTGATTAAAGGATACATGGCTCCTTCTAAATAAATAAGGTTCCAAACCATGTACAATCCATGTCCACATTTGCTGTTTAGAGAGCAAAAAGTACAGCTTAGTCAACCACATAAAATAATTGGCCAGAGGGGGAGAACTGCATGAAACTTTAGTAATTCTTTTCTAATTAGCCGAAATTCAGTCATTTCCCAGAGACAGGAGTCCCTAAGCACATTTGTGTGTTTACGTGTTTTCTTTTTCTTTCAAAGGAAGGTTGGAAGTTGGGAGTGGTGCGAGATTTGATCAGCAAAATAGCCAATAAAAGATTTTTGTGAATTTTAGTGGCCTGAGTGCCAGAGGTAGAAATTATATAATACATATTTTAATAAAAGAATGTTAGTCATATTAGCAGTAGCTAACATTTAAATATTTGTTATGTACCTGTCACTATCCTAACCACTTTGCAAATAATATCTTATTTAGTGCTCACAAACAATCCTACAAGTTTGGTACTGTTATTGTTATTTTCATTTTGTAAATGAAAAGCAAAGAGATCCCACAGTGGAAGAGCGGACATTTGAACCCAAGTGGTGTGACCCTGCTCATAACCACTAAGCAAAATAACTCAACCATCACAAAGGCTAAAATATAAACGAAACAAAGAGAAGAACAAAGTTAATTTTAACACGGTTCTACTTTATGTCATACTCAAGTAGTTCTTATCAAACTCTTCTTTAGAAGACTAACATAAATTGAAGAATGACCAAAACTAGGAAAAAAAATAAAAAATAAAACAAAGAGCATTCTATATTTGAAAGAGAAAATACCACTGAGTTTCCTCAATGTCATAGTCTTTGGCCTTAGAGTAGGTCCCAGCCTTCCACATGTGACTGGACCAACTGAAAGACACAATCAAATGTATTGGCTTGAAGAGCCCAAGGACAAAGTGACCGACATTCCAACAGCTGGAAAGGAAAGAGTGATAGGAATGTTGTGAAGAGAAGACCACAAATACAGGGTCCCCAGTTCTCCATGTAAACTCTTCCCAAACCTTGGGCTATACACATATGGGACAAACTTCAAGCAGTGTGGCCACACCCAACAGAACATTTTGGCCTTTACCTGTCGGTTAGTTTAAAGTTTCAGTTCTGCCAAGTTAACTGTTAACAAACTCTGGAAGAATATGGCAGAACCCAGAATGCCCATGATATAACATTCAAAATCTTCATCATGTGATCCTAAATTATTCAGTCTATGAAAAACAACAGCACATGAGCCATACTTAAGAGAAAAAAAATTAAAAGATCCACACTTAACTCTGATAGGGACAGACAGTGAATTTGTGAGAGATGGATTTTTAATTCAACTATTGCAATTATTGAGAAATACATGTAACCAACATTAAAAAAAATAGGAAATTTCAGAACAGAGGTGAACATAGTAAAAAAATAAAAAAAGGATCACTAGCACTATACATCATAAAATCTGAAATTTTAAAATTTACTGATTATGATTCAGAGAAGATTTAAAAAGACAGAGAGAAGACGACTGAACCTGGAGATAGAATAAAACAAATTAGTATCTAAAGAAAAAGGAGAAGAAAATAGATATAAAAAAAGGAACAGTACCTTAGTTTCTGAGAGACAACACCACAACATCTAACCTAAGTGTAATTAGAGTCCCAGATTGAAGATAGAGAAGAAAGGGCAGGAAGAAAATATTTGAATAAAGAATTTCCAAAAATTTCCCAAATTTGTTAAAAGACATAATTTTATAGATTGAAGCAAAGTAAAAAGAAAACATTTAAAGCAGCCAGAAAGAGACTACCTAGTTGGATATAAGAATGCAATCATATGTATGGCGACTGATGTCTCATCAGAAACAATGGAGAGCAGAACAGTGGTGCAACAACATAAAATTTTCTCCATCTTATGTGAAATGATAAGGTATTAATTTTAAGGATGCTGTAAACATTGCAGGCTGTGTATAGTATTCCTTAGAACAATGTCTAAAAGAATAATGCAAAGGTATAGCTAAATGCCAATAGAAAAATTAATATAAAATTTAAAAAAAGTAAGAAAGGAAAGGAGAAAGAGTAACAAAAAGCAAGTGAGACATAGAAAAAAAGTCAAATAGAGACACAGATCCAACCATATGAATGATTACATTAAATGTAAATAGCCTAGGCATTCCAATTAAAAGGCAGTAATTATCAACATACATAAAAAGAACAAGACCTGTATCTAAAGAGAAACACTTCAGGTATAAAAACACAAATGGGCTAAAATTAATTAGATGGAGACATTATACTATTCAAATAGTAATAATAAGAATGCTGAAGTGTCTATGTTAAAATCAGAAAATCCAGATTTTAAGGCAAAGAGTATTATGAGATAGAGTAAAAAGTTAATGGCAGAATTCAGATGGAATGTATATGAGTATGCACCTGAGCATAAAGCAGACCCTTAACAAACTGAGACACCCAGGCGCCCCTCATTACTTTTTGTTTGTTTGTTTGTTTTAGTTTTAGTTCACTAGTATATATCTTTTCTTGTTTTAGATAAAAATAGCAGAATGTGTATGCAAATTTATGAATATTGATGAGCTTTGAATCACGAAAGACTGTTAATTTAATTTTAGATTAAAATTTTTTTTTAATTAAAAAAATTTAGATTCAGCTTTTTTTTCTTTTAATGTTCATAGCCGAAGTCAAATTTGTCCACTACAGTAAATCACTTTTTCTAATTTACAAGCACACTTACCTACGGTCATGGACTGCCCTCTCTCATGCTGCTTAGAACAGAAGGAATTAAAGAATCCTGTGAAAATAGAACTGGATTTGGAATTCAAACTAGCACGCAGAATCATAAACAAATATCCTGTCTTCTAATAAAAGCAATGTCTTGCCTGTAGTCATTAAATAAATAATTTTAAATGCAGAGTTTTCCGGTAGCTTTGGAGAACAGCAGTGCCTGAGTCCTTTAGGGACAAAGTACATTTTGCAGTTCCACAAGATTTTGGGGCTTTCGACATTTGTTCCAGTTTTGGCTAAGCTAAGGGGAGACCTTAATGGGTCTCCATCTTTGGGCGCCTGTAAGAGACCTCCACACCATAGACTCTTTTTCCTACTTTAGGTGACCTCCATGGGGGGAAAAATCATGAATTTAAAAACCTGAGAAGCCCTTCGAAATGTTTATAGTAGGAAGAATAAGTAGAGTATGGGAGTAGCCTTTAGCTGGGCTATGAAACACTTATAGCCCTACTATTTATGTGTTAGCCCTAGGCTCAGTAGGAGTTAATGTTCAGCAGGCAGAAAAAAATACATTGTTAAATTTTACACCCTCATATGCTATCAAAATCTTAGTAAGTGTGACACTCAGACTTTTGTTTCCAATGGTCGTGTGATTCAAATGTATAATGCAGTCTGATGGTATTCTGTAGTGAGCTGAGAACTGCATGAGTATTGGGGAGGGCAGTAAATCCATAAAAATTTGCATTAAAGACCATTTCTTTCATGTTGGGAGAATATCGGTTATTAGGGAAGGAAGTGGGGTTTTCTCTACAAGCACCAAGCAGCAGCTTTTCCTACAAGCCCACATTTTGTTTTGCAGGTCTGGTACTCAATAGGGAAATTCCCTGAAGGCAAGAAACTGGAAATGCACAAGCAAGTGTCTCTCATAAGATACTTATTGAAACAGGAGTTCTGCAGGTAGCATTTTCTTATTTTTTTCTCATATTACTTTACCACCTGTCAGTTTTACTGTTGTCAAGAGAACTCAGTTTAAACACTATGGCTTTAATAACTTTTAAGTCATCAAAACTTCAGTGGTAAGTGGTTTGTGAGCATCTGAAAAAAATAATACAGAACAGTTCTTAGGTAAAAAAGAGTTCTGTTTGCATAGGCACCTTGTTTTATTTTATCTATTTATTTTTTAATTTATTTTTGCTTTTTTGAAGTTGTCCTGAAATTTTTTTTCCTCTGCAGAGTTAATATCAAGTTAGAGTAAATTGATGTTATGTTGGACAATATCTTATGGCCTAAATCCTTTTTTTTTTTTGCTGTTTCATCAATGAGAATAATAAGAAATCTGTGATTTCTTAAAAATGGATGCCCTAAAATGTAGAACATATAATTATAATAATATAACAAAATCCTGACAAAGTCTAACCATTAATACTCACACAAGAATAATGTTTGTCAGTAATTTGCAATCTAGAAGAGATGAGAGACTAATATACTTCACATATGTGTGTATATATGAGCATATACTCATAGATAACTATGCATATGTACGTACAGTGGAAGAGCTAATTATTGAAGCTTTTTATTTTGATGAAGTCTCAATAATTTATTTTTGCTTTTGTTTCCCTTGCCCCAGAGAAGGGGATTTCTATCTAGTAAGAAATTGCTATGGCCAATGTCAAAGTGATTACTGTCTGTGTGCTCTTCTAGGATTTTAATGGTTTCCTGTCTCACATTTAGGTCTTTAATCCATTTTGAATTTATTTTTGTGTATGGTGTAAGAGAGTAGTTCAGTCTCATTCTTTTGCATGTGGCTGTCCAATTTTCCCAACACCATTTGTTGAAGAGACTGTCTTTTTCCACTGGACATTCTTTCCTGCTTTGCCGAAGATTAGTTGACCATATAGTTGAGGGTCCATTTCTGGGTTTTCTATTCTGTTCCATTGATCTATGTGTCCATTTTTGTGCCGGTACCATTTTGTTTTGATCACTAAGTTTTGTAATATAATTTGAAGTCCAGAATTGTGATACCTCCAGCTTTGCTTTGTTTTTTTCAAGATTGCTTTGACTTTTCAGGGCCTTTTGTGATTCCTCACACAATTTAGTTTTGTTTGTTCTAGCTCTGTGAAAAAGGCAATTGTTGGTGTGTTCATAGGGATTGCATTAAATGTGTAGATTTCTTTGGATGTCGTCGACATTTTAATATCTGTTCTTTCAATCCATGAACATGGAATGTCCTTCAATTTCTTTCGGTCACCTTCAATTTCTTTCACCAGTGTTTTATAGTTTTCAGAATTCGGGTCTTTTACCTCTTTGGTTAAGTTGATTCTTAGATATCTCATGACTTTTTATGTAATTGTAAGTGGGATTAATTCCTTAATTTCTCTTTGTGTTGCTTCATTATTGGTGTATAGAAATACAACAGAATTTTAAACAACACAAATGTCCATTGACTGTTGAATGGATAAAGAAGATGTGGTATATACATACATACATATATACATATATACATACATGAGGGTATATTACTCAGCCATCAAAAAAATGAAATCTTCCCTTTTGCAATAAGTGGATGGAACTAGAGACTATTGTGCTAAGTGAAACAAGTCAGTCAGAGAAAGAGAAATACTATATGATTTCACTCATATGTGGAATTTACAAAACAAAACAAATGAGCAAAGGGGAAAAAGAAGAGAGAGGCAAATAAAGAAACAGACTCTTAACTATAGAGAACAAACTGATGGTTACCAGAGGGGAGGAGTGTGGGGGGATGGATGAAATAGGGGATGGGGAGTAAGGAGGGCACTTGTGATGAGCGCTGGGTGATGTATAGAAGTGTTGAATCACTTAATTGTACACCTGAAACTAATGTTACACAGTATGTTAACTTGCCAAATGTAACCATCTAGTCAGTGGTATTCCAGTCTACTATAAATTCGAATCATTTCAAGGAAGAGTAAAACAAAATACCGAAATTGATGTCCACTTCCAAAGACTTTGACTGCATTGGTCTGGTGGTGCTCAGGCGTCAGAATTCTCAAGGCTCCAGGAGATTCTCCTGTGTAGACAAGGCTGTAAAGTACAGCACTGTGATAGTTTGTTTTCTCTTTAAATAATTTTGCTGTTTCCTTATCATCTTGTCTTTTTTCCCCATGCTTTGTCTTGCCCTTTTATTTTTCATTTTAATCTATTCTTTTCCCTTCCTTTCCTTTTAAAAATTTATTTCATTCATTTTTATTGTTGTTGTTGCTGGACTTGATAGGGCAGGATGAGGACAGCTGAGGAGCCAGAGGGGAGAAAGCTGTCAGACCCATGACCTGTCTATGGTCATCCTACTCTTTGCCATTTATCTCATCAGCTCAAAGATTTTGCGTTGATAATGTTTCAGTTTCAGTCTAAAAGATTGTGAGTTTAGCTTTTTTGATGACCACAGAGCAAGCAGTAATGTATCATCAGGAGCTGGGAAGATGAAGTGGTACGTTCTTGATACAGGTGTGCATGACTCTCAGAGTCCAGACAGGCTCTCCAGTTCACCCTGCTTCCAGCGCCATGGCTGGGGTGGTGCCCAGCGGAGCCAGGCAGCTGAGAGAACATTCAAGGGACTGTGAATTGTCTAACTGAAGAAAGAGTTCAACACCTCAGTTTTGCCCAGCGGAACACCAATCTAGGCAGTTTATTCCTTGGATGGCCACCATATAGGCTGAGAATGGGATTAATCTACACTGTCTTCACAGCCCCTTCACTGACTACACACCTGCTTGTGGATAACTATCTATTTAAAAAAATCATCCCGGGGCACCTGGGTGGCTCAGGTGGTTAATCGTCTGCCTTCATCTCATGACCTTCCCAGGACCCAGGTCAGGATCCCAGGTCCTGTGATGGTGTCCGACATTTGGTTCCTTGCTCAGCAAGGAGCCTGTTTCTCCCTCTACCCGCCACTCCCCCTTTTTGTGCTCTCTCTGTCAAATAAATAAATAATATCTTTAAAAAATAAAAAAAATCATCCTAAACTCCCCTACTTACATTAAAGACTTAAACATTTAATTCCCTCAGCTTTGAATATTGGTTGTAGATTGTCTCAGAAGTGAGCTCCGCGAATTTCACATACTATTAAAAAGACTCAAAACATAATGGCAGATTTCTTTCTTTTTTTTTCCTGATATTGTAAAATATATAGATGTTTTCTGGTAAAGGGGTTTGCCTCATGCTTCTAAATCTTTCCTTTCAGAGATCTTACCAGACTCTTTCCCTATCTTCCTGCTGAATGATGTGAATCCATTCCCCTGATCCAAGTTATAATTTGTAAAATAGCATGTGTGTGTGTATGTACATGTGCGCGTGTTCGTGTTTGTGTGTGTGTGTGTGTGTAATGTTGGCAAGTGCAAGTGTCTGAGAACTCTGTGGTCAGAGGGCAGGAAACCCTTTGGTTCTTGGATTTGTCAGGGAGAGTCAATCTCTTCTTTCTCCATACCTCGAGAGTATCATCTGTTTAAGTAGTCAGCAAAGTGTTGGCTCTCTTGTGAGTAGAAGGCTCTTACTCAGCCTGTCATCTTGGAGATCTCACATCCAGAAATTGAAACCTGCTCCCAGAGAGTGTTCGTTTGATATAAAAGAACTAATCTATAAATATATTTTAATTCATAATAATTTCAATTATGTTATATACAAAAGCAAGGCTGAGCAGAGAAGCAACTGAACTTGCAATGTATTTAAAGGCAAAGAATGCAAGAAAATACATGACTGGGGTAGATTTATGGAATGCATGTGCTCGAAACATCAGAGTCCATGTCTGTAATGTGACAATTTAAATAGTTGGTTAATAAATTCATCATGCTCTCAAAAACATGGTGTCATGGAACAAGATAATAATTTGCACCCGAAAAAGAGCTGAATATTTTTCATTTTTCCTCCCAAATCTGCCCTGTCCTACTCTGTCCTACCTTGTGCCCCTAAGCTGTTCTCTATTGACCATATATGGCCAGGGTCCCTTGTTCCTGACTTGGAGTTGACTTTAGCTGTGTAGAAGCACTCTCAGAAAATCAAGCGGTGGACAGAGAGGAGGATCAGAAAATGTATTTCCTTTTCCTCACTGTGGAGGTGTGGGGTGGCTGGATTCCATTATGAAGTTTGCATTTCCTGCCGGGCAGCTCTCTTATAGCTACAATTCTTTGCAGGTTCCAGTAACTGCTCCTTCCCATGGGGTCTTCAGTCCGAGGGATAGAAACAGATGGCATGCATCCCCATTCCTTGTGGTTTTCTCTAACTTTGCCACCGTCTTCACGTTGTTCCTTCACTGAACGCTCTTCCACGATCCCTTTTGAGTGAGATCCCAAATAATTGAAAGTAAATGGCTAAAGTCATATTCTAATGAGTAGGAATGCATCAACAACTACTTGTTGAGTACCATTTACATACCTGGCATTGGAGGTTATAGAAGGGAAAGTATTAAAAAAAAAGTTTTGTCAACCAGAAATGTACAGTTTTGTTAAGGAGTGTGATATTTGCTCCTCATGTAATAGGCTGGACTCGTGGTTTAATGGCAGGTTATTTTTGTTTGAACCTTTAATGCTGGATTCTGGGAGGTGACCCAGTAAGAACCATGCTTGCTATAGACTGAAAGTTCACATCCCTCTAAAAATGATATGTTGCAACCTAGTTCACAATGCAATGTTATTTGGAGGTGGGGCTGTAGGAATTGAGTAGGTGATGAGGACTTTACCCTAATAAAAAAAGACCTCGGAGAGCTTCTTCACCCTTTCTGCCATGGGAAGATACAGCAAGAAGAGCTGCCCATAAGCCAGGAAGCAGGTCTTACTAGCCACCAAATCTGCCACCATTCTGATCTTGAACTTCCTGCTCAGAAATAAATGTATGTTGTTTAAGCCCTCCAATCAGTGGTAGTTTGTTACAATAGTCTGAGTGGACTCAGAATGGGATGTTGCTAGCTCAGTAGTCATAGCAAAAGTTATGTTTTATTCAAGACTCAAGGTAATGGAGAGATGTAAAAAACTTAAAGATAGAACCTAGTCTCTTTATTATTAAAATGGCAGAGAAAGTATGAATTCTTATTTACTTTTACATATTAACTTTAAAGGATAATATCTGTCTTTATAAATAGTGAGTTTAAATGCTCATCATAGGAAAGAAATGGCCTTTTTTTTTTTTTTTAGATAATTTCTTTTCACTCTGTTGTAACTGCTTCGTTAACAGCATGGTATCTATTCAGGCTCAGTGAGAAATAATCTCTCTTTTTCTCCTTTCTTTTTCTTTTTTTGTGTTGTTTGCAAGTAGATTAAAAAAAAAAAATTCCCCAAATGCTAACATCTACTCCTATATCCATTCTGTGTAATTAGGAGGAAAAATGTTTTTTTTCTTTTGTGTATTTTTAATCCATATGGGTTAAACTCTGATTTACAACTTACAAAATTGAACTCATACTACCTTAAGCAGACTAGAGGATGACTGGTTCTTATAAATAAAAATTCTGGGGTTAGCTTTGGCTGCTGGCAGAATGAAAATAGGGAGTTCAGATGACGTCAACTGGTCTCTTTTCCTTTTTGGATTTTTTGTGTTGTTTCATTCTTTTCTGATGATGAAGCACAAACCCAACTCCACTCTACATTTTTCCTATGAGTTATGATCCCAGAGAAGGAAAGTATCTTCTCTGCTTCCTGTGCTAGCCGTGTTTAGGAGAAGACTATCATTGTTCATTTGGATCCTGTGCCCACCCCATACCAATCACGAAGTCCAGGAAAACAGGTGTCTCTGGTGGTCAAGGACTGGATTGCACACACTACTGGGGAGAAGGAAAAAGGGAAGCGAGAAGAATTGGTAGACGATGAGGGACGGGGATGATGCGCTACATCTGGAGCAGAACTGGGAAGGGAGTTTTATAAACACTCTGTTTTGATTGTGCTGTGGTTCGTGTTAGAGATGGAGCCCAGGCTGCATTAGATATTTACTTGGCAGTGGCTGCAATGACATCCTGATATATCTTATTCCAGATTCCCACACAGAGGAAACCAATGGCTCACAAAAGAACAAATGAAATAAAACTCATCAGTTTGCGCTCATAAAACCTTATTGAGGCAATTGGGTTAGAAGATCCCACATCTCAATTCCCACTCTCTACTGTAGGTAGGCCTCTTTCATGAATATCAAAGCCTGGGTGTTGATCCCTGGCGAGCAGTCCACAGCCTTATTTCCTCTTTTTGGGAATCTTTAAGACCATCTCCGTCCAAAAAAAGAGGTGTTCATACCATTTGGATCTCAAAAAGGAAGAGGTTGGTATCTTGATCCATTTATTCCCAGAATCTCCATTAGCTTATGAACACATGGATCAGCATTCTTTCCTACCTAAAAAGAAAACACTGGAAGAGACTTAATTAATTAATCCACAAATACCAGTTATAGCAAACTCAGGGTCAAAAGTACTCACTTGTGTCACATGTATCCAACTACAAGATCCTCTACAGAATCATTTATGGAACAAAGAGATGATAAATTGTTTTAGAGCATCTTTTTTTTTTTTTAAAGATTTTATTTATTTATTTGACAGACAGAGATCACATGTAGATGGAGAGGCAGGCAGAGAGAGAGAGAGAGAGAGAGAGAGGGAAGCAGGCTCCCTGCTGAGCAGAGAGCCCGATGCGGGACTCGATCCCAGGACCCTGAGATCATGACCTGAGCCGAAGGCAGAGGCTTAACCCACTGAGCCACCCAGGCGCCCTTAGAGCATCTTTTTATTGCTAAATTGCCACCTACAAGTTTACCATGCTAATTTTTTAAGAAACCAACTTAAAAAACATTAATATAAAAATATCAATTGTTCTTTTTAGAGATTTTATTTATTATTTGACAGAGAGAGACACAGCAAGAGAGGGAACACAAGCAGGGGCACCGGAGAGGGAGAAGCAGGCTTCCTGATGAGCAGGGAGCTCCATGTGGGGCTTGATCCCAGGACCCTGGGATGATGACCTGAGCCAAAGGCAGATGCTTAACTACTGAGCCACCCAGATGCCCCTCAATTATTCTAAAATTCATCAGAAACCACAGAAGACTGAATAGTCAAATCAATCTTGAGAAAGAAGACAAAGCTGGAGGCACTACATTTTCTGATTTCAAAATATATTGCAAAACTGTAGTAATTAAAACAGCATGGTATGAAGACTGGTATAAAGACAGACATACAGGCCAGTGGAACAAAATGAGGAGTTTAGAAAGAAATCCACGCATTTATGGCCAGCTGGTCTTTGACAAGAGTGCCAAGACTACACAATGGGGAAGGAATGTTCTCTTTAAAAAATGGTGCTGAGACAACTAGATACCCATAGGCAAAAGAATGAAATTAAACCCTCATCTAACACCATACTCAAATATCAAAAAAATAGATTAATCTCGCTTTAAAATTAAAACAAACAAATAAATCTATAAAACTCCTGGAAGGAAAGAGACAAGTGAAACTACATCAAACTAAAAAAGGTCTTGCATAGCAAAGGAAGCAATCAACAGAGTGAGAAGGCAAACTCGCCTGGGAGAAAATATTTGTAAACCTTATATCTGATAAGGACTTAATATCCAAAACATACAAGGAACTACTACAACTCAATAGGGAAAAAAATGTAACCCTGGTAAAAAATGGGCTAAGGACTTGAATAGGTATTTCTCTCAAGAAGACACGCAGATGGCCAACAGGTACCTGAAAAGATGTCCAACATCCTTCGTCATCAGGGAGATCTAAATCAAAACCACAATGAGGGGCGCCTGGGTGGCTCAGTGGGTTAAGCCGCTGCCTTCGGCTCAGGTCATGATCTCAGGGTCCTGGGATCGGGTCCCGCATCGGGCTCTCTGCTCAGCAGGGAGCCTGCTTCCCTCTCTCTCTCTGCCTGCCTCTCTGTCTACTTGTGATCTCTCTCTCTGTCAAATAAATAAATAAATGAAAATCTTTAAAAAAAAAAAAAAAACCACAATGAGATGTCACCTCACACCTGTCAGGATGGCTAGTATCATAAAACCAAGAGATAGCATGTGTTAAAAAGGATATGAAGAAACTGGAATCTTTGCACGTTGTTTCTAAGAATGCAAAATTGTATAACTACTATGGAAAATAGTATGGGTGGTCCTTAAAAATTAGAAATAAAACTACAATATGATCTAGACATCCCATTTCTGTGTGTTTACCCCAAAGAATTGAAATCGGGATTTCAAAGAGATGTTAACCTTCCCATGTTCATTGCAGCACCATTCACAGTAATCAAGATGTGGAAACAACCTAAATTTTCATGGGCGGTTGAATAGATAAAGAAAATGTGATATATACATAGAATGGACTATTACTCAAACTTAAATAAGAAGAATTCTGTACTATGTGACAATATGGGTGAACCTGGAAGACATTATGCTAAGTGAAATAAGCTAGTCACAGTAGGACAAATATTGCATGATTACACTTAAGAGGTGTATAAAACAGACAAATCATAGAATCAGAGAGTTGGAATGGCGGCTCTAGGGGCTGTAGGGAGGAAGAAATGGAGAGTTGCTAATCAATGTGCATAAAGTTTCACTTAAGTAAGAAGAATAAATTCTAGAGATCAGCTGTATGACATTGTACCTAGAGTTAACAACATTGTACACTTAAACCTTTATTAAGAAAGCAGACCTCATGTTAAGTCTTGTTACCACAATAAAATAAAAATTAAAAAAAAAATCAGAAGACAGATGAAGCAGTATCGTATAGGACATTGCAAAGAGTTGATTTTATGTTGACACAGTGGATTCCTGTCTCAGGAAACAAGACATCCTCAACTCAGTGAGCTATCAGGTCTAAGCTCAGACCTTCCCCTGGAGCATGAAATCGGCAAGTAACTAAGCATCCCCATAGGCTCTCTGTGTCTTAAATGTGGCTCTATGAATCCATGTATCACCAGTCCATCAACCTGCATAAACTGCTTTTTCCCCCATTTTCTATTCTGGTTCAGACTATTGGGTAGATTCCATTATTGTCCTCAATTGTTTTCTGTCCCTTTCTGTGACAGTATTAAACTCCCCATACTTGGCTATGTGACTTGCTGCCATACTTGGCTATGTGACTTGCTTCATTCAATAAAACTATAGAAGAACCACTATATGCTACTTCCAAGGAGAAGTATTAAGAGGCAACTAGCACTACCATTGCTTTTTTCCCTCTGTTATAAGAGTGGCACATTCCATATTGGGGTTGCTTTTTAACCTTTGCTCCCAGAATGAAGAGGAATGGAACAAAGCTGGAGCTTTCCCACAGGTGACATTTAACAGGAAGAAGAAATAATCTTTTGCTGTTGTAAACTCTGGAAACTTGTGGGTTCTTTATTAGGTAGTATAGGGTAGTATAGTGTAACATAAACTGAAAAATACATAAATTATTAGCTAGAGGTGGGGTATTACTGTAACATCAGCAACAATCACAAAGCCCTGAACCATGTGGCATCTCACGTTGACAGGATATTGAGCAATAAGGAAAATGTTGTTGGATGCTGGAAAGATATTGCTCCACCTGAAACAGTGACAAAACTGTGGAAAACTGTCACCTGTACCTCCAGATGAGTTGCCAGTGAAGACAACACCACCCCTGGGTGGTAGTCTGATTCAAAATGCAGACTTGGAAATGAGCCATGAAAAAATCTCAGAAAAACCCATCATTGGGAATATTCTATTAACATAAATAGGATGAGAGAGGGGCCATGGTCTTCAAAAGTGTCAGTGTCATAAAAGACAAAGAAAAGTGGTGGAAATGTTTCAGATGAAAGAAGTGAGAGAGACATGAAAGTCAATGCTGTGCTTGACCATGGAGTGGATGCTGTGCTGGAGGAAGAGAAAATGCTATAAAGGGCATTACTGAACAAACTGACAAAGTGGAATAAGGACAGTCTCTTCCGTAGCAGTGAGGAGATCACTGGAAAGGAAGAGACTGGACTGGTGATAGTTTCTATGCTCCAAAAAGCACTTGCACTGAAAAGATCACTGCCAAGTTCTCTGGTTGGTCATACCTGTGAGTTTCTGTAATGGGAGCACAGGGGTGAGTGCTGAAGTGGGGGGAAGGATGAAAGAAGAAATGGAAAGTTCTAGTTATTTTGAGGCATGAGGAAAAAGGCTTCCTCTTCTCTGGAGTGACAGAGCCTGTATTGCACAAAGTGATTATAGTGGCCCTATCAGAAGAGGGAAATTGCTCCACATCTCTTTCCATGGGTTGACAAGTTGTCCTAAGAGCATGTGGTGTATATGCTTATGTCTTCTAGCATCATGATTATTTCAGCAACATCTGGAAAGAAGCTATTTTGGGGACTTCTATCCCTGTTTTATTTTTAACAGTATCTAAAAGTACACATTTGTGGTTGTTCTATTAAAACAGTTGCTTCCTCTCTTTACCTATCCACGGCTCATGCTAATCTTCTTCTTTTCTTCTTCCCCACCTTTCTTTGAGAACTGGTAGTTATCTACAGCATTACTTAGCATTATATTGACTCAATGAATATACTAATTCTTCTCTATCTCATTGCTGTTGAGGAGTTGCTATATGACAGAAACTTGAATAGTCATTTGAAATAGGTATAAACATTACTTATCAAGGAGCTTTTGGATTAATGAAGAGACTTGAAAAAGGTAAGACAATGATAGACATATAGTTAACGTAATATTTATGTATTAATAATAATATTAATATATATAATTATATATAAAACTCCAGAATTCTGAGATGTACAAAGAAATAAAAATAATAATAGATCAGATGATTATTATGGAAGACAAAGATGATAAAATCTAACATTTATTAAAGTATAAAAACCATTTTATTATATAAAATTTAAATAATGACTTGATAGCACTAAATACTTTCTCAGAGAACACATTAGTTTTGATACAATTATGATTAAAATGATTGTAGTCACAAAAAGAGCCTAAACAATGCAAATAGCAACTCTTCTAAGTCAAAATGTCAGGATTTAAAAAAGAGCCAGAAGTTCTACAGTGATAAGTATCCAAAAAACATGCATTTTTTAAAAAGTGACTGTAGAATAAGGAAAACATTTTATAAACTAAAAAATAATAAAGAAATGTAAACAAAATATACTGGAACTTAATTTTTTAAGAAAAAAAACTGCTTAGAGATGGTTTTAAGATAATTTCTTTCAAACCATCAAAAAAAAAAAAAAACCCACAAAACTTATATTCAGAACTCTTCCAGAAAATAGAAATAAAGGAAAATGTTTCACTGTACTTTAGTGAGCATAGCCATGACACAATATTCCTTTGAAAAAACATAACATAAAAGTTAAGTTGGCTTCACTTGTTGGTATAGATGCAAAATATTTTTAAACAATAGAAACTAATCATTTAGGAAGATATTATTAATTAAAAAGTACTGTTCCTGCCAGTAACATAAGGTTATTATAATATTAAAATGTAACATAAATAAAGTGGGAAAAAGAGTTTTCATCTCTGACCAGAAAAATCAATAGAGGCAGGGACTGTATAGCTCTCACTCACTGCAGTAACCCCAGTGTCATCAAATAATAAGTGGCAATAAATACTTAATGAATTAATTAATTAGATAATTAATTGTAGACATAAATGGACCTTTGACAGTATTTAAAATCCATTCTTGATATATTCAGAAAATCACATCCTCATATTATAAATACTGCTTATATAAATTCAACAGCCAACCTCGTATTTAATGATGAAATCTTGAAGGCACTCAAATCAAGAGTAAAGTATGAATGTTATTATTACCAATACCTTTTAACATTGGCTTAGAGATAATAGTGAAGACAACTAGATTAAAAATACGTATCATTTTTTTGTAGAGCAATTTATTACCTAGAAAATCTGAAAGTCAAATAAAAACCTAGTAGAACTAATAGGAGATTTTAGTAATGTGGTCTAAGAGATATTAGAGTATAGATATCAAAAACTTTTCCATATGTTAGAGTTAGAAAATTCTACAGAACACAGTTGACCATATGCTAAGGATGTGTGAGAAAATCCTATGCAGTTTTACAGATGGGTCTGATATGGGGAATATAAAAAAGAGCCATAAAATAACACATAAATTGGTACTAAACATGGGGTTCTACAAACCCTTTAAATATCTGGAATTGGTGTATAGCTGTGTGGTGGGTGGTGAGGAAAATGATATTCATGCTGGAAAGATGGAGAATCATTGCAAAATATTTGGGAGACAGATCTTTAGATCACCTAAGATATTTGTCCTCAAGGGGAAAATATTGGAAAATACTAATTGTGGGTTTCAGTGGCTATTAACAGTCTTTGGCAAGGTTTCACAAGAAGGAGATGAACCCTAGAAAGAACTGGCCAGTTTGCAAAAGAAATAAAAAAGGAAAAGAAAAATGCCAGAAATCGGGAGTCTTGCAATGTTGAAAAAAATCAATGGCTTGTAAGCCCTGGACAGCAACAGATACCACAGTAAAATGGGTCTTTGGAATACAGACGGTCCTTACATTTTAGCTTCATGCTCAAGGTCTGTACATAACAGTGGGCAAAAGTTCACCTACATTCAACAAACCTTCCCTTAAGTTCAGAGATAGAAATGAGGATGGAAATGCAAAGAAATCCCATAGAGAAAATGCTTTGTCATGAAAAGAAGTGTAGCCCAAGTTACTGAATGGAATGAAATAGATAAGGAACTTGCTATCTTCTGCTATGTGTCATTTTTTAAGTGCTCTGTGAAGGACAGCTCTCATCTTCAAGTGAGTAGGACATTGATGATTTAGACAGAATCATTCTCCAAACTACTTCTAATAAGCCTCATAAATCTCCAAGAAGGGACCATGGAAGGTAGTGTTTCCCCAAATCCATGTTCCCAAATGTTCTATGCCTTTGGTCCACTAACAAAATAACTATTAACATCCTTTAGAATATTATTTCATAGAATGTAGGTTGGAAGAAGAAACAAAGAGACCATTGATTAGGTTAAAAATAAGCATTTCAGGGAATATAAACATACTGAAAAGAGAATGTGAAAATAAATGAGACAATATCCATTTTAATATGGCTGAGAAAGTTCTTTGCAAATCAGCTATCCTGCACATCAGAGCTATGGAGTCTGGGCAAAATACAAAACAACTCTCTGAAGGCCCTGGAGAATGACTTAATAAGTGGACCTATGTCAGTAAAATTACAGATGATCTGAATAACATTATCAACCACTTTGACCTAATTCCCATTTATAATACCTTACTCTCCACAACAATATACATTTTTTTTCCACATGCACATGATCATTTGTCATGATAGCTGTAAAAAAAAACAAAAACAAAAACAAAAACCTTACAAAATTTAAAGGGTTGAAATCAGAAATGGTCTCTTCTTTGGCTACAGTGGAACTACACTAAAAATCAGTTACAATAAAACATCTAGAAAATTGTCAAACAGAAAAAACAAAAAGATTTAGGAAATATTTTAGACTGATAATGAAAATATATGATAGCAAATGTCCACATATGATAGTCTAAGACTCTTCTGGATGACCGTGGGCTGCAGAAAACCCAGACATAATACCAAAAACCTCCATCTAAGGTACTGGGGAGTGAGTCACTGCAGATAGACTTTTGGTGGGAAATTCACATGTGGAAGAGAAAACATGGAGAACTACACAATATGAATTTCTGTTTCCCAGATTCTAGCATGAGACTAAATTCAACTGTTGGGGGGTGACTAGCAGCCGCCAAGGCCACACAAGGAAAAATCCAGTGTTTCTTGCCTGGAGAACCGGAAAACCGAAGCTGCCAAATTGCCAACCCTGAAGACAGTGGAGGGAACTGCCAAGGAAAAGAGCCAATTAAAATGGGCAAAAGATATTGAATGGACGCTTCTCGAAAGAAGATAGACAAATGGTCTTTAAGCATATCATAAGGCTCAACATCATGAATTTATCAGAGAAATGTAAAGTAAAGCCACAGCGTGATATCACTATACACCCTTCAGGATAGCTACAGTTTAAAAAGCCTGACAATACCAAGTCTGGTAAGGGTATAGAGTAATTGGAATTCTCTGAGCATTGTTTGTGTGGAAGACGAAGGGCACAGCCACTTTGGAAAACAGAGTTATATAATAACTTTGCCTAATGCTATCTCTAGGTATTTATCCAACAAAATTGACAGTATATAATACCCACAAAAATGTCTATATGAATGTTCATACCAGCCTTATTTATAATAGCTCCAAACCAAAATGATTGGCCACTGATAAAAGAGAAAATTATCCCCAGAATACTGTTCAGCAAGAAATAGGAACAGAATAAATGATGTATGAAGCAGCAGGATGAATTGTAAAAACACAATGCTAATTTTAACAAGTTGATGGAAATAAGTCCTACCTACAGTATGAGTCCATTTATATAAAATTCTGGAAATGGCAAATCTATCAAGACAGAAAGCAGATCACTGGTCATGTGGGCTGTTACTGGAGAGACATGAGTGCGGAGGGTCCCGGGATGCACTTGGAGTGAGAGAACATTCTTGGTCATCACTGCCACGATCCGTTAGTTAGGTAAAAGAGCTACTCAAGTTCCCTTGAGCACAGCTCCTCGGCTTTTATTAATTTACTTATTTTTGGCTGTTTCTTCCTCAGTTTAAATTTTCTTCTTTAAGTGATGAAATCCCTCTCATCCTTGGAGGCTCAGCTCTGGTACGATTTCTGCTAAAAACACATGTGATCAATTGGGGGCTCCATTCTTAGTGCTCCTTGTCAAAACTCTTTGTATCAAATATTTGGCACATTCTATTTGAAATATTTGCTTTTTTTTTTCTGTCCCTTTTAACACATTTCTGCCCCTTAAAAAAAAAAAATCAAAAACTGATCTGTGCTTTATTTTGAGCCTTGCAAGTACCCAGTTAAAATCCCCAACAAAGAGAACAAATAGAATATATGTATTTTATGTTGCAATTTCTGATTTCCTAATGAACAATTTTTAGTGAAAGGCTTTTTTTTTGTTGTTTTTGTTGTTGTTCTTTCCTTTTTTTTTTTTTTAAGAAAAATGTATATAATTGTGTCTTGTAGCCTTGACTTTTATCATGTTTATTTGTGTGTGTGTTTCCTAATACTCTTAAAATTTTTTTGAAATGGTCCATTCAGAGCTTATATATATGTATACATATATATAAAAATCCTCCACTCATCCTAGGGAATAAATATTCTTTAGCATCCTGAGATGTTTTTATTAAATATTCTACATAGTTTGTGGCAAGTTGTAACTGAGAAACATGATTTATTTTTCTATGTGTACTTCCTATTGTTCTGTGTCTTATAGTATACAGTGTAGTGTATAACTCATATTGCTTGAAAATACCATACATAATTTTGTATAGTATCATTACATTTCTCTAGAAGCAATGCTTTATCCCAGTTTTTCTAAAGTTTTCTCATAATATACACATTCCCTTAATTTACTCCTTTCTAGACCTTCTCTGGTCCCTTCCTATCAGTAGGCATAGCTAGCTGAATGGCCTACAATCATTTTGGCCTGTTTTGACACGGTGAAATAATTACACACCACAATTTTGTGAATATATCTTGGTAATCATGCTAGCTTCCTTCATAACAGTGCTATTTCTAGGAAATCCTCAGTAGGAGAGTTTCTTGTTGATGCTAATTGGATGAGCATTACATAGGCGTGGGATATTTCATAAAACTGTCATAGATTAAGAAAGACTGGCAACTTGTTTGAGATTAAAGGGCAATTTCGACATGGTAGGAGCAGCCAGAAACTGACTAATCCTTGTCAGCACTCCATCCTTTAGAGGAAAATCTTTTCCCCATTTTCCAGCTATCAGCTTAGAAAATCTATTGCCTAGGGGCACATGGGTGGCTCAGTCGGTTAAGTGTCTGCCTTTGGCTGGTGTCATGATCTCAATGTCTGAGATAAAGCCCTGCATCAGGCTCCCTGTTCAGCAAGGAGTCTGTGTCTCCCTCTCCTTCTGCTCCTGCCCCCAGTCATGCTTTGGAGTTGGGGGAAATTGGAAGGGGAGGTGAACCATGAGAGACTATGGACTCTGAAAAACAATCTGAGGGGTTTGAAGGGGCGGGGGGTGGGAGGTTGGGGGAACCAGGTGGTGGGTATTAGAGAGGGCACAGATTGCATGGAGCACTGGGTGTGGTGCAAAAACAATGAATACTGTTATGCTGAAAATAAATAAAATAAAAAAAAAAGAAAAGAAGGAAGGAAGGAAGGAAGGAGATAGAGAGATAGAGATAGAATAATAGAGAGGGAGAGAGAGAAAGAAAAAGAAAGGAAGGAAGGAAAGAAGGAAGGAAGAAAGAAAGAAAGAAAGAAAGAAAGAAAGAAAGAAAGGGAAAGAAAGAGAGAAAGGGAGAAAGAAAGAGAGAGGAAGAAAGAAAGGAAGGAAGGAAGGATGGATGGAAGGAAGGCAGGGAAAAAATTTATTGCCTATATGCTAGACGAATCATGGAGGGTAGTAGAAATTGCAAAATGGGAATAAAAAACTTTCTCCAAGCCACAGAGTAAATGGGAGATCCAGGTTTAAATTCAGGTCTTCCTGATATCAAACATTCTGCTGTTTCTGAGATACCAGGCTGCCTCTCTGTGAAAATCTTTTTAGAAATGTTATGAACATTCCCAAACACGTAAGTATGGAGAATAGTATAATGAGCACTGTGAACATCTAGCAGATTCTACATTTATCAAATTCTGCCACTTTTGCCTCACTTATTTCTTGGTATTGTTTTCTTTTTCTTGTCCTTTGCTTAAGATTTGCTTTTAAAGATTTGAAGCAAATCTCAGATGTCGTCTTCTTTACTCCTGTATGTATTTTTTATTTCTGTACATTTTTGCATGCATTTTAGAAAAATAAATTTTTTCCTAGAGAAGAATGCCTATACTATACCTGGCACAGATAACAATCATTCTGGGGTATGAGATATTTCAAAAATATCTGCAAAAGTTATTGTTCAAATTGGTATCCAGGAAAAGTTTTCATCCTGTATTTAGTTGTTATGACACCTAAGACTTTTAAAATCTAGAATAGTCCCCCTCTATTCTCTTCTTTCCATATATTAACTTTTTTTTTTTATGTCAATGACTTGCTGCAGGAAATAGGTAGTGGTTCTGTAGATTATCTCAATTTCTCTCTCTCTCTCTCTTTTTTTTTTTTTTTTGCCTTCCTTTTGTTGTAATTTAGCTTGCTGCTCTGTCCCCTTCCACCATATTTCCTGCATGCACGCGTGTGTATGTGTGTGTGTATATGAGTGTATAAATCCCTATAGGCTCTAGAGGCTTGATTAGATTCAAGTCCAGGTTCAACATTTTTGTTTCTTCCAAAAATACAACATAAGCAGTTGCTGTGTGCTTCACACAGCCCATTTTTAGAGATGCTGAGATTGATAATTTTCAGGTGCTGAAATTCTGATCTTTTCATTGCCAAATTTCTCATCCATGTTCTTATCTCACTGAAGATTACTCAACTGAATTAATTCATTAAGTGATACAAAATGGTGATTTTCTAATTTGTTCATTCCTTACACATTTATTAGGTACATTTCTTTTTTTTTTTTTTAAAGATTTTATTTATTTATTTGACACACAGAGAGAGAAATCACAAGTAGGCAGAAAGACAGGCAGAGAGAGAGGGGAAAGCAGGCTCTCCGCTGAGCAGAGAGCCCAATGTGGGTTTCGATCCCAGGACCCTGAGATCATGACCCAAGCTGAAGGCAGAGGCTTAACCCACTGAGCCACCCAGGCACCCCATTAGCTACATTTCTTCTGTAAAGGAGAAATTCATCCTATCAAATAATCTTGTTTATGTATTTTGAATTAGAATGCATATGGGAGAGTCAGGATAAATGCCTAATTTTTTTTTCCCATTCATTGATAATTTTTAATATTCAGTGTAAGGAGTCAGATCCTTTATCTATTTTATATATCCCTTCCATCCCTCTCTCTCTCATATCATTGTGAGCCTATGGGATTTTTCATATTCAATATATTTAAGTAAACTATTCTTTTTGATGCTAAAATTGTTGCATCCTTGGCTCTTGGCTGATGAGAGATCTTTATGTTGCTTTCTTTGTCCTTCAGGCTCAACCCAATCTGTCTTTGATCACTTTCTTATTTTCTGACACAAGACGTTCTGAGCTCATCATGTATATTTCCTACTTTACAACTGGAACTACCCACGGTTCTAAGAAGCCCTAGTCATTTTAGTGGAGAATGACATTTGGAGAATCTGGGCCTTAAGAGGGCTCATTGCTATTGGTTTATCACTGATTGTGGACATTTTTAGAAGACAGAGCTAGTAGACAGATACTTAAAATAAAACATGAATTTATACAAATATTTTTTGACATGCAGAAGTTTACTTAATTTATTTGATTTTATACCTATATGTTTTTAGTTTAGACTAAAATACATGTTCCTAACATTAATATAATTTTTTATTTGCATCATCTAGAAATATACACACAAAATGGTTCTAAAAGTAACAACTATTACCAATAACAAATAGACCAGTGAATATTTTTAAATATATATTTACAGCTCTCTTTGTCTTTGAATATCTTCCCATGTGTACATCTGTGGATATATAACACTATATATTCAGAGAAGCCTGGCAGTATCTCTAATTTAGAACCCTCCCTCACAAATAGGTTGATGTTTTTATTAGGTGACCATTTAATTGCTCCTTCTACCTCTTTTTTAAAGGATTTTCTAGTTATTCCTGCTGATTTATTTTCCCATATAAATGTTATCATCTACTTTTGTATCTTAAAAAAATTTTATTTTGTTGGGGTCACAATAAATTTATATTAACTTCGTAAAATTGAGATCCTTAAGATAGAAAACTTCCTAGAAGTTGTATTTTTTCACTTGTTCAAATCTACCCATGTGCCTTTCAGAAATATTTTAACATTTTCTTTATATAGATTTTAGACATATGTTTTAAAGTTTGTGCTTAAACTTTTATCCTTTTGTGTTTTAAAATGAATTTCCTTCTGTTGTATCTTCTAATTGGTTATATTTTATAGGTATGATAACTATTTCAGTATCTTCATTTTTACATGCTGCTCTACCTAATCATCTTGTTGGTCACAATGTAACTTTTCTCCTAATGGGTTATTAGATTCTATTTGTTAATCAGCTTGCATCAATACAAATGTCAATGTATTGGTTTATAGTTTTCTTTTATTTGCAACGATTAGGTGGACATAATTAATTGTGAGCAGATACAATCCACTCCAGGAATAAAAGAATAGCACTCAAGGTATTTGTAAATCCACTGATAATATTTTGTATTTTAATCATCGTAAGGGAAACTATCATATTATTTCCTTAGATAAAAGATATTTGACAAAATTCAAATGTCTCCTCCTCAAATGTAGCTAGTAAACTAGAATCTTGTGAAACCATACATATTTCACATTTTCTCTTTAAAAGAGTATATTTGGGTGGCTTGCAGAATACAATTACTCTTAAAGTCTTAATGCTCTTTTCATTTTATTTCATTTTGTAAAAATTTTATTTATTTGAGAGAGAGAGAGAATGAGAGAACGAGCACAAGTGGCAGGGAGGGGCAGAGGGAGAGGGAGAAGCAGACACCATCAGGAAGCCTGAAATGGGGCTCCATCCCAGAACCTTCAGATCACCTGAGCCAAAGGCAGAAGCTTAACTGACTGAGCCACGCTGGTGCCCCTTAATGCTCATTTTAGACCACTTTCCACATATCAGAAGCAATTCTTCTTGGTTGTGGATACTTTTGTTTAATGAAAATACTAAACAGCCTTTCAAACCATATATGTTTCGTGGGTATGTTTACATTTATTTATTATATGACATTCTTTCTAAATGTTTAGTGCTTTTTTTAGGCAGATAATGACCATTTAGAAAATTCAGTTTAGGGGCACCTGGGTGGCTCAGTTGGTTAAGCAACTGCCTTAGGCTCACGTCATGATCCTGGAGTCCCTGGATCAAGTCCCATTTCAGGCTCCCTGCTAAGCAGGGAGTCTGCTTCTCCCTCTGACCTGTCCCCTCTCATGCTCACTCTCTCTCTTTCTCGAATAAATAAATAAAATCTTAAAAAAAAGAAAAAGAAAATTCATTTTAAGTGGCTGGTCCTTAAAAGGAGATTCTTAGGCAAGTTTTACAGTGAGGTTGCTGAGTTTACCTGTACAATATAGTATTATTTGTGAAGGAACAAGACAATGAAGATGGCAAGAAGAAAAAATTAAAATGGTCAGATATGAGAAAAAATTTTAACAAGTTCAGATTGTGTAGTCTATGAAATCTGCCAATACATTGTTAGAATTTCTATTGTCCTGAAGTTTAATGTGAAGGTAACTGTTTCTTTTCTTAAAGAGATAGCTTTTTAAAATTTTTTTATTTTTTATTTTATTTTATTAAATTTTATTTTTTATAAACATATAATATATTTTTATCCCCAGGGGTACAGGTCTGTGAATTGCCAGGTTTACACACTTCACAGCACTCACCATAGCACATACCCTCCCCAATGTCCATAACCCCACCCCCCCTCCCAACCCCCCTCCCCCTAGCAACCCTCAGTTTGTTTTGTGAGATTAAGAGTCACTTATGGTTTGTCTCCCTCCCAATCCCATCTTGCTTCATTTACTCTTCTCCTACCCCCTTAACCCCCCATGTTGCATCTCCACTTCCTCATATCAGGGAGATCATATGATAGTTGTCTTTCTCCGATTGACTTACTTCGCTAAGCATGATACCCTCTAGTTCCATCCACGTCGTCGCAAATGGCAAGATTTCATTTCTTTTGATGGCTGCATAGTATTCCATTGTGTATATATACCACATCTTCTTTATCCATTTTTTTTTTTTTTATGGTAGAGAATCATAGTTTGTTGGGAAGTTTTTGAAGGAGGCTTTAGAAGAATGTGACAAAATAAAACACTTACGAGGCCTGCAGGAAGGCAGGGTTTGTCCTTAAACTTAATTTGCAGCACAATAGTTTCCTGGACCAACTGTCTGGCAGTTCTCAAGGTAGAATTTAAATAACCCCATTGCTTTCTAAGAGCTCCTACTCAGACCACTCTGTTCTGCAGAATTAAAACTGCATTGATTCCCCTCCAGAGCAACTATTTTCAAACTTCCTTCGTATTATGTTGTCCTATATGGGACTTGTCTTCCCCACCAAAATAATGGATCCTGTAAGTATTATATAATTAAATCAACAAATTTAACTGGACTTCCAGAGGCCTAACTCCAAAATGTGAGTTCTGCCATATGTCAATATAGCATATAATTTCAAAAATTAAATAAGAATTCTTGATGGGAAAAGAGAGACTTTCCTCTAAGTTAAGTAAAGGGTTAGTTTTAAAAGTCAGTTATGGGGTACCTGGGTGGCTCAGTGGGTCAAGCATCTGCCTTCGGCTCAGGTCATGATCCCAGAGTCCTGGGATCAAGCCTCGCATCAGGGTCTTTGCTCCGTGGGGAGCCTGTTTCTCCCTCTTCCTCTGCGGCTCCTCCTGCTTGTGCTCTCTCTCTCTCTCTGTCTCTAATAAATAAATAAAATCTTAAAAAAATAGAAGTCAGTTATTAGGACACAGAGAATAGAATGATTATTTGCTTCTTTTTAGTATTTCAGAAATATGAACTAGCTAAAAATGAAAGGCACAGGAAATGTCATAGTTAATCTCTTCAGGACAAAATATTTGAATCCAAATAGTTAACTTGGAGCATTTACTTATTTATTTATTTTTAAGATTTTATTATTTATTTGTCAGACAGAGAGAGAGAGAGAGCATGAGCACAAACAGGGGGCGGAGCAGGCAGAGGGAGAAGCAGACTCCCTGCCGAGCGGAGAGCCCAATGCAGGACTCAACCCCAGAACCCTGGGATCATGACTTAAACCAAAGGCAGGCACTTAACCACTGCGGCCCCACAGAAGCCCCAACTTTGAGCATTTAAAGAGGAGTTTAGAAATGTGCAATGGGGTGAGAAAGTGAACAGGAAAAGAAAGAAAAGAGAACACTCATTTGTGGAGTATTTGTTATATGCCTTACTATGCATGTTTTCATATCATTTAATTTAATCTTC
Source organism: Lontra canadensis (assembly GCF_010015895.1). Classification (NCBI taxonomy): domain Eukaryota; kingdom Metazoa; phylum Chordata; class Mammalia; order Carnivora; family Mustelidae; genus Lontra; species Lontra canadensis. The sequence continues at coordinate 6,006,064 of NW_022631106.1, read as the reverse complement.
AAACAGCACTGTGAAATGTATACTATTTTTATACCTATTTTAGAGATGGAAAAATATGTCTATAAAAGCTAAATAATTTGTCCAAGTTCACTCCATTGGTAACCATGGGAGGCAGAATAGCAAATACTACAAAGATAATAGGGGACACATGATAGGATTTTGTACGCATGCTAAAGGCCTCTGGAAGGCCATGGCAGAAAAGCTAGAGGAATCTCATAAATTTCAGTCTAAGATGATTATTTTAAGACATTATTTGCAAAAGTCATTTTATAGGAAAACATGTTTTCATGATACACGATGCCATGTGATATTTACTCATCGTGTTTATGTGAATTGATATTCCACATATCAATCCCCCGAACAGGAAAAACAGTTTGGAAACTGTGTTAATCATTTAGCTATTTCTGTCTGTCTGTCTATCTAGGTGAATGGAGATACCCAGAAAAGTTAAATAATTATTCTGATATAGCAAAATGAGCAAGAGTGTGAAATTGTAATTTTTTTTTAAACAAAGACTCACATTTTGAGAAGTTAGTGGTATGAAGCAGGGGTCAACAAATTATTTCGGTAAAGCTAGCCCTGTCCTTGGGGGGTCCTGCTCACATACTGCTTGGCTTTATCATTGTAGCATTACATCAGCCAGAAACAGTATGCTAATGAATACATGAGGATGAGTTCCAATAAAACTTTATTTACAAAAAGAAACAGCAGGCCACATTTCAGCTTAGGACCATCGTTTGCTGACCCTGCTATGAAGGTATATGGTCTATTTCAGGGTTACACAACACACCTTTTGTGTGGCTTTTTAAAAAGTAAAATTGCAGATACCTCAAAAGACAGTTCACTACCTCCTTTTATTAGATTAAAAATAATCTTGATATGAAAATGATTTGGTAAGTCTAGCTATCTGCAGTCACCTTTAATGAATGGATGGGTGGGGTGCAGGGGTTTCAGAAGAATCTGCATTAAGAAGTATCACAGATAGCAGTAGCTTTGCAGGAATAAGGTACATATAAATAAAGCTTGACCTTCTTCATTTTTTGAGATCTATTTGCAGACAGTGAAAGGCACAGATTTTAAGTATATGGTTCTAACATTTCCATCAATACAAGTTTCCCTCAGGCTTCTGCCCAGTCAATCCCCTTCACACCAAAGGCAATCATTGTTCTAAATCTTTATCACCGATTCTCCAGAAGTTTATATAAATGGCACTATATGGTACTTTTCATGTCTGGCTTTTTATCAGTTTTCTATTGCTGTATAGAAATTCACCACAAATTTAATGACTTAAAACAACATTCTTTATAACCTCATGATTTCCATGCATGTGGAATCCACACATGTTTTATCTGGGTCCTTTGCTTAGGGACTCATAGGCTGAATTCAAAGTGTCTACAGGACAATGTCCTCATCTGGAGCTCAGAGCCGCCGTCTAAGCTCATTGAGGTTGTTGAAAGTCTTTTCAGTATCTTGTAATTTTAAGACTGAGGCCCTCCCTGTTGGCAATTCATAACATGGTCATTTGCTGCTTTAAGGCCAACAGGATAGTGTCTCCTCAGGAAGAACTTCCATTTGAGAAGTCAAACTTTGCATTATAATCTCTTATTTAATTAGCTCAAAAGCAACTTTTTTTGGGAATTTAACTGTTACCTTATTACGGAACTTAATCTCAAGAGTGACATCCATCTTATTCACAGTTCCTACCCTCATTCAACTGGAGGGGTTACACAGGATGGGAGCATTCCCATCTTGAGGACCTACCACAGACTTCTGTCACATTTACAATATTCACACATGTTATTAATATCATTGTATATATTTCTAGTCTCTCATTGCATGAATATACTGTAATTTCTTAATCTAATATTTTATTGATGAACATTCCCCCTACCTTTGGCTATTATAAATACAGCTATTATGAATATTCTTATGCAATTTTTTTTGTGGACAAATATTTTCATTGATCTTGGATAATTATAGAGCTTAAGTGGTGGGATAGAAGGAAGATTTAACTTTTTTATAAAAAAAGCCAACCCATTTTGCAAAAGTGGTTTTCCCATTTTATACTTGCAAAAGCAACCATTGAGAATCCTGAATTGTAATATATTATCAACAACATTTGGAGTTCTCAGTTCTAGTTATTTATTCATTTATCTTAATTTGAGCTGCTCAGATATGAAGAATAGTATCACACTGTAGTTTCGGTTTGCATTTTCCTAATGACTAACAATTTTCAGTGATGCACTTTTTCATTGGGTTGTGGGTCATTTCCTTAAGAAGCACTTGTTCAAGTCTTTGGCCCACTTTGGATGTGATCATATGCTTTTTACTATAGAATTTAAGTATTCCTCGTACATTATGGTTACAAGTTCTTTGACCCCACAATGACCCCAAGTTCTTTGATATATGTTTTACAAACAATTTCTCCTAGTCTGTGGCTCATTTGTTCATATTCGTAAGAGTATCTTTTGATAATCAAACATTTAATTTCAAGGAAGTCAACATTATTGATTTTTAAATTTCATGGCTTGTATTTCTGTGTAACTTTTAAGAAATCTTTGTCTGCAAAGAGGTCACAAAGATATTTTCCTAAGGAAATTTTTTTATTCCTGTATAAAATTTTAGGTTGAGAATATTTTCCATGGCAACTGTTAAGATTTTGTTCTTTTTATTTGTATTGTTTCTGTGAGGAGTCAGTAGTATCTTAATTATTATTCTGTGTGATATGTTTCTTGTCTCTGACTTACTGTTTTTTTCAGGTCTAGAATTCCCATTTGTTTCTTTTACTCTTTCTTTCGGTTTTGTTTGTTTCTCTTTTTCTACTGAGATTTATGACCTTTCCCTCTTTGTATCAACCTTTAGGTACTTGAAAATATATTCAAGTTCTTATCTACTGATTTCAGCATTCCCATTATCCCTGAGTCACATTTTCCTACTTTTGTTTATTCAGTGATTTTTAAAAACAGATTTTGTTTTTTAGAGGAGTTGAAATTCACAGAAAAATTGAGCAGAAAATTTAGTGTTCTATATACTCCATGACCACACATAAACACAACCCCCTATTATAACACTCCACCCCACAGAGGAATATTTCTTACAATTGATGAACCTACGCTGACACACCATAACTGCCCAAAGTCCATAGTTTACGTTAGAATTTACTCTTGGTGTTAAACAGCCTATGAGTTTGACAGATATATAATGATATATATCCACCATTATAGCCCTATACAGAATAGCTTCACTGTCTTTAAAATCATCTGTCCTTTGTGCATTCATCCATCTCTTCCCCCAACCCTCAGCAACCAGTGATCATTTTACTGTCTCCACAGTTTTGCCTATTCCAGAATGTCATATAGTTGGAATCACAAATATTTGGACTTGTCACATTAGCTTCCTTCACTTAATAATGTGCATTTAAGTTCCTCCATGTCTTTTCATGGCTTGATAGCTTATTTCTTTTTAGCACTGAATAACATCCCATTGCCAGATGTACCACAATTTATTTATCCATTCATCTACTGTAGGAAATCCTTGTTTCTTTCAACTTTTGGCAATTATAAGCAAAAGTGCTGTAAATAAACATCTGTGTACAGGTTTTTGTGTGGATATAATTTTTTGATTCATTTGGGTAAATACCAAGGAGTGTGCCTGCTGCATTGGATAATAAAAATATGTTTGATGTGGTAAGAGACTGCCATATTGTCTTTCAAAGTGGCTGTACTACTTTACATTTTCATCAGCAAGGAATGAGAGTTCTTTTTGCTCCATACCCTCACCATCATGTGGTGGTGTCAGTGTTTTGAATTTTAACCATTCAAATGGGTGTGTAGTGATATCTCATCATTGTTTAAAATTGTAATTCTTTAATGACATGTGATGTTGAACATCTTTTCATGTGTTTATTTGCCATCTGTGTATCTTCTTAGGTGAGGTGTTTGTAAGTCCTTTTGCCTATTTGTTAATCAGGTTGTTCATTTTCTTATTGTTAAGTTTTAAGAGTTCTTTGTGTATTTTGGATAATAGTCCTTTATCAGATGTGTTATTTGCAAATATTTTCTCCCAGTCTGTGCCATTTCTTCTCACTGTCTTGACAGTATCTTTTGCAGAGAAAATTTTAATGAAGTCTAGCTTTTCAGTCATTTCTATCATGAATTGTGACTTTGGTATTATATCTAAAAAATCTAGGTAATGTAGACTTTCTCCCATTTTATCTTTGAAGAATATCATAGTTTTCACTTTATATTTAGCTCTACAATCCATTTCAAGTTAATATTTCTGAAGGGTGTAATGTCTGTATCTATATCCTTTTTTTTCTTTTTCTTTTTTTTTGCATGTGTATGACCAGTTATTCCAGTGCCATTTGTTGAGCCATTTTTTTTCTCCATTGTATTTCATTTGCTCCATTACCAAAAATCAATTGACTATATTTGTGTGGGTTTATTTCTGAGCATTTTATTATGTTCCTCTGGTTTGTGTATTCATTCACCAATACTGCTTCGTATTATTGCACAGTTGTACTGTAAAATCAATTATGGTAGCTTTATAGTCAATCTTGAAGCCGGGTAATCCTTTGGCAGTCCCTTGACTGTTTTTCCTCATTCAGTATTGTGTTGGCTATTCCAAATCTTTTGCCTCTCCATGTAAACTTTAGAATCTGTTTGTTGTATTTGCTAAATAACTTAGTAAGATTACTAAGTTCGTGGATATGAAATATATTTCCATTTACTCTGTTCTTTTCTGACTGCTTTCATCAAACTTTTATTGTCCTCTAATATAGATCTTGTACATATTTGTTAGACTTATACCTAAATATTTATTTGAGGGGTGACAGTGTAAAAGGTATTGTGTTTTTAATTTCAAATTTTTTTGTTAATTGCTGTTATAAAGGAAAGCTATTGGCTTTTGTATACAAAGCCTGCATTCTTCAATCTGACTATAATTGCTTAATACTTTCAAGGTTTTTTTTTTTTTATCAATTCCTTGGAATTTTCTTTTCTTTTTTTCTCAAGATTTTATGTATTTATTTGAGAGAGAGAGAGAGAGAGAGAGCCAGAGAGAGATACAGCACAAGCAGGGGGAGCAGCAGAGGAAGAGGGAGAAGCAGTCTGCCTGAGCAGAGAGCCTAATGGGGGGTTCAATCCAAGGACCCTGGACCATGACCTGAGCTGAAGGCATACACTTTAACTGACTGAGCCACCCAGCCATCCCCCTCCCTTAGAATTTTCTATATAGATAATCATGTCATGTGGTAAGAAAGAATGTAATGCCTTATTACATTAGCAAGCTTTTCATGTAGGGTATTCAAAAAGACTGAGTTATGACAGGAAACATTCTTGCCTTGTTCTTGATCTTAATGTGGAAGCTTCTAGTTTCTTACCATTAGATGTTATGTTAGATGTTGCCTTTTATTTGTTTGTTTTTGTAGATGCTCTTTATCAAGTTGAGAAATTCCTTCTTTATTTCTAGCATTCTAGAAAATTTATATTGTATTATACTACAATGCAAGGGTATTTAATTTTATTAAATTTTTTTTCTTCATCTACTGATATGATCAGTTTATTTTATTTTTTAAAGATTTTATTTATTTATTTTAAAGAGAGAGAGAGAGAGAACACCTGAAGGAGGAGCAGAGAGAAGGGGAGAGAGAAACTCAAGTAAACTCTGTGGTGAATATGGAGCCTGAAGCCAGGCTTGATCTCATGACCCTGAAGTCAGACCTGAGCTGAAACCAATAGTCAGGTGCTTAACGAACACACCACCTGGGCACCCAGATCATTTTATATTTTAGTTTATCCCTTTAGTGTTTTTGATTACGTCAATTCTTTTGAATGTTGAACATGTTTTGAATTCTTTTAATGAATCCCACTTGATGGTGAGATTTGATTGCTAATATATACATTGTTAGATTTTGATTTACTTGTAATTACTTAGCTAAGGATTTCTGAATTCTATGTTCATGGGAGAGATTGGTCTACAGTTGTCTTCTTGTGATGTCCTTGCCTGGTATTGGTATGTAGTTGTTTATTTTATCCTGGATATTTCAGCTGATGCTATGTGGTTGAGTATATAGATTTTGTTTCAATTTCCTTTAAGAAATTTTTTGTTTTATTCTAGCGAGCAGTTAATTTACTGGAAAATCTGCTTTGTGCTTTTGACTAAGATTCCCTTCTTGACCAAATTGTAGTCAGGCGTCTCTGAGCCCTCTCCTCTAGAAGTCCTAGAATCCTGGCACTGTCCTTGGCTTGGCTAGCCCAGTTTGAGCAAAGGAGCCTTTAGTGAGAATCCCCTCACCTTTGATGTCTGATCAAGTCCCTCACTCCCCACCTTTGATAGTTAATTCTTTGCATCTAAGTCCTTGGTTTGCCCTTAGCAAGAATCCCGTTATACCAGTCTGGCAAGAAATTCACCCCTACTTGATATCTAATTGAGTTCTTCTATTAATCTTTTACTCACTGATTCTCTTACTTTGGTCTTAGGCCATAGGCGCCCAGCTGCCTTACTGTATTTGGAGTTGAGGTCAATTTCTCCCCACTGTTGTACCAGTCTTGAATAAAGTCTTCCTTACCATTTTAACAGGTGTCAGAATAATTTTTAGTTTAGACTACTACTGAAGCTTTTTTTTTTTTTTCTCACTCTCTCTCTTTAAATAAGTCTAGAGTAGACCTACTCTTGGCTAGAGAACCTGCCTTTCATGGTGTGACCTTCTGGCATCTCAGTTGAAGATCCATATCGTGGCCTCAAATATTTCCATTTAGCTCAGATTCCCAGTTGCTGTGCCCTTTCTGGCTTCAAAGAGTCTGCATATGTACAATTTAGTGTTTTGGCAATGACTTAAGGGGGCCTCTTTGTAGTCATCAGGAACACCTTTTCCATCCAATTCAATCCCCTTTGGTATGATGCCCTTCATCTTTTGACCACCTCAGGAGTTCAATGCTATGATCTCTGACTCCTCTTCTTAGACTGACCATCATGCTCTGTTTGAATTCTACGTCCCTGCACTGAAATTTGGAAAGTTCCTCAAGCAGAAAGCTGAGGATATTATAGCAATCACAGTGTGTTTTCCTCCACTCTGCTGCCTGTTGTTCAATGTCTGAATACAGTTGTTTCATACTTTGTCCAGTGTTAGAGCTGTTTATAAAGAGGGGTTATTCCAATATCTGTTACTCTGTCAAAACCAAAATCAAAAGTCCTAGGCTTTACTTTTAGTCCCTTCTTTGCATGAAGTCTTGACTCTTTAAACTACATTTTCTAAGACCAAGTTAAAAATATGAAAAGAAAAGGAAAATCAAGTTAAAACCCTGCATGTTTATTTGCTTAAATGTTTCATGATACCTGGCTCTTCAGTCTTTCTTTTTCTCCAAGTCTGCACATGCTAATTTAATCTCAGCTGTTTCTTCACCTCTAAGTGGGAAAAAGCCAATCCAATTGTCCTATCTTAGAAAAACTGGATGCCATTGTGTGTGTACTTCTGTCTAAGAAGAAATAGTTACAAAATCTCTAAGGTCTTTTAAAGATCAAGAAACAACTAGTTATGGAAAAACCCAACAACAAAAAAAATCTTTACAAGAGTATGATGCTTGATTATTGGAATTTTCTCCTTAGATGTGCTTTTCTATGTTTATAGTCCAGTTTTATAATATGTTCATACACATATAATTTTAGGGAGAGGCATGAGATGTCATTTAAACCTTTAATCAGTGTTAGCAAAGAAGTTTCCCGAATGGTATGAAAATGGATCTAGGTGACAAGGTTGAGCTGCTCTCCTATGACATCATGATATGGCTGTGCTCATAATCTCTTTCCTTGAGTATAGTTTTTGATATGTGACAAAGGAAGCACCTCCATTACATGGAAAATTATAGGCTAGGGTGAAAGCTGTATTTTATATCATTCTGCAAGAAGACCTGGGTGAAAAACTTGTAGTTTTATCACTACTAAAACCCAAAGGAAATTGTATGACCTATTTGGATGGTAGTTCAAATTTGTTTCTAAGACTATACACTGCTCCCCAATCATTATGGCAATAATTAAAAATGACATGATAATATATGATAAGTAAAACCTTTGCATATTTACATACCAACATATGTATATATATGGAGAAGGCTTGGATGTGAAGAAACTGCCAAGGGCCACCACAAAGAAAGTCATGAATAAAGTGGAAATCCTGTGTTTACTGGCTCCTGCAGTGTGGGCCAGCAAGGGTCACTGAACTTCACTTCATTTCCTATTCTACTCTATGACTCCAACTCTTTGAAGAGCACCATAGGGACCGAATTGGTTTCCTTAGGCTAGCAAAAACCACCCTGAAGGATCAACCACATTCTCAGGCTGTAATTCTCCATTTCTTTATGTATAAGTATATGTATTCACATGATTGCCATGTACGCATTATAATTTTTTGACCTAAAATTTCAATTTGTAAATACAAGTAAAGCAAAAATTTTGCCACTGCCACACAGATAGCAAGTAGATGTTTTCGTGAGATGGCCTGTGGCGACAATCAACACTTCCCGCATACCAACCCAGAATTATGACACCCTTGTGAGGAAATTGGTTATCATCAAGGTAAATGCCAAATCAGTGGGACCACCGTCCACAACAAGTGTTTACTACTTTTTAGATTGTAGGAAAAAAAAAAATCTTTCCCGACTAGATGAAAACTTATGAACACATTTCAATGCTACATTCATTGAATACTTTCATTTTCTATATTTATCATTAAAAAGCTCCACTTTTTGAGCCCATTCCCTTCCTTTGTCCTAGCTCTTCAATTGCACTTACTTTCCTTCTGTGACAGGAATTTGCTATACTCTGTCTCAGGGCCTTTGCTCTTACTCTTCTTTTTGTTTAAAATATGTCATCAATTTCTTTTTCATCCTTGAGAGCTTCCTGCAATTGTCATTTCTGCAGGATAGTCTTTCCTGACCAGCTCCCTGCATTTGTCTTTAATAGCATGGTTTGCAAATTCTACTTAGAGATTCATGTTTTTCATGTGTTGAGTGTCTGTTTCTACTCCAGACTAGAAGCTTCAGAAGGACCAAAACTAGGTACCTTTCCCTCAGTATTTTAACCTAATGTACAGCAGGCCTTCCATAGATGAATGCATTTCTAATGTTACAGATATTTAAAATAAAATTATTCTTGCATTTATCCTTTTTTAAGTTAATTGGGTCTTTATTTCTTTTTTCTTTTTCTATTTTTTCCCCTTCTTCATCCTTCTTTCATTCTTTTCTTCCATTCTTAGACTTCCAGAGAAGACTCTGGGGTAGATTTTCTCAAAAGGTTTAAGACAGGGATATCTTAAAAGAGGTCTTTGTTTATTGAGACATAAAAAAAATATTGGGTTTAATTCCGCCCAAAACTACTCTAGCAGAAAACTTCTTATACTAGATTCTAAGATGCAGAATACCTTCATATTTCCTCACAGATGTGTTGCAATTTTTCTAGAATGGTATCTGACACATCCTATGAGGGGTTTACTACATATCTGTTAAATGAATAAATTGACTAACAGACAAAAGAGTACTAACAGTGAACCCCTGAGTTTCATTGGCTTATGAAATTTCCTCTTTTCAGTTAACTTCTCTCATGAGAATTCATTGCAATATTTTGTCAAAAATCCTTGAATTATACCAGTTAGTATAGAAAATCAGATGACGTCATATAGCTTCAGCAATTGCCAGGTCTAGAAAATTATTGCTTCCTTTCTCTTGTGGCTCTGGAAAGTTTTCAGTGGGTAAATGAAAACATTTTGGAGTGTTCCTAACTCCACTGAGTTTCTCTTAGTTTTCTTTTCCTATCCTCTGGGAAGGAAAGGCATCTTAATGACTCAGCATTGTATTAGTGCTCCCAATCCATTTATCCCAATTCCATTATCCGAATCCTTGGATATGGTATGCAGTTCTGGTGGGAGAAAGCTTTACATGATTTTCTCCAGCTTTACATGATTTTTTACCTTTCTTTATTTATGTAAGAACAGTTATATGCTTCTCTCAAAGGGTAAGATTTATGTAAAAATGAGTGATGAACATATGCGCCCGTAATGCTATTACTTATTTTGTAATTTTTTCACCATTTTGGATTAGAATGTTAACTATTGAAAAAAATAACATTTTTTTTTCTTTAACTCTTCGCAGAGTTAATTGTTTTTGTTGATCAGGGAGTACACAGTACATGGTGAATATTGAATCACTTGAAGAGTTGGGTTGGCCAGTGTTTCCAGAATCTGCTTTAAGGAGATGCCAACCCAGTCTTTAGAACTGACGTGTATTTGTTGAGGATGATGCAGCAAGTGAAAAATGACTTGAACAGGATCTCTATCCACAAAGTCTTTCAACTCCAGGGAAAGTAATGCAGACAGACGTTTAAAAAAGCAAGAGGCAATCCTTCCCTTTAAAATAACTGGTCTGAGGATGTGATTTTTCCAACACAGATTTTTGTTTCCTTTTCCCTAAATATTTATTTAACTTATTTTTTCGATTAATAGACTTTATTGCTTAAAAGCATTCTATGCTTACAGAAACATTGAGCATAATGTACGGAGTTCCCTTATATTCCTTCTCTCACCTTCCCACCTTGGTTTCCCTTGTTAACACTTTGCATTAGTGTAGAACATTTGTTATAATTAATTGAGCCAAAATTGATACCTTATTATTAACTAAAGTCTTTAGATTACATCAGGGCTCACTTGTGTGCATGTGTGTCATACAGTTCTACTGGTGTGGACAAGTGTATAATGACATGTGTCCACCATTATACTATCCTACAGAATAATTTCACAGCCCTAAAAAGTCCTCTGTGCTCTGCCTGCTCATCTCTCCCTCTTCTTAACCTCCAGCAACCTTTCACTGTCTCCTCAATTTAACCTTTCCTAGACTTTCATATTGCTGGAATCATAGTTTATAGCCTTTTTAGATTGGCTTCTTTCACTCAGTACAATGCATTTGAGGTTTCTCTATCTCTTTTTGTAGCTCAATACCTCATTTTTTTTTAACCTCATTATTTTTAAAGGACTGGATAATACTTTATTGTTTGATGTCTCAGTCCTACTGAAGGACATTTTGGCTGCTCCAATTATGAATGAAGTTGTTCTGAACATCAGTGGCAGGTTTTTGTGTGGATGTGAGTTTTCAAGTTATTTGGGTAAATACCAAAGTGTGTAAGTTGCTGGATCATATGATAAGACTATGTTTACTTTTGTAAGAAACAGTCTTACTATCTTCCGAAGGGACTATACTATTTGCGTTCTTCCTCTCCCTCCCAATTAATGAGAGTTCCCATGGCTTGACATTGTGTCAGCATTTGGAGTTGTCGGGGTTTCAGACTTTGGCCATTCTAACAGGTTATTGTTTTAATTTGCAATTCTCTAATGGCATATGGCATCAAGCCACTTTTTATATGCTTCTTTGCTACAGGGTTTTAATCATTCTTGAAGTACTAATAATTTTGAAGAGGGAATGATACAAGACCTTGAATGATTCTGAAGAATCAGTATGGATTTTTGAGGAAAACCTCTTAGACACTGCCTGTAGAAAATCATATTTAGCACCTGTGTCAAGTACTCTGACAGGTACAATACAGTTTTTACAATTGTGAAGTTTTATATCACTGGACTTGGTTTTCAGTCTCTGCTTTCCTATGAAAAATGCAAAAGGTATAAAAATGGCTGCCCATGGTAATATACTGGTTACCTCTCCAAGTAATAAAGGGATTTTCCTATGAATGGCAACCTTTTCTGGGTTGATAATTCGTGTGGATAGTTTGTGAATGACCTTTCTGCTCACTTCTCTGGGCGTGTCCTGTGCACGTAAATCTCTCAGGTCTAGAAATGCTGCATTACTTTGACCTCGGTGGTGAAGGGAGCACAGGTGCAAAAAGCTGAACACCAGCATGCCTGGCCCCCATCCTCAGTTTCCCAGCTAGCTACACTAATCTCAAGATACTGTAAATGAGATTGGCACTGAAAAACATTCAATTTTTGTATTAAAGTTTCATTTGGACATCTTGTCTCCCTGAGGGAAGGTGTGACACATTTGAGTAGGTTACTCTGGGAAGCTGAATAATTTTATTTCCTAGAGATCTTAAGAATGAGGTTAAACTCTTCTGGCAGAGTTTAAATGCTCTCTGACTTGGATTAAAAGCAAGCCAAGGTCACTTTTTGCCTTGTGATTCTTTTAAAGTAGCTTTTATATTTGAATATCACTCTTGCGCACTGTATTCAAATAGCAGAGTTAATAACTTCTTGATTATCTTAAGGATTATTGAAAAATATTAGGGTAAACAAGAGTAAAAGGGATTGGAGATCCTCTTTCAAGCCTATGGAACACCTGACCGGTTTTATTCTTCTAGCATAGCTAAGGGCTCCTGAAATATTTCTGGTGGACTATTGTTTTTTTTTTAAAAAAACTTTATCATCCCTTGTCAAAATAAATCAAAGCATGCTAATCTCCACATGCGCTTAGAAAGGGACCAAAATCATGGGTAATGGTTTTAGGTACCAGATTACTCCAAATACGGTGTCTCTCTTGAACGAGAGGAGAAAAATGAATCAAATATTAAAAAAGGAAATTGTTCCCTTTTATTAAAACCATTTTCTCTTCTTTGGGATAATTAGATAAATCTTAAGAGACAAAAATATGAAAGGCAGAGATAGAAAAAGTGATTGCAAACGTCAGAAGTTAATGTTTACTTGCAAGATAGATCTGTTAAGGGGACACTATCAATAAAACCTTAGCTTGTCTTTTTTTATTAACATGACTGGTGAGATGAAGGTGAACACAGATGACTCTTTCTTAGAACTGACTATAACCTAATGCATTTTCATAAATGACACTTTATTGGACAATTGTATGGTTAATTATCATCAAATTTCTTTCAACTTCTGTTTTTGCCTTTGCAAAACTGGTCACTTGTTTTAATTTTTTTTAAGGGTAAGATGGTGGAGGATGGGCTTAGGCGAAAAAGAGCAATAGTTAAACACATTTGATGTAGTAAGAACAGCGAATCAAATAGTTTAAAAAAATACCTAGTAAGTTTCAAAAACTTAATTTAAGAAAAATGATATGGAGAGATCATAAATATAAACTATGTACAGACATGTTTTCAAATTTCTCACAAACAAACAAGGTGGCTTTTGCACCCAAGATCTTGAATAAAAACACACACACGTACAAGCACAAACACACACACACACAGAGGAGAAAAATAAGCAAGGAAATTCTTTCCAATAGTTGGCTTCATGAGTACAACTGCTCTCCTGTTCCAGTAGCTATTGCTAGCCAAATAAAACATCAGTGTTCCACTAGGAAATGACTAGCTAAACAGAAAGCGCAATGAATTTGCCGCTGATGAATTTACGGACTTCTCCCTGAAGTCCCCTGTGTCAAAAATTGTTATAGAGGCTTTTTTGTTGTTTAGGACATTCCCAGTACTGGTTGCTCAGTGTTATGTAAATGACAAATGACTAGAAAAAATACTGGCATAGGTAAATAAGGAAATCAGTTTCCTCGTGAAAGGAGCTAAACAGGTTCAACTGCGATCTGAATGCAACTTCTTAATATCTAAGAGAACACGCTTGTGCTCTGTAGTGAATTTGGAAATTATTTTATTAAGCAGGAGGAATTCACTTAGATGGATCTTAAAGGCGGGAAAAATGCAGAAAACGGGCATTAGTACCCTTTTGTTTATTACGAAAAGGAACCAGATTTCTTTTTCTTTGCCCCTCCAAATAAATGGTTGAGAATTTTGTGACCAGGTGAATCCACATAACAGATAGTTTGTGTATTTCTCTTTTTTTCTGTTGGTAGGTCTTTTTTATAGTTGATTTTATAATGAGCTAGCTATGGTGAACAGATTTGGGGGGACCTTTTCTTTTTTTAAAAAAGCAATTGTCCATGCTCCTTTTCCTAAAGATTTAAGACATATTTTTAATATGTTAGAACTAATAATTTTATTTATAATTGTGGAATATTCCAAATATACACACAAGACTGAAAATAACACATAGGTGCCATAATCACCTGTATCAAACAAATGTTAACATAAAAATCTATATTATACTTTTTAAGTGGCTGAAAAATAAATCACAACAAAAAATTCAACAAAGTTGCCATTGTGTTTTATATCCTAGTCCCAAATCCAGGAAAAAAGGTGAAATTAAAAACATAGACACTTTCCAGTGAGAATGACATTTAACCACACTAGAATGAATTACCACAAACCTTAAAATAGTGTGAACTGTAGATGGAAAACTTTATATTAGAAATTTCTTTCAGCTCCAAAGATCTAATATGTAGGTGAGTAAAATAACTATTTAACTTGAGCATTGTTTTTGCAAGTCTGAAAGTAGGGATGGACCTGTTTCCCCTCATCGTGTCTTCTCATTTGAACTGGGGGACATATTTTGCTGGCTTAGATTTTGTATCTGGTGTTCTCATTCTGTGAATTTAAATACAAAGCTGTCAAAATAATGGGAAGTTCCTATATTTAAGAGGTGGTCAGTAGGGAGAGGCCACAGACTGGTGATTTCATAATGGAGAAGGAACAATGCCTCATCACTTTTCTTGGCCTCCCCCAAGGAGTAGGCTTTAATGCCCCCTTATTCTAAGCTGCTTCCAAACCACACAAGGACACGCCCCCCCCCCCAATTCTGTATTGCTTTTTTGGTGCTTTAAATATATACCACCCAGCTTATCTGTTCTCTATTCAATTTGATCATGAATGACTTGAACCCTTTACCAATATCCAGTCCATCCTCAAAAGCTGAAAGACATGACTCATGGTTGAGAATACTGGAGAAAACATTGTCACAGAAAAAAGTGATAGTAACATATTTGGAATATCTGTATCTGTATCTCCTTATGAGGACTCCTTTGACAAGGGCAATGAACCTTTATTTAGTCTTTCATTTATTCGATGGACATGCAGGGAAAAGGAGATTAAGATACGTTTCCCAGCAGAATGCTAGAGTCATCTGGCTGGACAAATTAAGTGATATGAGTTCATTAAGAAATTTATTCAATTCTGTCGTCGCTGGTGGGACTTTCTTGCTCCCCATCTCAACCTTCATGCCACTGGGCAAGTTTCCATCACAGGCGAGGCTCCTTGGAGCCCCTCCGCCTCCGAGTGTGCTTTCCCTGCAGCAGAGAAGTCTTCCCCACATGCTTTCTAATTATCTAAATCCTTCATAATCCCCCTACCAAAATTAGGTCATACTTGCTCCACAAAAACCTTCCCCAGTTTCTCTGACTTCTGTTTACTTCTTTGGTATCTAAATTCCTCTAGGACAGATAGCTAGCCTCATCCTGCTTAGTGCAGCTGGATTGAGTGTCTGGAATTCTGCTCTCGGAGCTCCGTGTAACTTAGCCTTCTCCCCTAAGGAGGCGTGAGGCAAAGACTCTTCCAGCAGGCCTGACTGCTCAGCTTGGCTCTCCCATCCCAGCACCCCCCCTCCCCTGCAGACTGCAGATTCCAGAATGGTGGCTCAGAAAGATTTGTGGAATGATGGGCCTTGGGAATGAAGCTTCAGGAGACTGGAGGTCTAGATAGACAGTCAGCAACAGTTAAAAAAAAAAAAAAAAAGCCACAAAAGAACACCAAAAACAAAACCAGAATTTAGAATGTAATACCAACTTTTATTTAAATAAAATTCCAACTGAATCAAGTCATTCCTGGCTTTTTAAAAATATTGTTTATATTTTCAGGTTTTGTTTTGTTTTTTTTTTTTTTTTGCTAAGATTTCATTTATTTATTTGAGAGAGAGCACAGAAGCAAGGTGGTAGGTGCAGAGGACAAGGGAGAAGCAGGCTCCTCGCTGAGCAGGGACCCCAGGTGGGGCTTGATTGCAGGATGCTGGGATTACGACCTGAGCTAAAGGCAGGCACTCAACCAACTGAGCCACCCAGGTGCCACTCAGTTCTAATACCAGCTAATGCTTTACCACCAAATAATTCACTTAGTGATAGAACAGTAGGTGTCCTAGTGAAGAATCAGAGATGAATTAATTTGTGAGATTTTCATTAAAAAATCTATTATGTGGGGCACCTGGGTAGCTCAGATGGTTAACGTCTGCTTTCGGCTCAGGTCATGATCTCAGGGTCATGGGATCAAGCCCCTCATTGGGCTTTCCGCTCAGTCGTGAGTCTGCTTCTCCCTCTGTCTCTGTGTTCCCTCTCCCTCTGTGATTGCTTTTGCTCTCTCTAAAATAAATAAAATATTAAAATCTATTATAGTGTCAGGCACTATGCTAGGTTCTGGAATAGATAAAAAACAAGAAGATAGTAGGATGACAGTCGTGGAAAAATGGAGGTTGGGGACTTGAATTGTTTTCTAGTTCATTTAATCACCTTAAGGTTGTTATGACTTCCCAACAACCCAAGCCTCACTTTCTCCACAGAGCCTAAGCCAGCCCCAGGAATGCCAGTGAATAGCTCTCTTCTCAGACCTCCTGCCAAGCTTACCACCAACATAGTCACTACCTCCTCTTGCCACCTCCTGTTGCCCCTTACTTCTTGAATACCAGTACTCTTTAGTTATTGTTTGCTACATTTGTGTTCGTGAGACTGGCGCTGCAAAGCGTATGATATTTTAATGTACTATTCCTAAGTGAACAACAAGTTTTGAAAGGATTGTTTTTGCCACTAATGCATACTGGGAAAAAAAATGCAACTTATCATTTAGTCAGATAGGGATTTTAGCCAAATCGTATGGTGGCTTTAGGCTGCTGCTATTTTCTTCACTGAGCTGTAAATTTGGCATTTTCAAGGAAGGGGAAAAATCTTACTGGAAACATAGAAATATGAGGGTTTTGTTCCCAGAAGAATGTAGAAAAGTGGCAGGACTACCATGTACAATTTGTTAGTGTACAACCTGTACAGTTGTACCTAGGAAGCCAGTTATGGGAAAAGCTTCCAGCAGGAGCACTTGGTGATGAGAATGAGTCCCAAGTTTGGGCTATGAGTGATGAAAGAAGAGCCAACATTTGGACAAATGGGAGAAAGAACAAGTAGAGAAGGCAAGATCAGAGAAGATAAGGCCAATAAGCATTAAGAGATAAAAACAAATGTGCAGATTTTACCTATTCATTTTCAATCATATATCATAAATCCACATGCCAATCTTGATAATTAATTATGCAATTTGGGGAAATCATCTTTTTTCAGTTCTGTATGTTGCAGCTTTAAAATTATTCTCAATCAGAGAGATGATTCAACCATCTCTATTATTAAGACTTAAACTGGAAGTTGACTTTCCCCCCAAAGTACATCAGCAATAGATTTCTATGTATTCATCCACTTTGTCTCTCACCATCCTCCTGGGGGGAAATATTCCTAAAGCTTACCTGAGCTCTGGAGGTCTAACCTGGAATCATGAAGCAGAATAGAGCCGAGTGTTCCAGGGTGCACACGGATGTGGGACTGGGAGCTGTCCTCCTGATTGGCTATTTGTGACCAACGGGATCCAGAAGCTATAGTATGGAGTCTCCCGGGGCCAAAGAGTCCATGCGGAGTCCTCCAATGTCTAATTTGCAACTGGGGAGTTTCATTTATTTTGGAAACGAGGCAAACAATTCTGGGACAAATAACTTTGATCTTCAACATATTTCTGCAAGTGTTTGCCCATTGTGCTATAAGTTTTCCATGCATTGGCCCCGTTCCCCTCCACCTTCCCTACCCTGCCCTTTGCCCCGCTGAAGTGGCATTTACGGGCTTGTGCTTGGCTCCCTTGGCCTTTGGCTCTGCTTGTTTTGTCCAGTGGGAAGAACTGGCAGGAGGTCACGGGGAAGGAAGACAATGATTTCAGGTCATCAGCCCTCTTCTCCCTCCTGGCTGAATTTGATAGCAGTTGTTGTTTTCCTTGCTCTTCCCATCAGATTCAGGTCAGTGGGCTCCCCCCTTGCCCCTAATGCCTAGGAGCCGGATTGCCTCCCTGCTACTACCAGCCCAGAGAACTTCCCTCTCCCTAGTTTCCTTAATCCTCCCACCCTTTGAGAATAGTTCTTCAGTCAGCTTCCCTCAGCAGGCTCTGCTGTGTTCCTACTGGGACCCCGACTGACAGCCAGTGTTGTGATGAGTCACACCCTCTGGCTCTTGGCAAGATAATTGAAAACTCTCCACCCTCCACCTTTTGCTCCTTAT
This sequence comes from Lontra canadensis, assembly GCF_010015895.1. Classification (NCBI taxonomy): domain Eukaryota; kingdom Metazoa; phylum Chordata; class Mammalia; order Carnivora; family Mustelidae; genus Lontra; species Lontra canadensis. Next base: position 5,987,924 of record NW_022631106.1, on the reverse strand, counting down.
GATTAATTTATTTTAAAAAGTCATCAGAGTTTGGTTATCAGAAGAGTTACATAAAATAGTATATACAGTTCATAAGTCACTTTTTCAATTTCATTTAGTCAAGAAAAAAAGAACAGATATGAGGGTTATTTGAAAAAAAAAGAAAGAAAGAAAAAGAAAAAAAGAAAAAAAATTGTTTTATAAAGCATTAATTATCTTCTTTGAATCTCCTGAATTTTCCCATCTTAATTTGGACTTGTTAACAGTGTTCTGTGGAATTTAGGATTTCATTTGTGTATATGTGCATTTAGGCTGACTCTATTTTAAAATATCTTTTAAAATTTAAGAAACTTAGTATTTGTATATTCTACCTTCTACCCTACAGCCTATGGGGTTTCCTTTTTTTTTTTTTCCCTTCTCCCCTGAGGGTGGCATTTTTCATCCTCTTTGCTTTTCCCTAATGTGACTCCTCTCATATGTATGCCTTTTCCACCTCTTCCCTGCTTCTGTGAGAGATATTCTGAGTCAAATTGAGCTTTCTCTTCCTTGTTTGGACTCTTTCAAGGAGACAGGGAGAGAAATGTCTCCCCACCCGCGTTCCATTTGCAGGGAATCTTAACTGTATGTGTCCAGGGCCAAGCCTGGATGGATAAGCCACTCATCCTTCTAAACGAAATTCATTGATTTGATTTTGTTTCTTCCAGTGGTTGCTCAAGTCAGTTATATCCACCATTTTAATTCAACATATGTAAGGACTGTAATTTTAAGTTTTTCTCACATTCAACCAGTTGCTGGTTCTACAAACAGCTCTGTGTGTTTACAACATGAGTGATTACACGACCTGAGTTGCCTTTGACGAGGCAAGCTTCCAGAGGGGAGAGCTCAGAATGAATAACCAACCTTCTCAGCAACCCATATTTGAGCCATGAGATGTTAGAGAAAGATGGTTTTGTGATTATATGAGTTATTGGAATCTGCTATCAAATTTTACTTGGAGACCGCCATGATTGGTCTCTATGTCAGAAACCATCTCACATGATACTACCCGGGTATCTGAGGCTGCCATAACGGCTGCGTGTGAGGCAGTGGCTCCTCAGGCCATAGAGATAAATCACTTTGGGGGGACCCTGTTCATTCTTATTCTGAGCAAGCAGTTGGGTTTTATTAATACACTTCGTGTTTCAGAAAGCACAGAGGAAATTGAGGATGATATACTTTATCAAATGCAAATCTGCTTTTTTTTCCAAGGAACCGATTACAACTGAGGGTTTTGAAAATACATAATTAATACCACATTAATACCATTCGCACTCAAACGGTCTAGTAGATGTATTTCTATTAGTTGCCGATGAAAAGCATAGCGAGGGTAAGCTGTTGTCGTTGAATATTATTTTAAGTGAGACTCTAAGACTTCTGAAACTTGATTTGCTCTTTCGGTAAATTAAAATGCCATTTATCATTATCATCAACATCAAATAAGTTTTCTCAAGCACCACACATGTCGGCTCTCCGCTGGGAGTGTTCTAAAGCAAGGTCAAGGGAAATGACATCTCCCTTCAGGAGCTCACAGTAGATGCTAATGATGTGGACAAATACACACAAATGCACTGGATAGTGTCTTACAGAGCTCTGTCCTTTTGCCTAAAGATAGCAAAGTAAGCCTATAGCACCAGGGATTTGCCGTCCTCACAGGAATACATCAGGGTTGGGTGCTAACCTGGGTAGTAAAATGCATGTGTAGAAACATTAGAAATTCCATATGACATTACACTGATAGAAATTGTCATATCATCATGAAAGGCAATGTGGCACCATTTATTACAACAAAAAAACTACACCTCTTTTTTTTTTTTAAGATTTTATTTATTTATTTGACAGACAGAGATCACAAATAGGCAGAGAGGCAGGCAGAGAGAGAGGAGGAAGCAGGCTGCCCGCTGAGCAGAGAGCCCGATGCGGGGCTCGATCCCAGTACCCTGGGATCATGACCTGGGCTGAAGGCAGAGGCTTTAACCCACTGAGCCACTCAGGTGCCCCACTACACCTCTTTTTGACTCTGCAATTCCACTTTTAGAAAGTGTTATCCTACAGATATACTCAAACAGGAGCATCTATTTATTACAATATTGTAAAAAAGGAAAAGTTGAGCATAACTTAATGTTCATAAGTAGGGACTTGTTGAATGTATTATGCCATAGCTATACCATGACATGTAATAGAACTTTCAGAAAGAATGAGGACAGTCTTTATGTACAGTGTATACCCAGAAATCTTCAAGAGAAAATAAGCAAAATACAGAGCAGTATGAAGAATATGTCGGAGTGTTGTTTTTTTTTTTTTCTTTCAAGAAGAGAGAAATGTGTGTATGTAAGTAAATGTACATTTACTGTAGCTGAGGAACAGACATGGAAGACAGGCTATATATGGTTAGAGAGACTGTATACATTTTATATTTTAGTTTTTTTGTCTACCTCGTAAGAAAGCATTTAGTCAAATTTTAAAGGAAGAAAATATAAAGACCTCATATACACATTTCTTTAACTTGGTGGGTTTCTGTTTGCTTGTTTGTTTCAATAATGAAATGTTCACAATGTCAGCTACCAAATATTGTTAGGGTTACAATTTTTCTCTGCGCCTTCCTCGGCAAGCCCTGTACTTCTGCCCTGGAAATCTTGTTCCTGCAATAACTTATACAGATTACTTCAATGGAACCTCCTTTTGGAGGTCTATTTTTGTGGTCAGTCTATTTCCTGCCTATGATTAACTCTTTCCTTAAATTCCCTACATGCTTGGTGACACAGCTTGTCTTTTATTTGCTCTGGATTTTTTTTTTTTTCAGCTAATAATCAACCAATAAATATAGACCAATCATCTACTATGTATCTATGAATACACAGGACACAGACATTAAATACACTTCAAAGGGAGCCTTTTAATTCTACAATTTCGTAAAACAATCAGTGGAGATTATCCACATTCTTTATGTGTGTGTAACCTTCGCTAAGCCAGATGAGGTGTTTTGTATTTTTGCATATAAAACTGTTTATTTACTATGTCCTTCTATGACACACTGTTGTGTCTTTGCATTCCTTATTCAGTGACACTTTCCTGGTCATGAAGAGGCAAATTGAACCTGGTTGTGCCAGCAACAAGCACAGCCAAGTTGTTTAGTGGTTTACCTGGGCTTCCTGTTTTTGTTTCTGACTTCTTAATTATGTCCTGCATTTTGGAATAATTTTTGAGAGATGAAGGGTGAACCGGAGAGGCATACACTTAAAAGAGTAGAATCTCTTCTGGATAATCATAAAGAGAAGATAACTTAAAAAAAGAATTAAAAATTACAGGAGTTAGGCTGGATCCCCTGCAACCCTTGAAGGCTCTCCCTTGTCCTTGCTCTCCTAAAGTTCATCTGTCATTTTTCTACTCATTTCCGGGGTTTCATTGTTATCAATTTAACATTTCATTACTTGCAGCAGCTTAATCAGCAACACAATTTGTAGAAGTCACTATATACTCATCATTCCAAACTGTTTAAAAAAAAGAATTTTGGGTACAGAATTTATATGTTGAGGATTTCTGTTTTATATTTTCTTATATTGAGGGAACCTATTAGTTTCTTTTCTTTGGTTCCTTTTTCTGAGCTGGTTATTAATCCATCATCAGGCATTGATCTGATACCAAATACCTCCATTTTGAATATTTATCTTGCACAGAATTTTTGCAGGACATTTTCCAATCTAACTGCCCTGGGGCCACCAGCTCTCCCTTGTTTGTTTGCTTGTTGGTAAATACCTCCTGCCCTCATCAAAGAGCTCTAGGAAGATTAGAACATAAGATCCCCGAGGGAAAGGACTCATCTCTAGGATTTAGGAGAGGGCCTGGCAAGACCGCACATCCAATAAATATTTGTTGAATGGCTAAATATTTGTTGAATGAATTAATCGGACATGATCCTCTGTATTGAAAGCGTTCTTCGCATTACATCAGAAATCACATTAAATTTTTCTCTTATTTGGTAGAGATGATTGAAGGTCATTGATTTTCAAAAACTAGTAGACAAGAGTGGGTCCTTGGTGAGTATATGAGTTTCCTTGGGTGCTATAATAAATTGCCACAAACTGGGTGGCTTACAACCGAAATTTATTCCTTTTTTTTTTAAGTTGAATATTCTTTTTTTGTTTTTCATTTATGCTATGTTAATCACTATACACTACATCATTAGTTTTTGATGTAGTGTTCCATGAGTCATTATTTGTGTATACCACCCAGTGCTCCATGCAATATGTGAAATTTATTCTTTCATAGTTTTGGAAACCAGAGGTCTGAAGTCAAGGTGAGCAGGGCCACATGCCCTCCAGAGGCTCTAGGGAAGAATCCATACTTGACTCTTCCAGGCTCTGGTGGCTGCCAGCAATCCTTGGTTTTCTTGGTTTGTGTCCACATCACTCCAGTCTTGGCCTCTGTCCTTATGTCATCTTCTCATCTGTGTTTCTTCTTCTTTTCCATCTCTTATGATGGCTTGTCATTGGGCTTATCATCTACCTGAGTAACTGGGATGCTCTCATCTCCAGATCCTTAATTACATGTGCAAAAGTCCCTTTTTCAAAGAAGGCAACATTCACAGTTTCCAAGGAGTTGGACATGGGTGTATTTCACCACATAGAGGTTATTTAGAAACAGAATTCATGTTCAGATGAGCTGCAGTAAGAATGTAGAAATTATCTATGGACCTGTTAGTTGGTTTTCTGATAAAGCTAAGAAAGAAAGGGCCCTTAGCAAGGTGCAGACTGGGAGACCGCTCCATAAATGACACAGTCATGGGAACCCCCGTCCCAAAGAGCTGCTATACAAGCTCGACAAAAAAATATTGTCTCTAAGGATTTTGTTTTGAAAATAAATTGAACCATGTAGTTTGCCTTACATTTCCCCCCCATGCCCTTCTCCATTTTAATGGAAATGAAGACTGGATGTATGTAATTTGATGAAGGATGTGGTCTAAACATAGAGAATCTGGAAGATCAGTGGGTCTTACTCAATGCTGAAGGAAAAAGGGTGAGTAGCATCAGTGGAAAAGGAAGGTCAGGGAGAGAGAGGTGAGTAAGGGTATTAAAGGCTGGAGGGCACAGACTCTGACAGGCAGAATAACTTTGAGTTCTGAAGCAGACAAATCACATCGAGGATGAGATCAAGTAATATTCCCTTGCTTTCCACATCTCCATCTTGACATATGTTGGAATGGCAACTTCCGCTCTAATGAGTGTCAAGGGTACATTAATAGGGAGTAGAAGATAAGAATGATTGTTCAAGAAGAGTTACCAGCTTTGCCTGGGTGACAATGGAAAGTGCCTTGGCCTAATTTTACATGACTACCATTGCTTAATGCATTAAAAAAAAAAAAAATCAAACCTAACACCACATGAACACTAGCTCTTTGTTGGGCCTGGGCCACATTAGGTGTCTAGTTCCTACAGAGAAGCTGACCTTGGGCACCCTGAGTTACCCTCTCTGAATCATCTGCCTTGCTATTTATCTTACTTCCTATGAGACCTAATGGAGGAGAGAATATGAGGGAAAACAGGCATATTAATCATATACATAGTGTGCCTTGGAATGGTATCAACATTGTGTCTTCTCTCTGGGGGACAGCCTGCTATGGAGAAGGTTCTTGGAAGCCCCATTGCTTCTGAGCAACACATAGTGGACAGTCCTCTCAGGGAATTATATGGAATGTTCAAGCCTGGCATGGTCCAGTTCAGTTAGCAGGTGTTTCCCATTCTTCTGGAGGTCTTATATGTTAGCATAATGCAGATGTTTGCCTATTTTCAAATTCCTGCAGTCAAAATGAGGCATCCATCCTAGAGCCAAGAAGAACATCTACGAAAGGGTGCACATAAGGATGAGGGGTCCCAGAGTGCCCTGAGGGGACCACATCTACTAGCTAGTTCTAGATCCTAAGCTTTCAGACAGACTTTGTTCTATGAGTTCCTGCTGTGAATCCTTATTAATATTGTCTCTGGTTAAGAGTTTCTGTTGGTTAGTCGTTTCCATACCATTTAACACTTGGAGATACTTCTCCAATGATTGCAACATGGCGAAATCAGACCAGTGACCATTAGACATGACACCAATCCTTACCTCTCAGACCAGATGCCAGAAACCAAATCATCATGAGACCAATGGATTCTTTTACAGTGAAAATCGGCCGTTTCCACCAAGAGTTCAAACTTGCTGGAGAGGCAGAGCCCTAGAGGAAGCTGGCAGGGCTAGTCCCCAAACTCCAGGGGCAGTCAGGAAAATGCATAAAGAGTTTCAGTCTCCAGGGTTGTTCAGTTTGGCATTTTACACAAGTTCTAAATTTCCTAAACTAATAAACAAATATTTTTCAGCCTATTTATATTTTGCACCCACACATGAAGCACATCATGGGCCAGGAATATGAAAATACTTTTGAAGACCCTCCTCGGCTGCACCCCAGTAAATGGAAATCTTTGTAGCTTGTTCAGCTTGATCAGGCTCTCCAGACTGTGGCAGGCCTTGGTGTGTACCTTGGAAATGCTCTCATGAGGTAGGCCCACCTGAGTGGCATCCAAGGCCAGACCAAAGCTCTACTTTAACTCTGAGGGGCAAAGTACGCTGCTCCATACAAAATTGCCCCTAGTTGGTCATATTTGACTTACAGTAAACTGAGTTTCATACAATTCAATCTTCTAATGCAACACTTTCTTACTGAGTTTGTAGCTACATAAGGTGCTTGTTTCATTTTCACTTGATATACAACTATTTGCAACTAAATATAATTCATTAAGTGTATTTGCTTACTCTAAAAACTATAGCCTCCAGAAATCCAAGACAGGGAGTTGTTAAGACTTTAGGTTCCAGCCTTAGTCAAACCTGGTTCTGAAAGGCTCAGATGTGCTATTGGACCCTGGGTGATGTCTGAGAGTCAGCCTAGTTTTCTCATCTGTAAAACGGCAGAAACCACAGCAGCTCAATGAGAGAGTCACGTGAAGTTCTCAGCAGAGTTACTGGCTTACCAGAAGTGCCCAACAAAAATATATGTAATCAGAAGAGACCCTGAATTGCTAAGGAAATATTGAAAAAGAAAAACAAAACTGAGCGCATCACGTTACCTGATTTCAAGCTTTACTACAAAGCTATGATCACTGAGACAGCATGGTACTGGCATAAAAACAGACACATAGACCAGTGGAATGGAGTAGAGAGCCCAGATATGGACCCTCAACTTTATGGTCAACTAATCTTCGACAAAGCAGGAAAAAATATACAGTGGAAAAAACACAGTCTCTTCAATAAATGGTGCTGGGAAAATTGGACAGCTATGTGTAGAAGAATGAAACTTGACCATTCTCTTACACCAGACACAAAGATAAACTCAAAATGGATAAAAGACCTTAATGTGAGGCAGGAGTCCATCAGAATCCTAGAGGAGAACATAGGCAGTAACCTGTTCAACATCGGCCACAGCAATTTCTTTCAAGATGTGTCTCCAAAGGCAAAGGAAACAAAAGCGAAAATGAACTTTTGGGACTTCATCAAGGTCAAAAGCTTTTGCACAGCAAAGGAAACAGTCAACAAAACAAAGGGGCAACCCACGGAATGGGAGAAGATATTCACAAATGACAGTACAGACAAAGGGCTGATATTCAAGATCTATAAAGAACTTCTCAAACTCAACACACACAAAACAGATAATCATGTCAAAAAATGGGCAGAAGACATGAACAGATAATTCTCCAATGAGGACATACAAATGGCTAACAGACACATGAAAAAATGTTCATCATCACTAGCCATCAGGGAGATTCAAATCAAAACCACATTGAGATACCACCTTATACCAGTTAGAATGGCCAAAATTAACAAGACAGGAAACAATGTGTGTTGGAGAGGATGTGGAGAAAAGGAACCCTTTTACACTGTTGGCAGGAATGCAAATTGGTACAGCCGCTTTGGAAAACAGTGTGGAAATTCCTTAAGAAATTAAAAATAGAGCTACTCTATGACCCTGCAATTACACTACTGGGTATTTACCCCCAAAGATACAGATGTAGTGAAAAGAAGGGCCATCTGCACCCCAACATTCATAGCCGCAATGGCCACAGTCACCACACTGTGGGAAGAACCAAGATGTCCTTCATCAATGGATATCAATGGATAAAGAAGATATGGTCCATATATACTATGGAGTACTATGCCTTCATCAGAAAGGATGAATACCCAACTTTTGTATCAACATGGGTGGGACTGGAAGAGATTATGCTGAGTGAAATAAGACAAGCAGAGAGAGTTAATTATCATATGGTTTCTCTTATTTGTGGAACATGAGGAATAAGATGGAGGACATGGGAAGATGGAGAGGAGAAGTGGGTTGGGGGAAATTGGAGGGGGAGACGAACCATGAGAGACTGTGGACTCTGAAGAGCTAACTGCGGGTTTTGGAGGGGAGGAGGTAGGAAGTTGGGTGGGCCTGGTGGTGGGTATTAGGAGGACACGTATTGCATGGAGCACTGGGTGTGGTGCATAAACAATTAATGATGGAACACTGAAAAGAAATTAAAATAATAAATAAAAATTTTTAAAAAATGTATATGTTACATAATTCTAGCTCAGAAGACATCAAACTATGGCTCATGGACCAAATCCAGCCCTCTGCCTGTTTTTGAAAATCAACCTATTTTTAGGATGTAGCTGTTAGGGACTGAACTGCATCCCCCCAACATTCATAAGTTGAACCCCTGGTTATGGTTTGCAGGAATGAGTGGGGTTGGGGAGAACTGGTCAGATTCTGAGTACTAAAAGCAGAGCCTACAGGATTGACTGACAAATCAGGTATGAGGCTAAAAGAAAGAGGAGTCAAGTTTTTTTTGGGGGGGGGTATATGTGGGGAAAGATGGTCTTACCACTGATGGAGGGCAAGGTTGAGGGAAGTAAAACAGAGTTCAGTTTGGAAAATGTTAAGTTTGACAGATGTCTTAGAAATGCAAGTGGGAAACTTAACTAGACAGTGGGCAACATGTATCTGGAGTCTAGTGGAGAGATTTGAGTTAGATATGGACTGTGGGAATGAACAAGATAGAACAAGGAAGACATCCTCCCTTTTGAAATTTAGAGAAATAGTGAGGAATCAGAAAAGAAAGTCCAGAAGCAGTAGTCAGCAAGATGGGAGCAAAACAAGGAGAATTGTGCTCTGGAAGACAGAAAGATAATACTTTAAGGCAGAGTGAATAACTGCCCTAGATTCTGCTAGCAGGTCTAGTTTGATGAGAACTGAGAAACAGCAATTGAATTAATACAATTTTTATTTAAGTATAGTTGACACACAATCTTACATTGGTTTCAGGTGTTCACAATAGTGGTTCAACTTCTCAACAGGTTTCACTATGTTCACAACAAATGTAGCTACCGTGTGTCACCATACAATACTATTACAACATTGTTGATGATAACCTCTAGGCTGTGCCTTCTATTCCTGTGACACATTCATTCCATAATTGAAAGTCTGTACCTCCCCTTCCTCCTCACCCATTTTGCCCATCCTTCCTCTGCCTTCCCTTTGGCTACCACCAGTTTGTTCTCTGTCTGATTCTGCTCTCTGCCTATTCATTTGTTTGTTTGTTTGTTTGTTTGTTTGTTTAGATCCCACTTATGAGTGAAATAATATGGTCTAACAATTAATTTTTTTTAATGTAGAGGTCACTAAGGACTTTGACAAAAGCAGTTGTGTTGGTACTGGGGCAAACTCCTGACTGGAGCAAAGTCAAGAGAAAATAGGAAAAAAGAGATGCTAAGAGAAGAGTCTTTTCAGGAACTTTCCTTCAAAGTGATAGTGGTGAATGGGCAGAATGATCAATCCACGGTCATCCAGACATTATGATGCAATATCCAGACATTATTATGGCAGAGACAAAGCTGTGTTCACAAAAGCCCATCCCCTTCCACTGCTAGGCACACATCTAGATGACCCCTCATTAAGAATGACTGGATTCCAGTCGTCCATGGAATGTGGATGGAAGTGTTGTGTTCCATTGTTAGGTCTCCACTCTAAAATCACATCCTACCCCATCGTCCAGCTCTTTCTCTTTCTTCCACTATGCCTGGTTGCTTTGTCTTTGTGGATGTCTCAGAGAACCTAGGGATGGTGGAGTCATGAGTGTCTGTGTGTGTGGAGCAGCGCCCTGCTACCAACCAACTTTGGATTTTACGAAGTTAAGCGTATGATAGTAGGGAGTGGGGTTGTCTTTTATGGCTATTAGTTTGCCATGACAACCTTGAATTTAACCTTCTCAGTAAAAGGACTCTACTAGCCTCTAGCTAAGTTGGATATTTCCTAATCCATTTAATATTTTGATAGGATTTCCACATTGTTGTAAAATGTTTAAATTTTATCTCCATTGAATAATGAGTCACAGTAGGAGATGTAGAAGATTTATAAATTGATTTATAAATCAATTTATAAATTGAGATACCACCTTACACTCTTACACCCTTACAACCCCTAAATTGAGGGGTTCTGAGGTATTCTTTAATTATGAAAGCTCCTGGCCCATGTAGTTGATTGGATGAATTTCCTGGTGGAAAACATCTGAAGGGTCCCTTATCGTTCATTGCATGAGGTCTGTCTCTCTTGGAATGGCATTCAGGGCCTTCTACAATCTGTGCCTAGAGATTTAGTTTACTATTTTGAGTTTCAAAATGTGGTTGCCTTCTCTCCCCCAGCCCCCACTACCCGGCAACACTTAAAAGTCCCAAGTAGAATCATAATGTAATGAGCACATTTCTTAGATCAAGTTATAAACTATGGATCTAGCAGTCAAAAGAAATAACTTTTATTCTCCTCTTAGAACTCTCCATAAACCTTTGTTAAGATTTTCATTGATTTAAATTACTATAATAACCCAATACTTCAGGTAGTCTGGTTTTGAAAGAAAGCATTTTACATAATATACATCAATTACTTGAAAAGACAGTTCTGTGTGAAGATCAGAGACAATCTGTAACTTTCAAATGCAGATTTTATAATGTCCATCTCAATCTTGGAGAAGCAATGGTGTAAAATTTCAGCAGGAAGAAGACCACAGAATAATAGGTATAATTTTTTAAGGGTGAACTTTATACCTGGCTTCACGCTTTTCATTTTATAAATATCATATTTCTTTAATTCTAAGATGCTGTGAATTGAAGTGTGCAACTTTTTTTTTCCCTGGGGGACAAAAGAAACATTATTATATTAAATGAAAACCTCCAGGGCAATTGCAGAAGCATCTAGACTTTAAAAGTCATTATAAGTGCACGGAACACAAGTGTTTCTCACACTTGAGGAAATAGATTATCATCTCAAGTCTACACAATACAGTATCTAGGGGACCTGAGGTTTGGAAGTAACCTGGCCAAGGTCACAAACCTTGAGGAGGACTGACATGAATTTCATGGGTGGGATTGAGGGACACTCTAGACTGTTTCACATCACTATGTTGTCTCTCCCCCTGCCTTTGCTGTCCAATTTTAGACCATGACTGGCTAATTTCAGTGCAACAATACTCCCAAATATAGTTAAGTCTAGAGAGTGAATGTATTTTAAAAATGGAAAAAAAATGCATTTTGCCTCATTGAAAATTTTCTGAATCTTTTTTACCCAATTCATACATTTAGTGATTTTTGAACCAAGCATTTAAGGCTTGGTTGAATCTGAAGATAGTGTTAACACTTTGTCAAGCATTTGAATTGCTTCCAGCATATTGTAGTATAATCCTCTGTCCACAAACATCCCTTCATTATTGCCTAATTACATGCAAATTTCATAAAATGAATGAGTTTTAAGGACTTGTCAATCTGTCATCCTAGGAACCACTGAAACATTTTGACTGCTAGATAAATAATCAGCAATAATCACACTATGCAAATTTGATATTTTCTGTACAATTATCTGAAACCATAAATAACTGGACACAAAGACATTTGGCATTCTCTCCGTGAGACTTGACCTACAGGGCTTTTTTCCCTTTTTCCTCTTCTAACAAATGTGCTAGTGGGAAATTTGTTGCTTTTTTTTTTTTTTTTCCTAATTCCAACTGTGCAAATGTACCCAGTGGAAAAATTATGAGTATATAAATGCAAAGAGAATTTTGTTTATTTTTATCTGGAGTGTGTTTCCCCTTGGCAAACATTTTTTTGGTGTGTGTTTCCATCTTAATTTTTGCTTTTTGTAATTTTCACCTCCTCTCTCTTGGAGTTGTGTTTTTCTCACCATAGCAGAGAATATAGGTGGGGAGCATTCAGTGTATGTTTATTTATTTGCTTTAAATTTATTTTTCCTATATTCTTCATCTTATTTAATTTTTCCTCTGCAATTTATTTCTGGACTATCTAATACATGTCAGGCACTTGGGAGCATCCAATATTGAAAGGCTAATTATCATTCTATAGCCAAGCTCAGAAACATATAAACTGTCTAGTCCAGTGAATTTACCAGTTGTGCAACCGAATTTTTTTTTTTCCTTCTCTGTGGTTGATGCTGGTGTTGCTATAAGAATATGGGGACCATCCTGCCCTCTGTACTTTTTCATAAAAGCAAGCTGATGAGTTATAATAACTAACAATAAAGCTCCTTGATAACACATTTTTTATAAATGCCCCAAATGGAAACAGCCAGAGTCACCTTTGCTTTGCACATATCTTCAAAGTAGTGCAGCTCAGACATTCCACAAGTTTTTAATGACTTTAAAGTCCCATTAAAGCCATTACAATTATTTAATAAAAGCTTTGATTGATTAGTTGGTTGGTTGATTGATTGATTGATTGTAGCCAGAGAGACTTGTTGGTTCTCTGGCCGTAAGTCACCAGCTATGAGTAGAGATCTTGCTTCTATGGTTTGTTAATGGCTGGGCTCATTAATGGAAATAAATCCAGCATGCCACTTTTTTTTTTTTTTAAACCACTGAAGAATCATCTGAGATGAATGTAGGGTATTAATTTTTTTTTAAATTTTAAGATATATAGGCAAATAAAGTACTTTGGTTGATTTCACTTAGAAGGATAATGAAAGAGTGCCATTCAGAAACTTGGAATTTAAAAATGATTAATAAAGTGCTTTGTACCACATCCACTCATTTTCTTCTGTAAGTAATGCCATCAATCAACAGAGAGCCAGCCTGACTCATTGATACTATTATTATTTCAAGCCTCTGCGAAACGGGAAAGCATAGATTGTGTTTTGCTGCTCCTAAAAAGCAGAAGGTTAACTAAGTAGTTTTTCACGCCAGAGGGTGACGACCAGGAAGGAGGAGGCGGCCACCGTTCTGGTCCCAACTAACCTCCAATCAAATACAAGCTGGCAACTCAGGCAGAAAAAAAAAAAAAAAAAATGAAGTTCTCTTGCCGTTCGGCTGATAAGTTTAAAACTAGCTCCTGGAAGTCCACTTCCTTCAAGGCTTCTACTGGAAGTGCAGTCCCACCCGCTCATTTTCCGTATTCCTGCGGCAGCAGGGTTCAAGGCAGGCCGACCGTCACGTGCATTGCAAATTGCTTCAAGACCTGAAACAGCAACATTCCCAACTGATAAGGGAAGATGAAATATGTCTCATCAAAGCCATCTTTAAAAAAATGTAAAACTCTCCATATGGGTAAGGGAGAGAAATGAGCGCTCAGAGGTTACAGCCCACCAGTGTTACTTAATCCCAGAAGGAAGGCCCTCCGAACCCCCACTACTGTAATTATTTATTAGAGTGCATGTTCCCAGTGAAATGTGATTGAGATCTGCACCTTGTAATATGTTACCATGTACTTATGTATTTTAAAAGATTAAGATATCGGTACAGTGGTTTTATTGTTTCTTTACACAATGCATATTTTGTTAGGCATATTAAAATATGTACTCCATCTACACCTAATAGCATTAAATAGCATTACAATATTAGGCCTTGGGTTAACACTGGAATTTGGAATACATACTTTTCCAGGCCTGTCAAGGTTATCCATCAGGGGGTATAAATTGTCCACAGATGTGTTATCATACAGAACTCTTCCTGTGGGTTTGCTATTATTAGGGACTGATACCCTCTAAATTTAATGTGTGGATCTCTGGCTGAGGCTCCACACACAAGCTATTGAATTCCCAAAGTGACTACATGGGTGTGTCTCCCGTGTGTGTGTGTGTGTGTGCGCGCGCGTGCTTCCTTGGATTCTAGATATGAACAAAAACCTAAACAATTTGGATTTAGATATTTTCAAATGGCCAATCATCTATGCAGATTGGCCAATAACTAGATCTTATTTCTATTAAAAATTCAGACCTCTGATTTGGTCTTTTGTATCACAGGGTAGGCCTTTGATGTACATGGCTTTCATGGCAGCCGATGTTCTAGAAAGTGCCAAAATTTTGAGAAAATGTGGACATGCAAATATAAGGTATGTTTAAGAATAGTTTGCAAATAATTTGGAAAAGTAATAATTTATTTTTGTTTGTGCTATTTTTTTTTAAAGATTTTCATTTATTTATTTATTTGACAGACAGATCAAAGTAGGCAGAGAGGAAGGCAGAGAGAGAGAGGAGGAAGCAGGGACCCTGCTGAACAGAGAGCCTGATGCGGGGCTCAATCCCAGAACCCTGAGACCATAACCTGAGCCAAAGGCAGAGGCTTTAACCCACTGAGCCACCCAGGTGCCCCTTTGTTTGTGCTATTTAAAGCATACTCTTTTTCCTCAAGAATAAGATAATAAAATAATACTAGTCATGTTATTTTTGAAATCACGTGATTTTGTTTTTCCTGATCCTATTCTTGAGTATATGCTATTGAATTCCCAGAGTGGCTACTGCCAGTTTAGTCCTTGCAAAATAACTGTTTACTTAGAACATTCTTTCTGATTTGCTGAGTGTTTTCCTTAGTTTAATTGATGTGCTGATGAGAAAAGCAGGTTGAGGCAATGGTGTTGGGCATGAGATTTCTTTGGACTCTTCTCTTCAGGACAGTGTTGGGGCTTTGTCAAACTACTCATTAAATAACACCTTCATGAGCCAACATGCTTGAGTAAGGCTCAACAGAGAATCCCAGCTTCCTGACCCATTTGTATTGGGAGCTGTCATTAGCACTATTATTATCGTCGATGGTTTGGAGTAAAAAACAAACAGACAAAAAAATTTTCATGACATGAATAAGGTGAAAAAAAAAGATAAACTTTTCTCCTTATGTGTATTTTTTTTAAGATGTTATTTATTTATTTGACAGACAGAGATCACAAATAGGCAGAGAGGCAGGCAGAGAGAGAGGAAGGGAAGCAGGCTTCCTGCTGAGCAGAGAGCCCGATGCGGGGCTTGATCCCAGGACCCTGGGACCATGACCTGAACCGAAGGCAGAGGCTTTAACCCGCTGAGCCACCCAGGCACCCCTCCTTATGTGTATTTGTAACACAACTTTAATTTGAATATATCGTAGCTTGTTTTGATGAATTATATTTAATTTATTTATAATTGTTCAAGTCATGGTTAAGATCTACCTTCTTTTATTTCCTTCTAGATGATGGAAAGAGATGTGCCACTTATTTTAAAACATGCTAATAATAATAGTTATAATTTTCTTTACCAAACATCAAAGGAAGTTTTTTCTTTCCCCCGTAAAATAGAACACACAACCAGAAAAATGCAAATATATATATACATATGTATATATGTACATATACACACATATATATATGGATGATTATAAAGCAAACACCATAGAACTACCACCAAACTGAATGTGGTTGTTAGCTCTTCAGAAGCTCCCTTTGTAAAACTACCTTGATTTTATGATAATTATCTCTTTGCTTTCTTTAAGAGTTTTTGGTTTTTGCATATTGATGCCCAAAAAGATATAATTTGGTTTGCTGATCCATTAAAAAAAATTCATCCCAGAGGGGCATCTGTGTGGCTCAGTCCGCTGGGCATCTGTCTTCAGTTCAGGTCATGATGTGGGGAGTTGAGGGTCCTGGGTTTGGGTCCTGGATGAATCTGGTTCCCTGCTCAGCAAGGAGTCTGCTTCTCCCTCTGCCCATCCCTCCACCCTGTCTCATGCTTGAGTACATGCACTCTTTCTCAAATAAATGAATAAGATCTAAAAGAAAGAAAGAAAGAAAGAAAGAAAGAAAGAAAGAAAGAAAGAAAGAAAGAAAGAAAAAGACTGCCTTTAAACAAACAAACAAACAAACAAATCAATCCCAGGCTGCTTTGATTTAGTGAGTGGCCATCTCCTTCATCATGTCAGACATGGAGACAAGCTTGCCTTGACATTGTTCCCCCGCCCCCCACCACCTGCTTGCTGGGGAATCTTATCTGATTTCACTAATCCCTGATACCTTTAGTGCCGAGAATTATACCTTATACAAGGGTTTTGTGAATACCAAATACGATAGCACTAGGAAGCAATTAGCAATCCACTGACGATCTGTGCAGTCCCCAGTGACAGAATTTAAGAGGGTCACTGGCCACGATGAGTGTAAGTTCAGAGACAAATGACCAGGATAATTGACATCCAGAGTGGGGGAAAAAAAAGTGGGCTGGGAAGCTGTTAGATTCCCATATCTGAAAAGGTATCATGGCAGAAGGTCTACTTGATTTTTTATTATTTTTAAATTTAAATTCCAGTAAGTTCCCATAGGGTGTCATATTAGTTTTAGGTGTACAATACAGGGATTCAACAATTCTACACACTGCTCAGCGCTCATCATGATAAGAGCATGGCTTCATGTTGATTTAGATAGAACCAGAAGCAGCAGTTCATGTTTTCTAGGCAGCTGATTGTAGATCAGTGCCAGATTTCAAATTTCTGAGCAATTACAACCATTGCAAAACAGAATGGGGTGATGAGAGCATGAATTTTGAAGTTAAGTAGACTCGGATTTTGATCTTGTTTCTAGCCCTTGCTGGCTGCGTACATCTGGGCAGGTCCTGGGCAGGTATGACTCTCAGTGTAGATACCTAATGTGCTAGTTAGAGATAAGTACCTTGGGATAAATTGTGGGTTGAATCAGATAGTATATGCAAAGCACTTAGGACAGTGTCTGACAAGGAATTCATATTCACTGATTGAATGAGTGAGTTCTCCAGGCCGCAAAGGACTCAGAATGAGCTGACATGACAGCTAGTTAAGGAAGCTTATACAAGCAGAAGCAGCATCTGTCTTGTTCACTGTTGTATCTCCAGTCCTAGCACCTACAAGGTTCACACTTAACAATTTTATGATACGCGAGCCAATGGAAGCGATGTCTGCATTGAGTTGAGCTTAAAATGGGTAATCTGCAGATGATTCTCTTCTTGCTTAAAAATCTTTAATTCTTGAATTAGCAGCGACTGACTGGGAATGCGGAACACAAACTCCAAAGGAGGAGCTTCACCAGCTAGAAACACCATCATTTATTAAAACAGCTGTCACACTTCACTGCTGTCCTTATCCTGAACTTTAAACTTGGGAACAGCTGATGTTCTCAACTTGTGGTTTAGGAAGAGTGGATTGACTGTATCAGAATTTCTTAGGACGAGACTCAGGCATCCATCCATGTTTTCACAAAACCCCCAGGGGTTTCCAGTATCTACCCAAAGTTGCAAACCAGGACCCTAGGATTAACTATATACTAGGCCCTGTTCATGGTGTTGAGTAAAAACCACAGAGCTTCTTGCTTAGAGAGCTGTCAGTACCCTAATATGTCCCATCCTGGTGTGTATTACCAGTGGTGTCTGATACTACCCACCCAAAGTCAGCCCTGGGGGGGGTGATTTCCCTGACTCCTCCAGGAACTGGGAGATGTGAAATGGATATTCACAGAGGTGGGTGGAAGTTCACCTGACTCAAATACACCTTAAAATATCTTTGTTAAACAAATAAAGTCTACTTGAATGAATTTTGACCTGCGGCTCCTACAAAGGCATCCAGAGGCTGCATACCCAGTTTCCGTAAAGCACAAAGGCAGTCATCCCTATGGAGTGATTTCTTGGTGAGGGGGAGGAGGAGGGAGGGTTGGAAAGCCCCCTTGTTCCCAGCATCTCTCCTCCAAACTTTGTGTCATGGCTGAATTTCAGCATTAAACATTATTTATCATTTAGGCAATTGTCGTCCTTTACACGGCAGCCATTTCTAATTAAATGGGTTTTATTAAAAAAAAAAAGATGTGATATTTCATTTGTAAGAAATCACAAATAAAATAGTAAAGGAGAAGAAAGTGTGTAAGTTGTAAAGGTTTATGGAAGTGTGAGTCATGGTTGGAACTGTTACTCGGCTGTCAACCCGCACGGCAAAGACTGGATGGTGGGATATTAGCTGAGAGGACTTTACAGAACGATGGTGGGAAGTTTGAGGTCTTCAGGTGTGAAGGGCCTGGAAGAAGAAGCCCCAGGGACCCAGGAGGAGTTGACAGTACAGAAAGAGGGAGGGAGGAGAGGCTCAAGAGGAGGGATAATAAGGTAACAACAAATGCCATGATGCTTACCGCTCATTGTTCTTACCCTGGTTTCCACTGGCCTTGGGAGTATCTCTGAAAAAGGGAATTTCCTTCTGTGGAATTGAGGACACAAGGCTCTTCCTTGGATTTATAACCAGTCCTAATCCTCTCTTAGTCCAGACAGATTCCTTAAATACTGGGGAAATACTTCTTGGATTCAGCTGCCTCTGCACCCCTGTCTCCCACAAATAAACCTGCGTCTTTTGCTTCCAGGTTTGGCTGGACAAGGATCCTGTGTGGGTTAAAAAAAAAAAAAAAATTGCCAATCCTTAGGCTTCATTCCAGGTCTACTGAATAAAAATTGCTTATTAATGGAGACTGGAAATCTGCATTTTAATGACTATTCCAGCCATATCTGATGCACAGAAATGCCTGAAAAGCACTGGATAATGAGGAAAATTTTTTTTTTTCATCTTTTTTTATGATACTTTTTTAATTTTATTTTTTATAAACATATATTTTTTTCCCCAGGGTTACAGGTCTATGAATCGCCAGGTTTACACACTTCACAGCACTCACCATAGCACATACCCTCCCCAATGTCCATAACCCCACCCCCCTCTCCCAAACCCCCTCCCCCCAGCAACCCTCAGTATGTTTTGTGAGATTAAGAGTCACTTATGGTTTATCTCCCTCCCAATCCCATCTTGCTTCATTTACTCTTCTCCTACCCCCTTAATCCCCCATGTTGCATCTCCTCTCCCTCATATCAGGGAGATCATATGATAGTTGTCTTTCTCCGATTGACTTATTTCGCTAAGCATGATACCCTCTAGTTCCATCCACGTCGTCGCAAATGGCAATATTTCATTTCTTTTGATGGCTGCATAGTATTCCATTGTGTATATATACCACATCTTCTTTATCCATTCATCTGTTGATGGACATCTAGGTTCTTTCCATAGTTTGGCTATTGTAGACATTGCTGCTATAAACATTCGGGTGCACGTGCCCCTTCGGATCACTACGTTTGTATCTTTAGGGTAAATACACAGCAGTGCGATTGCTGGGTCATAGGGTAGCTCTATTTTCAACATTTTGAGGAACCTCCATGCTGTTTTCCAGAGTGGTTGACCCAGCTTGCATTCCCACCAACACTGTAGGAGGGTTCCCCTTTCTCCGCATCCTCGCCAGCATCTGTCATTTCCTGACTTGTTAATTTTAGCCATTCTGACTGGTGTGAGGTGATATCTCACTGTGGTTTTGATTTGTATTTCCCTGATGCCGAGTGATATGGAGCACTTTTTCATGTGTCTGTTGGCCATCTGGATGTCTTCCTTGCAGAAATGTCTGTTCATGTCTTCTGCCCATTTCTTGATTGGATTATTTGTTCTTTGGGTGTTGAGTTTGCTAAGTTCTTTATAGATTCTGGACACTAGCCCTTTATCTGATATGTCGTTTGCAAATATCTTCTCCCATTCTGTCAGTTGTCTTTTGGTTTTGTTAACTGTTTCCTTTGCTGTGCAAAAGCTTTTGATCTTGATAAAATCCCAATAGTTCATTTTTGCCCTTGCTTCCCTTGCCTTTGGCGATGTTCCTAGGAAGATGTTGCTGCGGCTGAAGTCGAAGAGGTTGCTGCCTGTGTTCTCCTCAAGGATGTTGATGGATTCCTTTCTCACATTGAGGTCCTTCATCCATTTTGAGTCTATTTTCGTGTGTGGTGTAAGGAAATGATCCAATTTCATTTTTCTGCATGTGGCTGTCCAATTTTCCCAACACCATTTATTGAAGAGGCTGTCTTTTTTCCATTGGACATTCTTTCCTGCTTTGTCGAAGATTAGTTGACCATAGAGTTGAGGGTCTATTTCTGGGCTCTCTATTCTGTTCCATTGATCTATGTGTCTGTTTTTGTGCCAGTACCATGCTGTCTTGATGATAACAGCTTTGTAATAGAGCTTGAAGTCCGGAATTGTGATGCCACCAACTTTGGCTTTCTTTTTCAATATTCCTTTGGCTATTCGTGGTCTTTTCTGGTTCCATATAAATTTTAGGATGATTTGTTCCATTTCTTTGAAAAAAATGGATGGTACTTTGATAGGAATTGCATTAAATGTGTACATTGCTTTAGGTAGCATAGACATTTTCACAATATTTTTTCTTCCAATCCAGGAGCATGGAACATTTTTCCATTTCTTTGTGTCTTCCTCAATTTCTTTCATGAGTACTTCATAGTTTTCTGTGTATAGATTCTTAGTCTCTTTGGTTAGGTTTATTCCTAGGTATCTTATAGTTTTGGGTGCAATTGTAAATGGAATTGACTCCTTAATTTCTCTTTCTTCTGTCTTGTTGTTGGTGTAGATAAATGCAACTGATTTATGTGCATTGATTTTATATCCTGACACTTTACTGAATTCCTGTACAAGTTCTAGCAGTTTTGGAGTGGAGTCTTTTGGGTTTTCCACATATAGTATCATATCATCTGCAAAGAGTGATAGTTTGACTTCTTCTTTGCCGATTTGGATGCCTTTAATTTCTTTTTGTTGTCTGATTACTGAGGCTAGGACTTCTAGTACTATGTTGAATAGCAGTGGTGATAACGGACATCCCTGCCGTGTTCCTGACCTTAGAGGAAAAGCTTTCAGTTTTTCTCCATTGAGAAAGATATTTGCGATGGGTTTTTCATAGATGGCTTTGATAATATTGAGGTATGTGCCCTCTATCCCTACACTTTGAAGAGTTTTGATCAGGAAGGGATGCTGTACTTTGTCAAATGCTTTTTCAGCATCTATTGAGAGTATCATATGGTTCCTGTTCTTTCTTTTATTAATGTGTTTTATCACATTGATTGATTTGTGGATGTTGAACCAACCTTGCAGCCCTGGAATAAATCCCACTTGGTCGTGGTGAATAATCCTTTTAATGTACTGTTGAATCCTATTGGCTAGTATTTTGGTGAGAATTTTTGCATCTGTGTTCATCAAGGATATTGTTCTGTAGTTCTCTTTTTTTGATGGGATCCTTGTCTGGTTTGGGGATCAAGGTGATGCTGGCCTCATAAAATGAGATTGGAAGTTTTCCTTCCATTTCTATTTTTTGGAACAGTTTCAGGAGAATAGGAATTAGTTCTTCTTTAAATGTTTGGTAGAATTCCCCTGGGAAGCCATCTGGCCCTGGGCTTTTGTTTGTTTGGAGAATTTTGATGACTGCTTCAATCTCCTTACTGGTTATGGGTTTGTTCAGGCTTTCTATTTCTTCCTGGTTCAGTTGTGGTAGTTTATATGTCTCTACGAATGCATCCATTTCTTCCAGATTGTCAAATTTGTTGGCATAGAGTTGCTCATAATATGTTCTTATAATTGTCTGTATTTCTTTGGTGTTCGTTGTGATCTCTCCTCTTTCATTCATGATTTTATTGATTTGGATCCTTTCTCTTTTCTTTTTGAGAAGTCTGGCCAGGGGTTTTTCAATCTTATTAATTCTTTCAAAGAACCAGCTCCTAGTTTCATTGATTTGTTCTATTGTTTTTTTGGTTTCTATTTCATTGATTTCTGCTCTGATCTTTATGATTTCTCTTCTCCTGCTGGGTTTAGGGTTTCTTTCTTGTTCTTTCTCCAGCTCCTTTAGGTGTAGGGTTAGGTTGTGTACCTGAGACCTTTCTTGTTTCTTGAGAAAGGCTTGTACCGCTATATATTTTCCTCTCAGGACTGCCTTTGTTGTGTCCCACAGATTTTGAACCGTTGTTTTCATTATCATTTGTTTCCATGAATTTTTTCAATTCTTCTTTAATTTCCTGGTTGACCCATTCATTCTTTAGAAGGATGCTGTTTAGTCTCCATGTATTTGGTTTCTTTCCAAATTTCCTCTTGTCATTGAGTTCTAGCTTCAGGGCATTGTGGTCTGAAAATATGCAGAGAATGATCCCAATCTTTTGATACCGGTTGAGACCTGATTTAGGACCAAGGATGTGATCTATTCTTGAGAATGTTCCATGTGCACTAAAGAAGAATGTGTATTCTGTTGCTTTACGATGAAATGTTCTGAATATATCTGTGATATCCATCTGGTCCAGTGTGTCATTTAAGGCCTTTATTTCCTTGTTGATCTTTTGCTTGGATGATCTGTCCATTTCAGTGAGTGGAGTGTTAAAGTCCCCTACTATGATTGTATTATTGTTGATGTGTTTCTTTGATTTTGTTATTAATTGGTTTATATAGTTGGCTGCTCCCACGTTAGGGGCATAGATATTTACAATTGTTAGATCTTCTTGTTGGACAGATCCTTTGAGTATGATATAGTGTCCTTTCTCATGTCTTATCATAGTCTTTGGCTTAAAATCTAATTGATCTGATATAAGGATTGCCACTCCTGCTTTCTTTTGATGTCCATTAGCATGGTAAATTCTTTTCCACCCCCTCACTTTAAATCTGAAGGTGTCTTCGGGTTTAAAATGAGTTTCTTGTAGGCAACATATAGATGGGTTTTGTTTTTTTATCCATTCTGATACCCTGTGTCTTTTGATTGGGGCATTTAGCCCATTAACATTCAGGGTAACTATTGAGAGATATGAATTTAGTGCCATTGTATTGCCTGTAAGGTGACTGTTATTGTATATTGTTTCTGTTCCTTTCTGATCTACTACTTTTAGGCTCTCTCTTTGCTTAGAGGACCCCTTTCAATATTTCCTGTAGAGCTGGCTTGGTGTTTGCCAATTCTTTCAGTTTTTGTTTGTCCTGGAAGCTTTTAATCTCTCCTTCTATTTTCAATGATAGCCTAGCTTGATATAGTATTCTTGGCTGCATGTTTTTCTCGTTTAGGACTCTGAATATATCATGCCAGCTCTTTCTGGCCTGCCAGGTCTCTGTGGATAAGTCTGCTGCCAATCTAATATTTTTACCATTGTATGTTACAGACTTCTTCTCCCGGGCTGCTTTCAGGATTTTCTCTTTGTCACTAAGACTTGTAAATTTTACTATTAGGTGACGGGGTGTGGACCTATTCTTATTGATTTTGAGGGGGGTTCTCTGAACCTCCTGGATTTTGATGCTTGTTCCCTTTGCCATATTGGGGAAATTCTCTCCAATAATTCTCTCCAATATACCTTCTGCTCCCCTCTCTCTGTCTTCTTCTTCTGGAATCCCAATTATTCTAATGTTGTTTCATCTTATGGTGTCACTTATCTCTTGAATTCTGCCCTCATGGTCCAGTAGCTGTTTGTCCCTCTTTTGCTCAGCTTCTTTATTCCCTGTCATTTGGTCTTCTATATCGCTAATTCTTTCTTCTGCCTCATTTATCCTAGCAGTGAGAGCCTCCATTTTTTATTGCACCTCATTAATAGCTTTTTTTTGATTTCAACTTGATTAGATTTTAGTTCTTTTATTTCTCCAGAAAGGGCTTTTATATCTCCCGAGAGGGTTTCTCTAATATCTTCCATGCCTTTTTCGAGCCCGGCTAGAACCTTGAGAATCGTCATTCTGAACTCTAGATCTGACATATTACCAATGTCTGTATTGATTAGGTCCCTAGCCTTTGGTACTGCCTCTTGTTCTATTTTTTGTGGTGAATTTTTCCGCCTTGTCATTTTGTCCAGATAAGAGTATATGAAGGAACAAGTAAAATACTAAAAGGGTGGCAACAACCCCAGGAAAATATGCTTTAGCAAAATCAGAAGAGATCCCAAATCGTGGGGGGGGGGGGGGGGGGGGGG